>NC_051851.1:42128291-42436983 GCF_905115235.1 Hermetia illucens
TTGATAATTTCTCCTATCTAGGGTCGTAAATCACAACCGATAACCACTACGATGATGAAATCCGCGCACGGTTGTTGTCAGCCAACAGAGCCTATTTCAGCTTACAAAAACCGTTCCGCTCGAAACGTCTCACCATAGGGTCAAAGCTCTTACTGTACAAGACAATGATCTTGCCAGTCCTCGTGTATTCCTCGGAGACTTGGTTTCTTAGCAAGAAAGATTGCGAACTCTTGGTCGCGTTCGAGAGAAGAATTCTCTGAAGAATTTTTGGCCCCTACATGAGGATGGACGATTCCGCAGCCTACATAACGGTGAAATCTATAAGCGACACCACGACCGTCAGGTTTTAGATAAAATCTGGCTCAATAGGTTACGGTGGGCGAGTCACTTAATCCGTATGGATGAAGATGATGCAGAATGGAAAATCTATAATTGCAATCTCTATAGTAGAAAAAGAAGAGGCGGTAGACCCTGCCTGAGATGGAGCGATAGCGTAGGTCAGGACGCCAGACAGCTTTTAGGGATATCGAATTGGTGGACCTCAGCGCAAAACCGGGATGTCTGGAGTTCTTTATTAAGGCAGGCCTAGACGGGATACCGGTTGTTGCGCCGTTGATGATAATTGATATTCAAAGTGTTGAATTTACAAAGAAGCGACAAATTTGATGTATTATAACTTTGTTAATAATAATCCGATTTCCACCAAACTTGGCAGGATCATGCTTTATGATATAGCCTACATTGGTGCTAGGATGAACTTAAGGGGGGGGGGGGGGCGAGAGTTGCAGCCAATTACTAAAAATTATAGTAATGGTCTGGAGGGTATTTCGGAGCCTAGCCACTATATAGTGGCGGTTTTCTGAATTATTTTTCAGAATTTTCGATTGTGTAATTTCTGAGAATGGTTCCGTTACTCCCCACTTTAGAACAAATGCCAAAATTAGGACCGGTTTCGGAAAGTACTAATGAGATTTCACTTTGATATCACACATGACCATATTTGGTGGAAAAAAATTTACAGCCTCTTTTTGCATGTGTGGGGACGAAGACGAGGTAGATGTCGACGTAGAATGATGCAACTCAGTGTATGTGTGAGCATTCACAGTTTCCACCTTCCCTCCAAATTCAGTGTCAATTGCTATAACCGTCTCCGAGCAAAAAAAACGTGCGACAGACAGACACACTAACAGACAGACAGTAAACCGATTTTAATAAGGTTTTGTTTTAAAAAGAAACCAACTATAATCAGAGTGAAATTATGCGGTGTTTCCAACGATTACTTAATTGAAATAATAAAAACTTGTTGTTTCTTTTTCGTTGGTGTGGGTATTTATTCTTGCAAATACCGATATTTCGGGAACCACCTGTTCCCTTCATCAGTGCAAACAACAACGAAAAAGAAACAACAAGTTTTTATTATTTCAATCAACTATAATATTTGTAATGACATAATGAGTTAGATGGTCGCAAAAAACCATCTTGGCTGGCTGGAGGCGACTTAGAAAGGAGATTTGTCCCAAAAACCTAAAAGTTTGGCGAAATGTTCCGCAAAAGTCCGCCTACAAATATTGAACTTCAATTGAAGAGTCCCGTCGACATGCGCTTGTACGATACTGTGCTAGTCAAGCTTGAGAGCGTGGGATGGTTTTTTGGACATTTCATTTGACAGACTTTCATGTGTCCTTAAGGGTTAAACCACATTAGAAGGCCTATTAATTTTTTTAGTAACAAAAAATAATTGAAATTAAATCAAATTTGAACATTACATTAGTCATATTCCGAGCAACTTCTCAGATTTTTTTCTGAAAAATTTGAGTCAAGAATAAAAAAGGTTCGCGACATTATTTCGCTGAAGGTCATAGCTAGAGTTCTCCAACTGCGGCACGTGTAGCGACTCCAGTTTTTATCTGAAACCAATTCTACTTTATTAACTTATTTTTGAAAATATGAACCTGAATGCTGGTGAAAGTAATCAAAGTCCAAAACTTAGCAGCTAAAAAAATTTCATTTTTCATCACTTTTTTTTTTACAAATAACGCACAATAGGGCATCCTTTCAAAAAAATGATACCGTCGCAAAATTTTTGATTTCACTATTTTCACCCGCATTGAGGTTCATATTGTTAGAAAATAAGTTAGTGAATAATGCCGCGAAACTTTTTAAAATTGTTTTTCCCTACTTTCCACCAAGATTGATACCAAATTTGGTGGAAAAGTAGGAATTATGAACGCTCACGCATACAGTGAATTACATAATTCTACGTTGAATTTAAGAAGGGTCCCCATAAAATTTAATGTAATTTTTTTTTACTTTCGAAGCCGGTCTTAGCTCCATCTTGAAGTAGTCACCCCACTATGGGCTAATAAATGAACAGTTTGTGGGACATCTTTCCGTGTTTTTTGAAGAGGCGTTCTCGGGAGTAATTTACTCCTTTTAAATGACTCTTTCTCCAGGGCGGGAGCCTGCTTGCTCACTCCCAAAAGCCGCCGGTACTGGGGTTCCGATTCCCTACACCGTAAATTTTTCTCTCCTTTCTTCTTCCATATTGGTGTCTTTTTCTGGGTGGTCCTTCCCATAGCCATTTGTGTCTACGGGTGGGTGTTTTTCTCCCACCTACCCGACCTGCGCATAAACATGTCCATGCACGCACACCTCCAAATGCGTACATGTGTATATTCCTATGCATCCACCAAACATTCCCTCGTGCGCCTGATGGAAGATCTGGCAACTCTGCACAGGTCTGTCTGCGTGTCTGTCTGCCACAGGCATTTTTCTCGGAGACGGTTGTAACGATTGACGCCAAATTTGGTGGAAAGGTGGGAACTGTGAACCCTCATGTATACAGTGAGTTACATCATTCTACGTAGAAATTGAGGGGGGTCCCCATACATGCAAAAGAGGGGTGCAAATTTTTTTTTTCATCAAATATAGTCATGTGGGGTATCAAATGAAAGGAAGAAAGGAGATTGGTAGATAAGTTGCTACATACCTCAATAATGAGTGACGATATCGTTCTGAAAAAGGTGTAACGTATGCTGGAGATATTAATAAATATATAGTGAAAAATAAGCGTTTGTATCTTATTCAGTTTTCCAAAAAAAGTCAGAACTTATCACGTGTATAGCGTGATGATAATAAAACTGATGCTCAATGAAAATTGAGACCAAAATAAAAAGCAACAATAACAATGAACAGACTGTGTGGATGTCCTATACTCAACAAAACAATGAACAGGAAATATAAAACCACCCGAATGACTCGGGTGACATACTATATGGATTTTATCAATAAGAAAATTATATAGGATGAACAGACATAAACTACTACAGGTAGACAACTAAGTAAGTGCGATTGATAACTAAGTGAACCTAATTTAAGCAAAGGTAAACAAATCAGACAAAATTCTTAATTCTATAGCTGTCCGCCTTGTGGATCTTGAACCAGTTAAAGTAAAAATAATCTTACTAGTTTTGGGGTCACTGTTAGGAATATTGCGGAGCTACCAACTTTATAGGGATTACTGATAACGCCTTGAAAAGAAATATGCCAGCAATACCCAGTGTTAGTCATCATCAACGCGGTAGTACTTACTATCGTCTACTTCAATTTGAGAGCAAAAAAATGTCTCTGAAAAACCTATCATTCAGCGTTGTCAATAATAAGCGGTAATACTATATCAGGCCAGTTGGTATGGAAGTGCCATCAAACAAATCGGATTCAATGAAACGTTGCTGATATCGATAGGAAAGGACCTGAACATCATTTTTAATTAAGGAATTAGGAGATTGCCTTCCGTTGTCTAGCTTCCCAATGGTAGAAGCAAAGTCAGCCTTTGGCATCAATACATCTTCTGTTAAATATCGTCTGAAAGTCAAAATCAACGGAAAATTTTGAACTTTTGTCGGCTATTGAAATTTTTTGCAGAAATATGGCTTAAACGAGAACGACATCGGTAAACATTTATATATATGTATATGGTTGCTATTTCCCCTTTAGTAGGGTACAACGCGTCAACCACACAGGCGCATCACTCGCAGTTACTTGAAATGTGCTAGAGTTTTACCGTCTAAGTTCGTCGAGACGTTCTTTGATTCGTGCCAGGAGTATTTTACCGATTATCTTTGAAACGGCAGGGAGAACGCAGATACCCCTTCAATTGTAGCACTTAAAACGGGTGCCTTTCTTCGGAATCTCAATGGTCATCCTCTCCTTCCCCTCTCAGGGAACGGTCTCGCATTTCCAAGATTTCTGTTTGATTCGAAGTAGCAGCTCTGCAGAAATTGCAAGCGTCAAGCCCAGGCACTTTACTCCGTTTGAGTGCATTGATGGCCGAAATGATTTATCTTCTGCTGGGAAGAGTGTCGCGCATGTTACGGAGACTGATCATTTCAGCCACAAGACGTGGAACTTCACCGGATGTGATACCGTCAAGAACCGTGTTGAAGTGTTATTTCCATCTCTTCAGTTGCTGGTCATCGTGCATCAGGAGTCGAACGTTAGCGTCCTTAACAGGACCATCGAACGACTTGCGACCACATGCAAGCTCTTTCATGGTGGAGTATACACTTCAAATTTGTGTGTTCCGCGGAATCTTCCGCGTTCCTGTCTGACGCAATAGTAGACTCCCTTTTACCATGACGGACATTACGTTGAACTTCCCCCAATTCCATTCAACCCCTGCCGATCATCGATCCGCTATCCGCCCACCATCACTCCTACCGGTCAATAAAGCCTTCGACTCGTTCATTGATTCACTTCCTCGAATCCGCAGTTTGTCAGATCATATGACGCCCCTTGGTGACGTGACCGACAACCTGCGTAGCAATCGAGAAAAGAGCAGTCCTGATGGTAGCCCAGTTCTCGTTGATATTCTCATGCGGGTTACTCAGTATATGCTTTTCGATCCGGAAAGTAGCTCTCCCAATTACGAGCGGCAGGTAGATGATACAAGCGATCGATGGTGAACTTGGAGGTTCCAACTCTCCAACCCTGCGAGAAGTGGCGGACGCAACACGTACACGAATGTTAGCGATCGTCAGATGGTGATCCCTTTCGAGGAACTTGTCAGTGCCTCTCTTGTTATGCACACCCAGGAGACAACTCTTAAATCTACTGTTGGCCAATCTCATTGTTTGTGAGGTGTCATCAGCTGAAACCCAACTGATTTTATTGCAAGTTCTATGTCCGAACAATGTGCCACTAATTACGAGACGTTGCAAGTTTTAGAAATGCACACACCTTCCACCATTATCGTTGTGGTCATCAAGACCGTGTTTCCCCATCATATATTCGAGTAAGTTGTCGTTAGAGCCCATTTTGGCATTCAGACTACCCATCATCATCACAATGTCATCTTTAGGAAACCTCAAATGAACTGCGTTTAATTGCTGATAGAAAGCATCCTTCTCCAATATATCGCAAGTCTCCGCTGATGCACAATTGTGATGCACCTTTATCTGAACCGGATTCCGTTTTCGATAGCCAAATGTATTCGGCGTGATGCCCTATCTGAGCCGTTGTTGACATTTCGGTAACAATAAAGTTCCCAAATTTGTAGGTTGCTAGCCCTCAAATTTTTATCCCTTTTAGTCACCTCTTGCGACAATGAAAGAAGGCTTTAACTTGTTTGCACTGATGAAGGGAACAAGTGGTTCCCGAAATATCGGTATTTGCTAGAATAGATACCCACACCAACGAAAAAGAAACAACAAGTTTTTATTACTTCAATTAGATTAACAAAGTCAAAAGTATCACGGATCTAAAAAGTTGGACGCAGTGCATAATTCACTAAAGTGTGAAATTCAGGATCAAGGCTTTAAAGCGGATTGCATTTTAGGAGAAACTGTTTGGTTTCGTAACCGATACCTCGAGAGAATTTTCAAGTTTTTATAAGTGTGCTGGTGACTTAAGAGAGCAAAACAACTAAAGAGATGTATTAATCACCCCAACCCGATTCTGACTCCCACCCATTCTCCTTTAAAGAATAGGTCATTCTAAAATGATATCAGTGCAAAATGCTGGTTTTCTCCTTAGGTCTTAAGAACAATGATTCGATATCGCATAATCTTTGTGCTCTATTAATGTGTGTACCAGGTATTTTGGCTGATGCAATGAACATCAAGTTGACCATCATAAACGGGATTATACGAGTACATGATTCTTTGATCTGAAACACCAACGACATCGATTGTAAAAATACCCATTTGAACTGCAAGTTCTAATGCTTATGTGCTAATAAGCATGTGTCAAAATTGTGTTTTTAAGTTAAAGCGGTTGTCCGGAAGCTCATGCTGAATCTTATCAAGAGTTCATCCAGTAATCAGCGAACTTTTGGAGCATCGTCTGCTTTGCAAAATAATTTTTGTTGTCATCAACATTCTCCTGCGGCCAGACTCAATGACTTTATAGTCCTATAAAAAAATTTTTCAATTAAACATTAGCGAATCCATGAAAGTGACAAAAACTATGTTTGTTATTGAACGAATAGAAATCGTGTGAACTTGAAAAAAATTAATGATTTATGAAAATATGTTTACTAATCTGTATGATCTCAATGAAGACGCTGGAAAACTGAATTGATTGCTATAGCTGTCACCATTAACATTTGAGGTCATAATCGTAGTTCAATTACTTTCTAAAGGTTTTCTTATTGAGATTGTGACTTCTAGCATATAGTCATCATAGTTTGATGCGTAAATATAGTAGATTCTATATTTGATAAAGTTCAATGTTGAAGTACGCGACAAAAAAATTCAATGTCGTTAAAAGATAATGACTGACGGTTCGTTCAAGGCACAGGCAGCTCATAAGATGCTGCCTCACCTCTGTCCTGAACGTAAGTGATAGCCAGGGGTTGATTGCTTCATTTTATTCCTTCGTAAATAATGTCTAACAGAACAAGGGTGCGTGCACCGAAAACGTGGGGATATCTATTTTCCAATTGGTGTGGCTCACTCAATATATTCCCTGCTTATCATAAAAGGCGGTCAAGAGGGATAGAAATTTGTCGGTTATTAGCATGCAAGTTTCAAAACTTTAGTGCTCTCGAGGCTTTGAAAGGGGGCTGACCTCACGGCTCCGGAATGTTCGGATGCTCCTCGGCAACAGTGTCGAAATTCCTCAAATGGCTCAGTTACTTCAACTTGAGCAAAAATTCCAAGGAAATTGCTTGTCATGCGCTGAAACGAGTTAAAATCTCAAGGAAATTTGAGGTCTAAAGAGGAGTTCATCAGCGTTATATCTTATCCCCGATATTATTCCTTGTTCTTAGGAGGACGTGTAGGATCTTAATGGACCATAACATTTTTCCCCGAATACCTTGACTACGCTCTTGAAGATTCCAGGGTTTCCGAAAGACACGTTAGTCTTAAGTTCGTTCTAGGCCGATGCAGTTCCCTCCTACAAGAACGAGTTTGGGAGCTTCATCCGTCACGATGTAATTGTCTTAAGCATCAGCAGTTAAACTGTTGCCGTCTATACGTGGGTGAATGAGGTGTTGCATTTCGCTATCACCGGCTTTGATTCGAGACACGGTTACTCGTGACTTCTTCCCGAATAGAATGTTTGTTTTGGTGACCCTTGCTTAGTGAAATACTCTTTAACTTATTCCGCCATTGGGAGTTCACTTCGCTTATGTAATACTGGCGTATATGATCCTTTGCAGTATTAAGGGACGACCTGAGCTCAACTACCGCGAAATGTCTTTGATAGATTTAAGTTATTGGTGTAACAGAAGGTTTTTCATTTTTTTCAGAGTTTTTACATTTGCAGTTTCCTACTATATCATTCCATGGTTTGATCGTAATAGAGACGGTTTTAATTGCGTCCAGCATCAAGTTTGCAAACTTGATAAGATAGCAATGTATTTCCTCGATGTTAAAGTTCCTGTCACCTGGGGCAACTGTTTTTCATCACCATTTTTCTCAATTCCTTCCAATTTGTATGTCTAAAGTTCAGCCTGTGGACATCTCTGTTTATTCATGACAGGCGAGTTCTTCGTCCATCAAACAGAACCTCTATTATAATAGCGCTCTGGTCGCTATCGTAAGGAGAATTCTATAGCTTCGGCTGGGGATTAATAAAACTGAAGATCAAACGCGCGTCATCAATGCACAAATCCAGATAGGAATTTGCCTTGGGGAAAGTTGCACTTTCTGACCCATACAGTTCGCATTTATTCTCTGTCTGTTATTGATCTATGACGAAACCGATCATGACGAGCCGACCCCGTTTGTGAACGAGACAAAGGCTGAAGAAAAAGAAGAAAAAGATGATTTGAGGGAGAAACATGACTTTGGGATTGTTTGTGGCATTTACCCTTGAGTTATGCCGTGATTCTAAATCGCAGGCTACAAGGTCCTTCCTTGATTGTAGTGCCAAGTAACAGTCTGAAATGATCTGATTTTGGAGGCCTACCTCATTCCGAGGAATTCTATTATTGTATATTCGGGATGTGAGGGATTCCAGGTTCACATCTACTTGATGTCGGACCATACCAAATGAAGAGCAACGTACTCTTAATTTCCTCCTCCACGTACCCCTCATTTAGGACACAGAATCCAAATACTTAAAACAGACATCAAAACGTTAGTCATCTGTTTTGAATGTTTGATTAATGTGCACAAAAAAGTGAAAATCAGCTGCTCTCCATTTGCTCCGGTCACTTGTCTACTGTTGGGGACTCGTAACTCCCCCTTGCTGGACTCCCTCTGCTAAACATTCAATTAAATCGACCACATCCTCGTCGAAAAAAAAGCTGCCTCAAACAAATTGGACTTGAGGACATTGTGAGGCGCTAACTGTGACATAGACCATTTTCTGGTTAGAGGGAAATACAGTTGTGGAATAGCCAAAAGCAGCCACAGTCACAGGAGTTGGACTCCTAAAATCAATGTGAAAAAGTTGAAAGATCATAATCAGGGCACCTTTCGACGCACTACCTCAAGCTGGTCCTGAGGAAAGTAGTGACGAAATGTTGTGAAAAATTAGGGAACTAAACTAAACTAAAAACTCCCTGGGGCATGTAGAATGGAGGAACCGTAACGAATGGTTCAATGATGTCTGCTTGGAAACGATTGACAAGAAAAGTTAAGCTTACCCACCTACCCTACCCAGCTAATCGAAAGACGAACCCGAGCCATAGAAGACAAGTGTCACTAATTGAGACGATACCTTAAGAAGATTTGTAGACGAGAACAAAGAAAGTTCAATAATAACAAAACTCTAACACTCGACGACAGCTTGTAGAAGATCGACGAAGGATTAGCAGGCAATATCATCAGCGACGCGACCTCAATAAAAGCAAAATGGATTCAGTATTTTCAAAACTTCTTGAACCCAATGACATATATCATATGGGCCCTAGGCCAACGAAAGCCTTGCGGAGATTATAGGCGTCTGAAGGCCCGGAATATTCGCAACCGACACCCTACTCATTCATGACCTTCCACATCTATTGACAAACTGCGGTGTTTGATGTTTGCTGGATCTAGTCAAGGCATATCATCAAATCGTTGTAACTCTCGAAGACATACTAAAACGACTACCTGCACACTTTTCGGATCCTTTGAGTTCCCCAGGTTGGCATTTGGCTCGTGCAAACGCTGCGCTGACATTCCAAAGATTCAACCCTTATGTCATAAAAAACTTAAACTTCTGTTTCGTCCACATGGATGATGGTTTGGTCAAATATTCTTCGGAACCTGAGCATTTTGACCATCTCGAGTGCATTTTTCAACGTCTCTTTGAGGCCCGGCTCATGTTAACTGTTGAAAAATGCAAATTCAGTCAAAAGCAGGGGAAATTTCTCGGCCACAGGATCACTCCTGTTGGAATTCAACCAGACGTAGGCAAGGTTGAAACGATCCAGAACTTTTCCCTGTCAACCACAGCGAAGGATCTTCGAAGATTCTTGGATATGTTAAACTTCTATTGCCGTTTTCTACCCAATGCCACTCATTACCAAACGATCCTCAACACTTACTTGTGTAGGCCCAAAACAAAAAACTCCCGCCAGGTTGAATGGTCTAGTGATGCTGTCTTCTGGCATTTCTTCGGCCAGGTGCATCGCTAGTTATGCTCGTCGATGCCTGAGATACTGCGGTAGGTGCCGATCTTTACCAACGGGTCAAACAAACCTAGCAACCGTTGAGCTTCCTCTCGAAGCAACTCAACCTTACTCAACGTAACTACAGTGCCTCCGACCGTGAGCTGTCCGCCGCGTACCTGTCTATTAAATATCTCCGTTGCTCCGTCCACTGTGTTCACGGATCACAAGCCCCTCACTTTCGCATTTAAACGAAAGCTCGATAGAGCATCTCCACGCCAATTTCGGCAAGTGAGCTTCATAAGCCAATTTACTTCCGACATCCAACGCGTGTCTTATTGTTACAGTCCCCTCCTCAAGCAGTTTCCTATCTTCGGCTCAAACTCCTACATACTCTGCCAGACTTCATACAAGGGACATAGGCCACTTATTCTGGTCGATGTTAGCAAGGAAGTGCTCCAAGCAGCACACGATTTTGCGCACCCAAACATTGATACGACGAGCCGGGTAGCCATCGGAAAATATTTTTGGCCGTTAATAAACAAGGGCATAAACTCTTTAGCCAGCTAGTGCATCGAATGCCAGAAGTGTAAGATCAACAAACACATAAAAAAGGAAGTAGGCGTAATCTCTCGGTGGACCAAGCGCTTCCACACCACATAATTGCCCCTTTGCGAAACTCGCACGGATGCAAGTATTGCCTTACAATCATCAAGAGGTTTACGAGAAGATCTAAAGCAATACCTCTGACTGAGATTACTGCGCAGGCATGTGAGTCTACTCTTTTCTCTGGGTTAGGCAAGATCCTTAGTTTCAAATGCCACAGGACCACTGCATACCATCCGCAGTCCAATGAGATGCTGGAACGTTGGCACCAAACTATATGTCGTGTTCGCAGTGCTCATATTCGTCCTCGGTCTACGCACAGCTCATCGAAAGGAGTTCACGGCCAGCCCCGTGGGGAGAATCTTCGGCTTCCCGCCGACCGCTGGATATCAGAGCAGGGTTAAGCGACTCTAGCGTGCTGCGTCTGCTCAGGGACGCGGTTTCAAGATTGCGGCTAATTCCACCTTCTCAATACACGACGCCTGCGGTCGACACCTCTAGGGACTCGAGACATGCTCACAGGTTCTCATCAGGGTGGTAGCTCCTTGGAGGCTACTGCACCCACCATATGTGGCCCCTTTAAATTCCTGGAGCAAAGGGAGCACTCTTTCAAGCTCGACGTTCGAGGTGGGCTCAAGTTGGTTCCTTTGTAGAGACTGAAAGCTTTCGCCGAACGGAGCCATCCTTCTAAAAAAAGCGCCCGCGGAGCGTTAGGGTCGCCCGGTAACACTATTGGCGGGATTACGTGCCGGGCTCGTTCGTTGAACCCGCGCGGATTAAGCTGCGAGCAGGGTAATGTGGTGGCACAGCGAAGACGTGAACCACCGATTGCATCGCCGGCAGTGTGAACGCCTCCACCGATGGACTGAACTACCACCGGCACATCTGGCGGTCCGGCACGAGGCTGTCGGAATGAATAGCCGTTTTATCTACAACCTCTTGTGCTTTAAAATTCGTTAGAGATATTCACAAGGTAGTCACGTAGCTCAGAACATAAGTAACCATCGTGCTCGCATCGTTCCAATTCCTCTTACAACACTTTTGCGCTGAGAGGTTTACAGAAAGAGCCAACTCTTTCCTCGCGCTTCTTTCACCTGTTCTTTCAGATGTTGCACTTCAAGGAATTCAAATTTGCCTAACCTTTATGTTTGTAAACGCAAGTGTAAACATAATATGAAAACTGCAATTAACTGAAGAGTCTGCTGCGTTCAGTGTGGGGCTCGTCGGGGTCATCTCCATGTCCTCATTTCCGCCGAAATTTCCGCTTCCTATGGGACGTATTGTACTCTGCTTTCTGGCTGATCGCATCGCAGATACTGAGTGCAGGCTTCTCCGTGGGGAATATAAATCTACTGCCGCCTCTAAAATCAGTGCCCCGGCTGCAACATGATTGCCAAAGTCGCTGGTGGGTTCGCGGTCTGTGACTCCTTATCTTGTTTTTAGGTTTTTGATACTCTTAATCTAGTAATGCACTACTACAGGGTACCCCACCACGACGAGGTGGTATTCGGAAGTGAATGACTGCATGGCACATACTACCATTAACCAATTGCAGTTTCAATCACAAATGTTAAGAAGTGAATTCGATATGAATTAATGACTACATTAGAATGTGCGAACGCTACATAATGATCAGGGTGACGACGCAAAAGTCATTGAGGTCTAAAATGCACATATTACCTATATATATCCAGTTTTCAAACTATATATTATAACTTCGAAAAAATGCAAGTTTGACTTCTCATCAATAGTCAGGGCAATGAGCTGTGAAATATAAATATATAAGTGGTAATCATCAAAATCGGGGGCGAGGACCTTCTTCAAAATATAATACTTACCAAAAGGGTTTTTCCATTCTCTTGGGAAAGTGCAACCATAAATGTAACATATAGTACTTTTGAGCAAGTAAGATCTCTTGCCTCAAAAACGAATAGACGGAGTGGAATAGTTGGGGGAAGCAAATTAAATTTTCATTCACGACTATGTAAGTAAATTTGTAGTCGTTAAGTAATTTCTCAAATTGCCATTCCAACCAGGCAGGCAGGTAAGGCATCACTCATTTCTACATAATATATGTATTTATAGTATGTACATAATTATATGGCTCAGATTCATGTTTGCATCCATGAACATCATATGCCAGTATAAAGGTCGTGAACTTTACAACGTAAAATAACGTTGTAATTCGCATAGGAAAGTAAAATGTTAGTAGCTTCGCATATGTACATTAGGATGAATAATAAAATCTCGCGCAAAAAAACTGACACTCAGGTGAAAGTAAATCTTGGCTGGTCATTAACAACAACAACCATCGGTTGAATCCGTCAGTGCTATTTTTTCAAGCCAACATGGGTTGTTTTAGCGTTAGTGGCTCTTGGACCGTGTGAACTTCAACACATTAACCCGCGTAAGGCATTAAAATGAATTATGAAGCTAATATCACCAATCTAGGCAAGTAATTAATTTATTACTTCAAAATCAATTTTTATAGTAGACCTGACGTAAGTTTTAAGCGGATATAAATAGACAAATTCTATAATGTTTCCGTTGAAGCTGACATAAACGCAACCATGGAAAATTATGAGGGTAGGTCAGTTTTGCATTAACTTTTGGGTTCTATGATGACTCGCCATTAAATTGAACTAAGAATCATGTGAATTAGGGGTAATTTTTGATTAGCATATTGTATCTGTACATATAAGAGAATCAAATCTGAATCTCCCCTTAGAACTTTTGCAGTGCGGTCTTATAGCCAAGGTAGCGAGTTAGGCCCGATTGTCGAGCTAACATGCCCCAATTCTGAGTCCAATTCCTAGGCCCATTAAGGAGCATTAGAACCGGAGCGACTACCAGGCTATCTTCCTGATTATTAGAAACATAGCAAGTAACTGAAATAATATAGACTGGTACGATCCGAAGAAAATGGCGACAAAAAAGGTGTGGTCGGCTGTCTTAACATAGAACTGAGGCATGGCGTTTGCACCACAAGAGTGCTGGTTGAGATCATCCTGCCTACATACAAGGGGACTTTGCCGAAGGGCAAGATTAAGTCGAAATGTCAATAGTCGGAGGAATAACACAGGGTTCTCCAAAGTAGTCTTAAGGAGGTTATATGAAGGAGCAAACGAAATTGCTACTGACAGCTATGTCTAGAGAGTAGTTCGATATTGTGGGACGCTGTCTACAAGGTTGTAATGAGCAAAGTCTGTAATTCCTTTCCCTGCGGCAAAAATAGGATGGACCTAATAATTCAATGGGATGTTTTTCTAGTTCCTGGGACTACCTCGGAGTAACTACCGCAGATCTGCGAATGGAATAGAGATAACCAACCTTTCAAGTTGGCAGAAATTTTAAATAAAGCACTCCAGTTTGCTACTATGACTAAACTCGAGTTGGTAAGCACATTTGCATCGTGCATGGTAAGCACGTTTGATTCGTGCGTCTTACATAATGATGGTGGATTTGGCCTATGAGACGTAGTCTTTGGCAACTACTGCATACTGATTATGCTTAATGTTAGGAATGTTTTCAAATTTGGTCAATTGAAGTTGGAAAGTGAGTGCCCGGTTTATCGAAAATTTCTCTCAGAGAGGATTCTCTGATACGAGATAGCTGATGGGCTGAAAGAATACATTGTGGCAACAGGAATTCTTTCAGGTTCGATGTTGTGACCACTGCCGTGAAACATGATGTACGATGGAGTGCCTGCTTTCCGCATGTCGTAACAAGGACACAAATGACTTGTCGGTGATTATAAGACCCACGCCCAGAAAGTAGGTGAAATTGGGGTCCCCATAGCTGTAGGGAATGAATTTTCGACATGTTGGCAAGACCACACTAATTAGAGGTTAGTATGTTGAAAACTCTTGACCCAGGATCATTCCTTGCGAAAAATATTTATCCAATTTCCCACGAAATGTGATAAATTGATTACACTTACTTTGTGGACGTGCCTTCCCAAGGAAGTGGAAATATATGGACGTGAAACCATTCATGGTATAAAATCAAGTTTATAACTGGCGAAACTGGACCTGGAGAACGAAATAATGGGACAGTCTTGATTACCCATCAGCAAAAACCAACAAAAAATTTGCCCATATCTAGGTTACAAGAGAGTAACTATCAATGCCAAACTTCGAGACGCCCTTAGACTATGCAGACTAGTTTGTCTCTAGCACAGATGTGGCTTATATCGGGATGTTAGTATAGTCGTATCTACCCAGCTATAGGTGGCTCTTGTCTAGACAGACTATCTAACAAAGAAGGAAAGTCAATTGGGTGGAAAAACCACTAGGAAGGCGCTGTACGGGAGGTGGCAGCAATGGTGGAATAAGTCTGAAGAAGTGCGTTGTATTCATAGACTGACTGGAAAATAGTTGCTCAGCTTACACGGGAGAGTTAAATTTCACCTGACATAGTTTTATACGGTGCATCGTCTCAGATTGGCTAAGTCTGGTGATTTTCCAGAGTGTTTCCTGCTAGAAATTCACGGAGGAGAAGTTAAAATTGAACAATATCCTCAATGGAATTATCGGATCTCATAATCTTGTGGAGGCGTTCCTGCGATATGCCTAGAATTTGATATCGCTTTGATTACTTGGGCAAGATCATGGAGATCTTCCTCAAACGACTGGACTGAAAGGATCGAAGTCTCTGGTGTCTGGCAAAAAGAATAAATAGTCTAGGAATCGAGGCGCTCTACCGAAGAGCATCTTAGTCAGAAACACCTGAAGGGTTAACTGAGAATGAAACGATATCTTACGGATCCAGTCGACGCCGTTTAGTTTGATCAGCTTTGTGGATAGCGTCGAATTGAACTGCGTACCCTGGTCAGATGTAAAAGTAAAGTAAAGTCGAAGACACAGGTAACGTGCGAATTTAGAGTCGACCTGCTGGTAAAGCAGTTGGATATTGAAGCCCTTAGAGCAGTGATAGTTCAATCAGGTGGATATGTCTGTCGTCAAATTAAACATCAGAAACATTTAAGTTTCCTAGAATACTGTTGCTGCAGCAAAACATCCTGGAGCGTTCGAAGTGTTGGCGTTACTGTGCCTGCTACGCGACATCTTTTCTCATTTCCTTTAATGACATGTAAACTCTAACCATTTATCGCCAAGCATCATAGAGGGTGTTAGAATCTCAAGCGCCAAATTTCAAATTTCGAGCAGATATCACCTCGACTCTTGGTTGGGCTTCTTGAAGTATTTAAAGGTTGATCATCTTAGTCTTAGAGACGGTATAGCTATTTGAGTAAACGTCTACACTACTTTTACATACTTAAGGGTTACCTGGAACTGCAAGATGTAATCCAATTGACCGGTCTGCCTAGATCTTATCCGAGCACTGTTGTGTCTTTCCGACAGTTTTTTGACAAACATTCGAGTAGTTGCTAGGTGCTCTGGAGGAATTACTGCTCACAAGTGGTGGCAATTGTAGTATTCTAACGACTAACGAGGCGTTCGGCATCAGAACTAAAGTTATAAAGCTAGACTATTTTGTGAGCGAGCGTTGCTTCGTCTCATGCATTCATGCTAAATGGGTGGCCTTGTCAGGCAAACCTATGAGAAACTCGTTTATGGGCAAATGTATCTGTAGCCTTTGGAATGCTACGATGACCAAAGCTGACCATTTCTATGAGCTCTGTCTACTCTCGGCGGTTGTCTCTGGTTTCGGAAAGTTTTCGATGGTCGGACTATGCGCAGGGTATTCAGGGTGTTGTCACTAAATCCCGCTTTTTTCCTCCGCTGCCAAAGGATCGTTGACGCTTCCTAGTAAATTCCGCAAGGTGGACGATCGACTCGAACCTACGATGTACAGTTGAAACTTTTTGCTGTAGCCTTATGATGTATCTCGAACTTAAGCTTTCCGGTAGAATTGACGATATTCAGAGTTAAGAAGGGTTGAGCCCCATCCTTTTCTACCTCTAGTGTAAACTCGATTTTATGATAAATCTTGTTTAAAGAGGAAATGAACATTTCGACATCGTCTTTTCTAACAATCGCATATCCAATGTCTACATACCTAAACCATACTTTAGGCATTAATCTCCTCAAATCAATTTCTTCTTCGATAGTTGACATGAACTTTTCAGTGAGTAACGGCGAGAGGAGTTTCCCCATCGCTGCTTCCGAAGAAGTTTTGTAGAAGCCATCCTCAAACGTAAAATAGTTGTCTGCCTTGAGAAAGTATAGTGGTTTATCATAGAGTTCGCGTATTGTTTTTAAATCGCATTTACAAGTTTTTATCGCCGGGTTATTCCGAATGATTTTACTTATAACCGAGCGAATTTCATCCTTAGTGTCGTTATTCATGAATTTTATGCCTGCCTCGATATTAACCACGGTTTCGTAGACAATTTTAGTTTGTTGTACCGCAAGACCGTTATTTAACAACTTCATTTCGTTATAGGCCAGTTCAATATCCGTTTCACAAGTTTTTGTTTAGAACGCAGCATCTCTTTATAATTTCACACTCAAAAGCCCGTTGTAGTTTTAACGGTCAGTTGCTCGATTTGCTATTACCGCGATCCGATTTCACCTTAATACGATGGGACTTCGGTATTATGCGGAATTTGATGCATTTCTTTAAAAATCGGATGTTTTCGTTGTTCCTCGCAATTATTTTCTTCAGCCTCAACAATTTGTTGACCTCAGACTTCGGATTGGATATCATTTCTAGGAGATTAAATTTTTGTCTGGTATTTGTAGTCTAGCCTAAATTTGATAGACAAGGGTAGCTTCCTCCAAACTAAATTTGTTTTTTTGTTGAAGATGCTGGGAGTCCTGAGTCCGCACCCTCTTAGTGACGGACCGAACCACTTGGGAAGCAACTAACTTCCTCTTTTGTAGTTCACGGACTCCTGTTTTTTGAGTTAAACCCAAGTTTTCAAAAAAAAAAAACAAAAAAGTAGACTGACGGTTTTGTTCGGGGCAAAGGCAACTCATCAGACGCTGCCTCACCTCTGCCCTGGGAGCACCGTGACCAAAAGTAACGACAGATGGTAATTCGGTCACACTGCTCCCAGGGCAGAGGTGGTGGTCTGATGAGTTGCCCCTACCCTGGACGAAACCGTCAATCAACTTTTTAGAATTTTTAGTTTTCATGGTAAATATATAATATATTGCGGGAGCAACTTACCCCCTTCATCAGTACAAAGTTACTAACAATAATTGATATTATACGGATCTGAGATCCTGAACTAAATGTGAGGGGCACCATCCTCTTCCATGAAGTCCACCCAACTACTGGCTTACGCTGATAATATTGACCTTATGGGAAAAACAACCTAAGATGTACAATCTACTTTCATCCAAATCGAGCAGGAGGCGCGTGATCTCGGGCTGCGCATTAATGAAGGCAAGACGAAGTACGTGGTGGCAGCATTAAACAGCAAAGAAGCGCCAACATTTGTAATGATAAGAGTAGAAATAGGAGATCAGGTCGATCATCCTGAGTGGCCGACAACGACCTAGAGGGCAGAGCTATCCCAAAAATCTAAACAAATTGGCTAAGTTGACCGTGAAGGTCCGCCCACGAAAATTGAAGCTTCATCAAAGTGCTCGGTCGACACGTTCTTGCACGCCTCTGTGCTAGCCAGGCTCGGGAATGGGGGGGGGGGGGTCCTTTGGGCGCTTTGATCCCTAACACTTCATTACTACAAAACAACGTGTCTATTCCGATGCGTGGGTCCGCACCGGATTCTAAAATAGACATTAATCGGGATTTCGCGATGACCTATCGAATGATAAACAGAACGCGAACTAAAATTGGAAAATAGAAAAGAAAAACAAGTCGGGAAACCGGAAGCTGGACGCTTCAGGTACGAAAGGTTTTGTGTATTTCTTAGTACGTAGCACGTAATATAAGCATATGTCCACTTTCGGGTGATATTGACATTAATAGTCTTCAATTTTCAAAGAAGCAACAACTTCGATGTATTATAAATTTGTTAGTAATAGTGCGATTTCCATCAAACTTGGTATGATCATGCTCTACATTAAAGCCTATATCATCATTTAAGGGGGGTTTCCAGCCAATTACAAAAAATTATAGTAATATACTATTATTAACTTTCTTTGAACAGATATCGGTATGAAAGGTATTTCGGAGCCAAGGCACCATATAGTGGGAGCCTCTTGATTTTTTTCAGATTTTTCCGTTTGGTAGTTTCTGAGAATGGCCCCCTTAAAGAAATGATCACTTTCAACCCCCCGCACTCCCCACATTTCCAAGAAATGTCAAAACTAAGACCGGCTTCGAAAAGTACTGATCGAGACCTTTAATTTGATACCCCACATGACTATACTTGTTAAAAAAAAAATTTGCACCTCCCTTTTGCATGTATGGGGACCCCCCCCCCCCCCCCTTAAATTCAACGTAAAAGGATGTAACTCACTGTATGTGTGAGTGTTCACAGTTCCCACCTTTCTACCAAATTTGGTGTCAATCGCTATAACCGTCTCCAAGAAAAATGCGTGTGACGGACAGACAGACAGACGGACAGACAGACAGACAGACAGACAGACGGTAAACCGATTTTAATAAGGTTTTGTGTTTACACAAAACCTTAAAAACGGCTCAACGCGCGCGTGGAGTCGTAAGTCTCCGGACTCGAGTGCCGCGATCAAGGAGGGGAAGATCCACGACGGATCACCGTCTCAATTATTGCCTCTTCCGCCTCAGATCTTGTATGAGGCGCGGCCCCTGAGGTTCCCACCCTTCCTCGACATCCTCAGGCCAGTTATTCATTTTGAGGATGTCCCTTTTAGAAATTCCGCGGGAGAAAGGAGGATAAGAAAGGGAGGAAGTCCTCAAATTACGATTGGATTATTCAAACATAATTATTCATTATTCAAACAAACTTCTAAACATGAATTATAATAAAAAAAAATAAAAATAAACAATATGTTAAATTTAAGGTCAGAATGAAGGAGAAAACCAAAAGAAATAAAATAATAAAAAGAAAATAGAAAAAAAAACAATGACTTACCCAGGTCGTCACTCCGAGCTTGGGAGGATGCTGGTTTACAAATTCTAAAAATTTTTATAAAAAAAACAATTATAAGTACAATTAATTCATTAATATATATATTTATGTCACTCTACTTGACGATTCCTTCTCGGGCAAAATATGTAACACTTGTTATCCAGCAGGCGTATTGCTTAAATTCTTACAGAAACAATTACTATTATATATTATGCCAGAATCCGCACGTTTCTTAGCTGTTGAAAATCTGTCTTTTTCTACTAACGAAAATTTTTCCGGAATTTCTCCACAACATTTGACACTCATAACCAATCAAGCTACCCAAAACAAAGCACTCTACTTTTCTTCTGCCTGAACTTATTCCGAATATTCCCTTTAAAATACACTTGAATTATGCACGATGCGGTGTTAGTTTTCTGGGTCCGATTCTTTTATTTTCTTCACAAAAAAATTTCACTTCTTTTGTCTCCCGCTTCGCCTCCTTCTTCCTCTTTTCCTGCGCACCGCTATTCCACTCCAAAAGAAAGACTCTCTCCGTTCTTTGTTCCTCGCGCACCGTTCTTTTTTCGCGCACCGCTTCACTTCCCGCTACATGGCCTTCCTCACTCGCTAGGCAATGTTGCGGCAACATGCGCATGCGCCTGCGGATGCGGCAAATCATTCGCCTCTTGTCAAGATCAATTCGCTCGAATGCATTCAATAATGTGCAATCTGCGGCGAACATTAATGCAATTGCACACTATTAAATGCATTGTTTAGGCAAATTAATTAAGAAAGAACCGAATGAAATTCCGCTCCCGTCGCTCAGTGACGGTTGACTAGTGCCAAGAACAATAAAGATAGGACACTAGAACTTTGAGATCGCTGATAATATCACTTACCTAGGGTCGAAAATCACAATCAGTAAAAGTTACGACGATGAAATCCGACCATGGTTATTGGCACTTTCAGCTGACAAAAACTGTGCCGCTTAAAACGTCTCACCATAAGATAAAAGTCTTACTGTGAAAGGCGGCTTGAGTTCGAAGTAAGAAAAATTGCGAAATCTTGGCTGCATTACATAACGACGAAATTTATCAGCGATGCCACGACCGTTTGGCTCAATAGGTTGCGGTGGGCGGGTCATTTAATCCGTATGACTCAGAATGATCCAGCCGGGAAAGTTTGCAATATCTATAGTAGAAAAAGACTACGTGGCAGATGCTCTCTCAGCTTTTAGGGATGTCGAATCATTGGACCTCGGCGCTAAATCGATGTGTCTGGAGTTCCTTACTAAGGCAGACCTAGACCGCCTAGGTTGTTGCGACGTTGATGATGATGAAGACGCGAATTTGATGGGGAAAGTCGTTAATTTGATTCGCAAAATTGTTAATTTCATCCGGAATGTCGTTAAGTAGAGGTGAAGTATTATAGATACTATCTATTATTAATTCAATACATTTAGTGAGTTTGAAATTATCAATTTACTCAAAGTATTCCCTACTTGTCGTAAAAGCGGGAAAAAGAGATAAGCACATAGAGGGCATGAGTTTGTAAAATGTCTGAATTCAAAAGCTAGTGAAGCGTTATCACATTTTTGTACTTTTTCATTCTAATCTGGGGTTAAGCGAAGATGGTGATCTTCTGGAGGGCATTTTTCTCTCTTATGCTGTTCTTTAAAAAACTATCGGAGGCAAGCTTGGTTATGGTGCAAGGAAAAAATTCATGGTCAGGAAACCGATTTCAGATAGGATACCAATCACAAAATTTTGAAAATAAAGTGTAATAGAACAATGAAGGATTTTTAAAGAATAGAGCCCCATTCATCTCTCAAGATTTTTACATAAAAAGATAAAAACCTTTTACATTTGAATAATTAAGTTTCCAGTTTTCAACCTGGTCTCTCTATGTACATTCTTTCTCAACTTGTAATCTACTCTATGAAAATAAGGAACCATCTATCTTGTGTATTATCAAAATTAGAGTTTATCCGAAGCAGGACTAGAATCTATGTAGGGTTGATAAAAGTGCAAAAATTTGGCTCCGGGACATATATTTTCTAAAATACAATCGAAGGGGTGAATCTACTATTATCTCATAATGAGCATTCTGTGTTAAACGAACATCACTAAACTGAGTTTGAATTAACAAATTGTTTTCATTGTAACGTAACATTCTCGGGTTAACAACTTTACAATCAATTCAATGGCTACTTCGTATGTGTGGTATATGTAGGAAAGTTGCATAATACCTTGCCGCCGGGCGAAAGTCATTATTGATCTCCATCGTTGCTGTGCCACTGCCAACAGCACTCTGACGATGGCAATGACGATGACGATGTGGACGCAACTGAATGTCTTTCAACTTCCATTTATGTTAAAAATATATAATAAAAAAACACAACATGTCAGATAAATTTCGTTGATAAATTTATTTCGTAAGGAGTGTTGGAAGAAGAAAGCTTTCCGCTACATACATAAGTGTTACTGAAAATCTCTCAACGTTAATCATACACAATCCACGAATTTGGGGACTCCGCTGTAACCATAACAAATGTTAGAAATTCCCAATTTGATTACACCTTCGGATTACGGAGATTTGTTACTGGTATTATTGATCAATGTCTACCACCGGCAAGCACAACAATAATCGCATGTGGAGGTACTTCACGTCCCGCATGTTCAATATCGGTTACTGGTCCATTTCGCATGTCTTTGCACACAGCATCAAAAAGTGAAGCCGTCAGGGAGCTGACAGCATTTGTGGGGTTTAACGTTTTTAATTTGCTAAGGAAAGTATTGCATGCTCCACGATCGCAGTTGTGATAAGGGTAAGATGCGATTACTGATTTCCAGCTTCTGTAATGTCGTTCAGACCAGTGGGAGCCGCAACTTCTGTGATGAAGAATGGATTGTGAGTGATAGTGGCGGTCAGAAAAATGTCCCGGCTTTTACAATATTTACATATGCTTTTAGCAGTGTATATAGCAGCGGTTGTTGCTAAGTAGATGTGTGACTTATCGGTAATTATTCAATTAAATTTAGAGCAATCGGAGGAACCTACAAATATTTCCTTCTCCAAAGATTGTCGGCAAGACCGGGCAGCCGACATTCAATTCAATGGCTGAGTCCCTTTGTACTCGGGTGGCCAGATTTTTCCTCCAATTTTATTTTATAGCAATGCCGCTCTATCTAATGGGCTAAAAGTTTATAAAACTTTTTTAAATTTTTTAAGTGGTATCCAGACTTCTAATCACTAACCCAAACATCTTTTAGATACCAAATATTGTCCTTAGGGAGCGACTAGTACTTGGCGCTAACGTATGAGAGTTAACAGGCTTGAAAAATAGCACTACGAACATAGACACAAACCTGTAACCATTATCCAAATTTAGTTGGACTGTGTTCTATCCAAGTTGACGGTTAAACGGAAAAGTGGAAGAGGCGGAAAAAAAAGGCTCCATTGCATGTCGAGAGCAGAACATCTCCCATAACTGGCTGTCGCGGTCGCATGAGGGAAAACTCGACGACGAATTCAATTCCCATCTAATAGTCTTTTAGGATCAAGTTACTTTCCAGGTGCATTTGATGGATTTTCACGTTGTTTTGTTACTTCACTCTCTCATTGTGTTGGACAGAAGGAAAATTTTGTAGGGAAAGAAACTTTAAGGTTTGGTACCTTGGTAATTCGTTTTATTTATGTCGAGAATTAATAGCGGCGATCTAAAAGAGAAAAGCGGCAAACATGATCTAGACAACCCATCACTGCCAGGATAGCTTTTCAAGAAATGTTCACCCATTTATACTCAGTGTCCCCAGCATACATATAGTTGACTATAACGCCAGCAATAGCACAAAAACAATAATGAAAGAAGCCAAAGGTAAATAACAACAACAATTCCTTATGAGAATTTGGGGGTTATCAGTATTGAACATCCACTTTCCATGAGCAAAAAGGTTGTATTCACCCCGTAATTTGGCATTTCCTGCTTTCCGTAAAAGAGATAAATATTTGTTGGCTAGCAAACTGCAAATTTCGAAGCTGTTCTGCTACCGGACGTGATCTTAAGTGGTGATCATATAGGGGGTTCGCAGTCGATTTTTCAGAAATAATATACCATTCTTAACTTTCTTTGAACAAATATTGTGCATGTACATGGGCTGCCATCGATTTTTTTTTATTTTTCGGTTAGGTAGTTTCTGTAAACGGGTTCTTGAAGTAATTGACCCCTTTTAAGCCCTCCTAATCCTTGCGTTTGAAACCAATGTTAAAACTAACAAAGTAAAAACAAAATATGTGCTTTGAAAAGAACTAACCATGACCTTTCATTTGATACTGAACATGGCTATATTCGGTGAAAAGAATTCAATACATCTCAGCGATCTAGCCATCGTCCAGTGTTGGTTAAACAAAAACACACCCCAGAATATTGATAAGTATAGGGCCCCATTGCGCAAAATTGGTTTTATCATTAACACGTTCAAACGGAGTACAGTCACCGGGGTGATCTTTAAAATTCCGAGCAAAGTCACCCAGACATCAATGAATACCACAAAAATATAATTGACGGAGTGCAGACTGCTCCCTGGTTTCAATTTTAGATCCCATTATAGCAACCATATCGGCTCCCTGTGATCATTGTCCAGCAGAGTGTGGAGTTCAGATCATCGCACCATCGGTTCTTCATCGATTTCTAGCAAACTTACGAAAGCGTGAACAGAGAATGTATCTAGAGTGCTCCACGCAGGAAGGGCACTTCAGAGGAGCTAACAGCTATTATTTGAACGACATACGATGGCACAGAATATTACGTGGTTCATGGACTATGTCATCATTCCTCAAACATCTTGGCATCGAATATGACACTTATTTGTTCTCTTACCAAGTAATGGACCTTGGCAACATGGTCAAATGACTTTGCATTTGAAGAAGGAAAGGACTAAAAATAAACACCATCGAAATCAAGGTTCTCAGTCTGAAGAGGTGACTCTTTCTTCTTATCTGCAATAACGAACAGTGCATCAAGGGCGTTGAACAATTTGTATATTTAGGTAAGGGTGCTCTGTCGACGCGGCACTAACGATAAATACGCTTTCTTTGATTTGTGCAAAATTTGCAGTTGCAACTATCTCAACACTAACTTTAACCTTAGCCACATTGAGTTCAGGTTATTCTGCATTAATGCCTTCTTTATGGTACTATATGTTGTTATATATTAATGAAAAATTCGTGGGCATACGGCCTACATACCAATGAACGTGTTTATGGTAAGGCAGAAGTATTAGTGATAATGTTTAGTCGTCCATTATTCATAATTAGTAACACAATCAATTATGATGTAATACGGCAAGTTCCATGGTTTTATCTTTAGTGGCCACTTTAATATTAGTATATGCGGCAATTGTCTGGTCAGAAACAATAGACGGGGTGTCCAACAAAAAATTGTTGTGTGCCGCTTAAAGGGGAACATAGGAAGATATAGTATTTGTGGTGCCCGAAATTTAGAACCTTATATTACCCAAGTTGTATCTAAGTAGATGAACTACATCTCAGAAGGAATGGTGGAGAAACTTAACGATTGACCTATGGTTGATGTGCAGACATGATAAACTTAAATATCACTTCAGCATTTCATTTCTGCGCATAGCGATAACAGGAGATATTTACAATCACATCGGAAGTAACAACAGGTTTTCTTGTTAAGCGTATGCGAATGCAGGGGAGGTTCGATGAGGAAGAGATCGATGAGGCTATGGGAAGGACACCCAGAACAGAAAACCAAAAGTCGTTGGTATGTGAAGACTGATTGGCAGTATCTGCGTTCCAGCCACATGACCACGCATCAGTTACTCACGCAAGCTGGTACAGTAACCATCTGTATCGTTTTGTAAGCGAACTTCCCACCCGGACGTGTCAGCGGGACGCCCATGTTCCACCCCGCATGGGCGATACGGCGACCGGTTGAGATGAACATTTCCTACGGGTTTCGGAATCCAACACGCCACTTTGTCACAATCTCGGGTGACCACAGTTTAGTAGAGGTAGCACGCCCTAAACTAAAGGAAACACCTGAGTTAGTCCAGCTAACTCAAAAGATGTGCAAGGGGAACTATTTCAGAAAGCTTGCGGAACTTTCGGCGGCTGTCTACTGATTGATACGTGGGAAGTTCAAAGGGGGGGGACTGACTGGATGAATAGGACCTCCTATGGAGCACAAGGGTAGCGAACAAAAATATGGATGAAGAAAATAAAATACCACTAATATTGAAGGACAAAGAGGATCGCCATTCTGGTTGATTATGGGACTATTGAAGTAGATACTGCAACAAGTGATAAGGAATAGTTAACGAAGTTGCATTGCTTTATGCAAAGTGGTCAAATGCTACGCTCTACACCCAGGTCCGTGAAGACGGATAAAAGAGTAAGTGTTGATAGTGGCAAAGGTTGTACTGGGCCCAGCAAGAAAGAAGCGTTGCATGCCAACAACGTGAGAATTGATAGAATGCTAGCAAAAGTATTCAGGGTGGAAAACAGTCTGAACGAGTTGGGTAATACCCTGAAAACGCTCTACGAATCCGTAGGGCCGAAGCATAATATTCATCGCTATATTAAGGTGGTTATTTAAAACCTTAAAGATACCTGCGAAAATGCCATGGGTGAGTTCGATTCGAGGTACCAATGTACAGTGAATACAGGACAGTTACAAACTCTTACGGTGACTTCATTGCAGGAGGTTGCTATTGCTACCAA
Organism: Hermetia illucens; assembly: GCF_905115235.1. Lineage (NCBI taxonomy): Eukaryota > Metazoa > Arthropoda > Insecta > Diptera > Stratiomyidae > Hermetia > Hermetia illucens. The sequence goes on from NC_051851.1 coordinate 42,154,658, forward strand.
AAGGATGGAACGAGCCACTCAAACAAGTCGAAGGTGGAAAGTTGTAGAGGACGTAAAGGAGAGCAGAGAAAGAATGGATGATACTAGTGTACAATTGCCAACACCAAAGAAAAGCCGAGGGTCCAAAAATCCCGTTGTAAAGGGTTTGAACCTCAAGTCGACTCCACAGATTAAATCCCAGAAAATGGGAGCAAATGTCTGGACAACTGTAAAGCCAAGAGAAGCCAAGGTTTTTATTATAAGGGCCACGTTATCTAGGAGGGAACCAAAAGCAAAAAGTAAATGAGATCGCATAAGATCTTTTGAGCCTGTCAGTCCTAGACATTGATGTGGACGTGGCGATTATTAGGGAACTATACAGAGGAAAACATAACGCGGAATGGGCCACCCACAAAAGTGGAAAGTGCGCCATTTGGACAACAGAGCATAGGGAAGTTATTGGAGCGGATTATATTCAACAAGCTGCTCCCAATTGTAGAGGAAGCAAGAGGCCGATTAACGGTGCATGCTATCAATGCAGTAGTCAATCTGGTAGAAGAAGTAGTTGCAGGTATAAGCCTTGCCTTGCCTTAGTAAGGAACTCCAGTCATCGCGGTTTTGGGATGACATCCACCAATTCGATATCCCTAAAAGCTGTCTGGCGTCCTGACCGATGCCATCGCTCCATCTTAGGCAGGGTCTGCCTCATCTTCTTTTTCGACCATAGATATTGCCCTTATGGACTTTCCGGGCTGGATCATCTTCATCCATACGGATTAAGTGACCCGCCCACCGTAATCTATTGAGCCGGATTTTATCCACCACCTGACGGTCATGGTATCGCTCATAAATTTCGTCATTATGTAGGCTACGGAATCGTCCATCCTCATGTAGGGGGCCAAAAAATCTTCGGAGGATTCTTTTCTCGAACGCGGCCAAGAGTCTCCGAGGAATACATAAGGAGAGGCAAGATCATTGTCTTGTACAGTAAGAGCTTTGACCCTATGGTGAGGCTCTGTTGGCTGCCAACAACCGTGCGCCGATTTCATCATCGTAGCGGTTATCGGTTGTGATTTTCGACCCTAGATAGAAGAAATTATCAACGGTCTCAAAGTTGTATTCTCCTATCTTTATTCTTCCTGTTTGACAACTGCGGTTTCATGTTGTTGGTTGCCTGATGCCGGTATGCAATTACAAGAATCGAACTAAAGGCGAGAGCTATTTTCAAAACCTGAGCAAACATGGGAATATTGCGTGAACCCAGCGGAAAAAAGGCCGAACTAAACTTGAAAAATGAAATACAAGTCGAAGACCGGAAGCTCGGTCTTTTAGGCATGAAAGGTTTTGTGTATTTCATCCTTTGCAGCCTATTCACTTCACTGTGATATTGACATTCATAGTCTGAGATTGCAGTAAATTTGCATTTGGTGACTTTGACTTATGATAACTTTGTTAGTAATGAGGAAATTTCTACCAAACTTTGTAGAATCATGCTCTCTCTACATTAACACAAACTTTAATGATCCGAGGATGAACTTAAGTGGGACTTCTAGACAATTTCCAAAAAAACTACTAGCTTCATTTATGTAGGTATTGATATTAAAGGTATGTTGAAGCCTAGATACCATATAGTAGTAGCTTTGATATTTTTCACAAATTTTCCGATTGAATAGTTTTTGGAAACGGGTCTGTGAAGGAAATTATCACTTTACAGTCCTCGCACCCCCCGTCTTGCGTCAAAAACGCAGGCAGCTTTGGAAAGTACTAATCGGGATATTGTACACTCCCCTTTCGCATGTATGGGGACCCTCCTTGACTTCAACGTAGAAGGATGCAACTCACTTTATGCGAAGAGATTAACATTTATCACCTTTCTACCAAATTTTATATGAATAGGAGTAAGTGTTTCTAATAAAATTAGTGTCAGACAGATGGACGGGCAGATAGGCCGAAAACCGATTTAGAGAACCGTTGAAATAAAGGTCAATACCCAAGTGTCGAGAGAGAAGTTCCAAGACATACCACACCGCCAGTCGATGACTATCTTCCATAAGTTTACCACGTGATAATCTGATGTATTCTTTGTTTCATTCAGGTTCACGTCCACGGTCAATTTCGTCAATTTGCCAAGTTTTTGGGATAACTGTCCCCTTTAGGCCAACTCTGGCCACCCAGGAGCCTTTAAGCCATTAGAAGTGTATCCATCAATCACCAACCTAAAGCGGCGATCTGCCGATCGCACTACGTACTATCTGAAATTGTTGCAACAAAAAGTTCCACTTTTTACTAAGAGTTCCTTCAGTAAAGACTTTAAGATAAGATTAAGTTGAAAAAAAAAGTTAAATTTTTAGATTGATTTTCTAGAAATCACCAGTGTATTTCTAGAGTGAAAAAAAAAACTGAATTTATTATTTTAGACAAAATTAATTGAGTATATTTTCAACAGAAATCTGCTACCAATGCAGGGATATATTATATTATAATATGACATATCTACATATGTAAATGGATGCAGTTTGTAATGGAAATTATTTCACATATTGCTGTAAGTAACTTAGAGTTTAGACGTGATTTCAATTAATTAACTTGAATCGTGATGAAAGTTTATTTCATATAGGCAGGTATTAATGTTAGGTTATTGGTGCGTTTGCTGCGACATATACCAAACATACAAGAGTCAATGTTGATCAGGACAACATATCTTGATAAAAGTTTCCATTTTATAAACCTCGACTGTTATAATATCTATAAACAAAAATTTCCCCGCCAAACAAACTTCCAATGGCTCTCTGTTTCTCTCGCCATTCCCATCCCAATCCAATCCTAATACTATTATTAAGTTCTTCAAACTGTTCACCTTCAATGCGCGAACTTGTTGTTGTTGCTTTCACTGTTGCGGCTGCTGTTACCACTCTCTTGGATCACGGTTTTTCAAGATTTGTTTTCAAATAAAACTAAGGAAAAATTGAATGAAATAGCGCTCAACTGGTGGCCGTCTTAGCGCAGTTTTATTTGGTCACTAGAACCGTTTGGATGGCTCGAAAATATCTCCTCCAGTTAAATATTCCCAAATAAAGTATTGTGATTTTTTAAGTACTCTACATTTTTTCGTTGATTTCCATTTAAAGTAATATCTGTTGAAAGTAAAAAATTCAGCAGTTTGGGTTCTTGCAATTTTTCGTAAAGTTTATCTCGTACATGTTAGAAGCGGTTCCAAAGGAAGTAATCCGTCCGTACGAGAAGGGTTTCAAGTGTAGTGTTCGCGTGTTAATGTGATTTCATATTACATCAATTGCTAACATTCACAGCAGTGAGACTACGTTGAAACGACGTTAATGATGAGCTTACTATCATTAATCGTTCTTTTTTGTGGATTAATAAGTGCTTGTGAGTAAAAACCTATTTTTTCCTACTAAGCGAAAATAGTTCATTAATTCCGACAATGAGTATTACACTGACTATTAGTTATTTGATTATAGTGCTATAACTGTTTTATCTTGAGTTTATGCAGGTGGAAATTGGGTTATTCTATTCATTAAAAAACCATGAATATACGAACTATCGGGTTTCTCGCTTAAATCTTTTGTTTGACCAGCATCACCGACAGCCTCTGTGGGATTCGGACATTGTTTCAGTCTCAATGAGACAACTCCGAAACTCTTTTACAATATATTCAAATTAGGTTTTGTTGAACGTCAACTGTTTTGAATAATGTAATTGAATGAATCATTTGCATTGGAAGTTGCCGCAAAATGCCAAGTAACATAACGAATTTGTTTATTTACGAACATTACAGTGAAAGCATTGCAATTTTAACCTTTGGGATAATTTCAAGTCGCTATGATTTGTGGCTGTGAGCGACGTTACTTTGTTTGCTGCATTTTGCAACTGGTTTGACCGTGAGAATGAAGCACTACAAGAATATTTGTTTTGTTAATTTACTATTACCATTGCGTTGTGTGCCATCGAGATGGATGAAGCAATATCAATTCTTTTGAGACGATTGCAGAAAAAATACGCCCACTAATTAAAGGGATAAATTTCTATGTGTTTGCAGTGATTAATGTTTTTGGGTGTTGCAATCTGGTAAATTTATGACTTGAGTGAAGCACTGGGAAAGTATAATACTTTGTGGGCAATGTTGAATTCGAAGATTATTCCCATTGCTGTTTGATAACTGAGTATTGTCCACTTGAATGTTCAATAGAAAACACAGGTGCTATGAGTTATTCCCAAGTTTTGAAACTATGGGTGAAGAGGGTGTTGGGAAATCATTTAATACTAGAATGTTACATCCGTTTTTCGAAACGTATAGACACTCCATAATATATTCTTAACCTGTAAAATTCAGCTCGGAATCATGCTTTCTTCATATGGGAATGTGTCCATAGAAGACTGGCTAGAACCAAATAAGTTAAGAATATAATTTTTTGTATTCCTTAGTATTTATGGTAATTCTTCTTACTCACTTCCAAATATAGTTGCTCAAATCCAATTGTAGTTTGAGTCACCTAATGCTACCTCATTAGTAATTAGTTGACATTACCAACTTTTTTTAAGAAAAATTAAATTTATTGGAAGATTGAACTTAACCATTTTGAAGAATTCATTTAGCCATTATTAAATATGCTAGAACTAGTATTTATGTTAATTTTTTTTTTTTTGGATTTTGCTCACCTCTTTAGGTTTGAAATTAAATGGCTTTAAATGAACGGTTATTTTATGCCACTTAATTGCAGTACAACTCTTTTGGCTTTAAGCTATCATAGAAAGGGCCTAGTTAACTTCTTAATTTTTCAATTTTTTACTTTGTTTTTAAAACCAGACGAATAGTGTTATATATATTTACATTTGCTTTGGAATAGAATGGATATTTAGGAAAGTTTTGAGTGGCTCGGGGATGCAATCGATCCAATGGTACTTAGGCCAACAAACTTTTGCAAATAGCATTTGTTTTGATTTTTCGGGTTATTGTATTATCCCTTTCACTGTGGTCATGCCCCAATTTAATTAAGTGATCCGCTAACTGCACTATAAAGTATTATTTATACATCTAATTTTTTATGATCCTGGAAGGAACTAAACGTAACAATCCGTGAGTTGATTTCTACGAACATTCCAATGGAACTTTTTACTACGATGAGGGATTGCTTATTGCACCCTATTAGAGAAATTATCTGCTGATTTTTTTACGAAATCCTTTAAGTTGTCTGCCCATGTCAATATTTTGAGTTTCAACCTTATGAAGTGCAATATCATTCCACTTCTTTTAATAATTGCTCCTGCTTTTTAGAGAAGCCACATCTTCATTAAATACAGCGTGTTGTTCACTTTCTTCTGCAGTGGTTTGATAGACCAAATTAGCCCATTGTCTCCAGAAGAGTATTCCTCAAGCTTCTCGCTTCAATGACTATTTCGGAACAGACTCAATAATTATCTGCTGTCCGGGTCAGTTGAATCCCAACATCTTTTGCAAAGTGAACTAAAGGGTTCATTTTCGTTAGACTTTATTTTCCAATATACCACTTGGGACTCTACATTTGTTCACCTATTGCACGTGCGCTTCTACTATTATTTTCTCAATTTTATTCATAGAAAGTGGCACGACACAAGTGGTTCAATCCAGAAGGTTTTTCGTAAGAACTATACAATTTAGTGTTGTGCTAAATTTACCATTCTGATCATTGCCTTTCAGGACATAAAACTCTTGATTTAATGCGCTGTTGAAAACGCGATTTACCTTTTGCGGCTCATGGAAATATAAATATTTCTAGGTACCCTTTTAAGGTTCAAAGTATTTCTGTCTGTATGTCACATGCACTTTTCTTAGAAACGACGCTGCCTATTGATTTGAAATTTGGTGGAACACTGACCCTCCACGCATGTACTGAATTACATCGTACTACATTGAACTTAAGAGGGAAGTGCCCCCATACAGGCAGAAGGGGTTGCAAAATATAGCCATGTGGAGTAGCAAATGAAAGGTCTCAAACTTCCCGAAGTGGATTTTGGTTTTTACATCAGGTAGGTGGGGTCTGGAAAGGTGGGATCCCATAATTGAAATCGAAAAATTTAAGAAAATCGTGATATTGCCCCTATATGACATTACCGCGTGGAATTTCGTCCTCTGATTTCTATTCTTGGCTAAGTTTATCCCTAGACAATTCAAATGCTGGATATTTTCGAGGTTATAAATTCCAAGATTGCCTCAACTGTCTTAGGGGTCGGATTTGGGTTACAATGTTTGCTTTTGATCCGTTGACTTCCATTGACTTGACTGACCAATCTAACTTCGCTTGCTATTGAATTTATGTTCAAAGCACCACTGATGCGGCTGGGATACAGCTTTCTTGATATTTTGAAAGTAGGACAACACGATAGTTTCACGCTCTTCATATGCTTCACTTTTCCGTCATGAGTATGGTTCACTTCAAACTATATATGATAGTAACAATTGAATCTTCATTATCCAATTTACTATCTTAGGGTTTCGAAAGCAAATCAATGCGACTTTCAATTTTTCTCCTCGGTTTGGTTGATTCAATTCTGTTGTTCCAACAGTTGTTATTATTTGTTCATTTACCCTTTGGTGAGTTTCTTTAGAGGGAGACTGAAGAGCTGTAACGATTGTAGGTACAATATCTTCAATTGGGATCCTTCTTCGAGAAGGTCACTTGGAAGCACTTGCTTTGTAACGATAAAGCAGTTAAGCTTCGATTAGGTGCAGCCTCGATTCAATTAGATTTAAATGTTCCCTGCTTTGCAGGAGGCATATACCAGGACCGAAGCCACAGCATTAGTTGACTTTTTGATCATAAATTTTGCAAGTCAGTGTTTCCCACCCCAAACAGAACTTTTCCAACTCATAAAAGTCTGTTGGCTGAAGATCTAAGCTGGTTGGATTCTGCTCCCCTCGCTCTTCATACAATAGCCACGGTTTTGGGAGCTTGCGAAATCAGAACGGCTTACCTCCCTTTCTACAGCCATCTTTTTCGACTTCGCGCAAGTCTTCGACAAAGTGTGGTAGGAAGGTCTGATTTCGCAGAATCAAGGTAAGGTACAAAAGTTTCACGTCTTTCGGTCTCCAGCTGAAATTCCCCAAGGCACCATCCTTGGACCGACGCACTACCTCAGCTAACGTGGAGCTGATAGTGCCATTTTAAGTATCCCCTTCGGTTTTCAGGTTGCTTTTGACGCAATTTGCGTTTTTGTAGGAGGGCAGAACTTAAAATGATTTTCTGATAATCTGCAAATCCACCTAGAACGAATGAACAAATGACTTACAAAATGGAAAATTTCCGGAAAATGAAGCATTTTCATGAAACGACTAAAGTCTGATACCTTAATGGAATGAGGAAATATATCGAGTCAGAAGTACTGAAAATGAAGCTGAAAACTTAAAACATTGATTGGTTTGTAAATAAAAACTGTAAGCTTGAACTCGATTACAAACGCCTGCTCTACAAATGACTTAATACCTACAACAACTAATGTGCCATCAGAATTGCACATATGTCATATGTGTCAGATATGGATTTTTGATGGTACAATAAGCCCTGCTGGCATTGAGTTATATGTAAAGCTGCCGATTGTAATCGAGTTCAAGCTTAGAGTTTTTATTTAGAAACCAATGAATATTTTATGTTTGCAACGATCCTGGAATTAGAGTTTAATATTAATTTAAAAAAGTGTTGTTTTTTAAATAGCACTACTGAAATTATGTTTGAATATGAATTCATGATCGCTATTTATTGGGCTTGCTTAAGCAACATTGATCACTTTGCGTTCTACAGTTGAAGTAATGCTTTAATACCAGGCAATAACCTCTTAATGTTGTTTATTTGAAAGTTTACTGGCTTAGTATTCAATTCTTGTATTCTAAACAATTCAAATCATTCATTCTATGCTAAATAGAATCGATTGTTTTAATTCTATGAGACATCTAGTGTTCAATGAACTATATATACCTTAGTTGTTGTAAATTTTACTTACACTGAAAGTGATATATTATGTAAACAATAGATAGACATTCCTTTCCACCTTAACATAAACTCCATGAACCCGGTAACACCTTAAGCAATAACGGATATGAATTTTCTAACTCCAACCCAAATTACAAGACCAAATACTATAATTTAAAACTCGGATAAAAAACTGTACTATTATTTCCACAATTTCAATTTTCCTCTAACAACGCTGATATACTTCTTTTACAAGCACCTTTCCAAAATTATTACCACTCGTTAAAACTGCTTTCATTTTGATTGTTTACTATTAGTATTTACCTATCTGCAAGCACTTCACTGCTTCTTCAGAAGATATTGTAACTGTCTTCAAGATAACATTTTTAATTAGCTATCTATTAAGTTTACATTCATGGTAGAAAGTAGCATCTTCTATTGGCTGCTGCTATTCGATGCGCCTCTCAATCCATGCAAAGATTTGTTGATTTTGTCGTTTGTGGATATATTGTTGAATGTACCGAACTTTCTTTGAAAATGATGTTGCATCTAACATAAAATGACTATGGTATAACAGTACTAAATCATCACATTCAGAGGAAAAATGCTCTCCACGCAAGGTTGTCCTAAATTTTTCACATATACCATTTCTAGCTAATTCAATAGCCTAATTCTTTGAGCTAGTCTATTATAAACTTGAATTTCAGTTCGTTTGTTGGATATTCTTAGTAGGTGACTCTACGTCAATTATTATTATTGGGAACGGAAATCGTTAACTAATATTTGTCAACGAGGTTTCCTAAATAAATTTAGATAAATTGTGGAAGTTGATCGAAAGTATTATATCTACATTTGTTATATAGAAAAACAGACCTTTAAGGTGGTTCCATTTACCACAACAGTAAGTACATAATGGAGAATGGTCCATTGGCTTGTCAACTGCTCCGAATTAAAAACAAATGACGAAGAGGAATATGTCAATATATTTCAAGAATGTTTTCCATTTTCACTTAAAATTCTTCTTAAGTTCTCAGATTAATTTATAAAAGCTTTACAAGGAGCTGTGATTATTGTTATAAATCAAGGAATTTAGTGTCAAATTAAAGACCACACCTAAAAGTTAAAACCATCCCAAATGGCACTATAAATCATTCGATAACCATCCATGGATTGTCTAATAAATTCCTGTGCATAATATTATATGAGGGTAAATGCGCAAATTCCAAAGTATATCAGGATTATAATATCGGCCGTCTACAAAGCCATCCTGTTCACAAATTCTATTGCATAATCAAATATGTAGGACTCTTTATATTTTGCATGATAATCCTGTTTTTATTACATACCAAATCTCAACTTACTGATTCAAAGACATCAAAGTTTTCTACGCCGTTTCCACAGTAGCTGAATAGCCTTTCATCATTAATATCCATTAGGATTATAATATGCTTTTTGTTGTGAACAATATAACAACCCCAGGAGCCAATCCGTCTGGGCGGTTCTATCTAGAAAATCTTTTTCAATCCACTGTTTGCGTCACCGTTAAAATAATCGGAAAATATTTGAGGAGATCATGTTAATTCACGAATATAAATTAATCGATGGTTGCCCAAAATAAAATGGATACAAATGAATAACTAAAGGTTATATCACTGACTTCTGGAATTATCAAACCTATAAAATTCCTCCTTATTTCGCATCTTTTGATAACTTAAAAGGAATACAACACAATAAATAATGTATTTTGCTTTATATCAGTGCTTAACAAAAGCATTGAATTCCAAAAGATAAAAAAAACAAAAATAATGAATGGTTAGTTGCTCGCATAATGAAAGTTTATATAAATATTAGAGGTTGAAAAATATAAATACGATAAAATGTTGTTAATGTGTGGATTAAAAACCGGTCAGGCTACATTGAAAGTGATAAAAACCATATTGCCATTGTTATGAAAATACGGGTAATGAGATACAATAGACAAATAGAAAATTTTTTTACAAGTTTGGTGTCGAGTATTAAGATTGAGTTTCACTGACAAACTTCCTACGTACTTGCATCTCTGACGCAAATTTTTATCGAGAACGATGAAGAGATATTAGTGTGATTTTATTATTTATCTAAAAATTAAATCTTAAATAATATTTTAATCGAAATGAATTATTCAATCAAAAGCATATAAAAAGTGAAATATGAATAAATGTATAATTCTTAGCAGTTTTGTATTTATAGAATATTACTTCATGTGTGTTCATAGAATATACATAAGTAAACATTCCTATTTGAGCCAATAGATCTTATTTACTTTTATAAAGATGATTATCCTAATGAAATAATGAATATATCTTCACTTGGCACATGCATGTATCTCTATATTCTACCCACATATAATAGTTCGGTTCAAGTTTGAATTCAATGCATTCAAGGACTACATCCAATAAAACATAATTGCAATCAAGATGAAATGTCTTACAAATTATGATTTGAATAAAAGATATAATAATATAGTAATAGTTCGTAAGGATTGGGAGCTGGGGAAAAAGTGAGTATACTGTCAATTAACAGAATAGATCCCTTACAAATCTCCCTCTGTTTGAATACTTATCATTTATTGTAATTTAGCACCACCATCAGACCTTATAATATATGATGCGTGACTCTAGTTACCTGAAAGCTTTAATGCCACCAATTTTGAAAATAGTGCAAGAAAATTTGTTTATTATGAAGTACAATCGACCGCTACGTTCTGGGTGCTCAGCCTTAATTTATTCTAGAGTTTGCATTCCGTTCCCGAAAAATTTATTTCAGTAGATATAAGAGCAGATAGTATTTTGAGGCATGGTTGCCAATAGGGGCATCACCATGATTTTCTCAGATTTTTTGCCTGATGTTTTCTGAGAATGGCCTTTGAAGTTAAGTGATCTTTTCATGAACCTGTCAAACCCGCCTTCGTAACAGGTATCAAAACTATCGCTTGATTCGGAAGTACTAACATTGGCCTAGAAAGGAATCACCATCAGATGGTCGCTTACGTTCGCTTGAGTGTTGCGTCCGCCACTTATCGCATGATTGGAAAGCTGTGACTCCCAAATTCAACAGCTGTTGCTGCACAGTGGGAGAGCTATCTTGTTGATGGAACGGCAGATATACCGAATAACTCACCTAGGAATATCCATGATCGGCCACGACCAGAAGGAGCGGAATTGTAGAAGCGGATTGATGAACGGAAGGGGTTGAAAGCTTTATTGACCGCTGCGAGTGACACGGGCGTGACGCGTTCGAAGTAGTGTGTACCGTGACAATTGAGAATCTACGATTGCGCTGGTCAGGGAAGCGGAAGATGCCACAGGTCGCACTCAATTCAGGAATGTTTACCGTATCACGAAAGAGCTTGCATGTAGTCGGAAATTTTTTGATGGTCCTGTGAAGATGGTCGACTTCTCATCCACGATAATGAAAAACTGAAGAGGTGGAAAGAACCCTTCACCCTGGTTGTTAACCGTATCGTATCTGGTGAAATTCCTCCTCTTGTGGATGAAATGGCTAGTCACCGTAACATGCAGATACGGACTGTTTCTCCAAGCAGTGGTACGCCACTTTGATGCCATAAACTCCCAAGACCATGGCTGCTATGGTAAGAGCAAGAAATCCAGCGATCAGAACTTCTGAGCCAGCCCATAGCATTTACGAAGGAAAGCAACTCTTCCACCTTGCAGCTAGATAGGTCTGAGGTTCTCAAAGAGTGGTTTACATATCTTCCGTAGTCTGGCTCTAGTTGGCAGTCACAAAGGAAGTGCTAGAGGGTTTCTCCCTCCTTTCCGCAGCTTCGGCAATGCGAATTGTAAGGTGTACCGAGTCTGGTGGACGCTGGAGAGCATTTGACTTTCTTTTACGCCGTTGTGCTTTTGTACTTTGAAATGCCTAAGGGTAGCAGCAACAGAAGCTTCCAATGTATAGCAGGATAAGCTAATATCTGTGCGCAACTACATGCAGCTCAGGAGAGACTTCCTAAAGGTGGTATTGTAATCATTGAGGGTGACCTGGATGCAAATATGGGCTCTGTTAACGGCTTTTCCGGACGTATGATAGAGGGTATGGGCTCAACAATCATAATAGCAACGATAAGCGGTTGGTACATTTCTATACCTCCACCCCTTCAACATTGTCGTCATCTGCGGCACACTGATCGAGGACGGAGCCTGCTACTAGGTCAGTCGGGATTCGTCTAACCAGGAACGAACTTCAAATTAGATTGAGCATATCGCTATCGAAAATTGATTTAGAAGTTGTGTTTCGAATGTGTATAACATAAGGAAAGCAGAACGTTGCATGAGTAGGCCTATCATGCAAAATAATGAACAGCTGGAGAGGTGGAAGGAGTGCTTTACCACGATGTTGAATTGTATAACATCCGGTGAAATTCCTCGTGCTGTAAATAATGTACCAGCAACATGCAGATACCCATTCCTCTACCAAGTTCGAAGCGAGATTTCTTTAGAGCATACTTCGAGGAACTGGAAAGCGAAAGAGTGGAAGTCTCTGTTTCGCTTTTTAATTTCTCATAGTATGATCTAAAGGAGTCTCACTTCGAACACAAACGTGCAGTGTGATGCAGATGTGTAGTTTTTAAATGGTATGAGTTGATCAAGTTGGACTCTCTTAGAAATTCGTATAATTTTTCCACAAACCCTAAATCTGACTTAGTGCAGCCTCTTTTGGGAGCACCCCTTCCGAGAGAACAATTAACGGAAGTGAGGGGGAAAGAAATTGCGGTTTCTGTAAACCTTTAAATACGAAAGTGTGGCAAGAGGAATTGGAACACTTTGGAAGCGGAGGTAATCAATGCAAATAAAACTTTAGACAAATCAGCTCAAAATCAGTCTCGCTGAAATGTGTGAAGAGGCTGAACCTCTGAGCGTCACATTTGCAAGAAGATGCTTAGGTCGTATCGGAGCAATAAACACCAACTTGCTTACCAGGCTGGAAAGTTCTGTGAGTCTGGTCTTCACTCTTTTATGCCTTCCGTTAGAGAACCCAGGGAGTTGTACTACCACCACTTCTGTGAAGTATATTAGTCAACACACTGCCATTTAAACAGCAAAATCTGCCAATAAACGTCCAACCATTTACCCACTTTGCTTGGCTTTAATTGCAGTAGCTTATCTTCTATGGCTCCGCTGCGCTTCTGTTTCCATTAGTTACTGGTGGATCCGTTTTATCATTGCAACTACCGCCTCCCATGCTGTATTTGATTAAACGGGTATTAAGTTCTGTTCTGCATCTTCGGCTGCACCTTCACACGTAGAACAATCAAGCGATTCATCGCTGCCTGATTCCCGTACAAACGACTTTCCTGATCGGTTAGAATATCCACTGGGATCATCCCCGCATTCACGTATGCTGCCTCATAAGATGTTGTTCGGTAGGCGCAACATGTTCGGAGAGCGCTTAGCTGATATGCAGCTTCAAGCTGTCTGCGAGTTTCTCCGCTATATCAGTTTTCTGTTCCTGCCGCCTTGTAAAGAGCAACAACTCTGTCTTGTGTTCGGCTCCAAGTCCGTCGTCTTCAAGCCAAGACTTGATTGTCCGTATAGTCTCGTTCGCATATATCTCTACTTCGTCCGCCTGTCTGTCTGTCTGACGTTTGTCGTCTGTCACGCGCATTTTTTCTCGGGAACGATTGTAACGATTGACAACAAATTTGTTAGAAAGGTGAGAACTGTGAACGCTCACGCATATAGTGAGTTATATTATTTTACGTCGAATTCAACATGCAAAAGGGGGTGTACATTTTTATTTCACCAAATATAGTCATGTAGGGTATCAAATTAAAGATCTCAGATAGTACTTTTTGAAGCTGGTTTTAATATTGACACTTGTTTGAAAGATGCGGAGTACGGGGGGTCAAAAGGGATCATTTCTTTCGTGGACTCATTCTTAGAAACTACTGCATCAAAGTGGTTACTCTCACATAATATACGTACTAGGTAATAATAGGACAAATCTCCATCCAAAAAGAAATACACAAAACCTTACATACCTGAAACGTCCAGTTTCCGGTTTCCCTACTCATTTCATTTTGTCTTAATGGTTTCAATATAGTAACAAACATTTTATTTATCTGAATAATTCCAAACTGTTTTGCATTTGTAGACATAGACGTCTGGTACTCGAGGTCGGGAATCAATTATTTGTAGGTGCATTTATAATTTCTTACTTGCGCCTTGCAAAAATTCAATAAACAAAGATATTTAAATTAATCTGCAAAGCAAATATAAGATTTCAAAAGTTCGGGGTGGTATTCACTTGAAAATGGCAGTCATGGATTCCTTGTAAACTTTTTACCCACATTCATTAATGGTTTATAATTTTACCACACACTTATTACTGTGGTATTTTCTCTCAACACATTATTCTGATTAATTGATTTATACTTTTCCAACTTTCTGAATGGATAAAATTTCAGTCTCGTGTTTCGAATTCAATAGCAGCGTTATGGTGAAAAATATATCTTAGTTTAATCGATTTTGATTTCTCTCCTCGCTATGAGCTTGAAGTTATGAATACAAGCTTTATAATGGAAATTCAGCAGTTATTGATAAAATATATGTTTGAATGCCCTTCACTTCAATTTACTACAAAACGCAGTTCCGATATGGAAGCAATTAGCAAACTGAATTTTAAAATATCGTTGCAAATGAATGGATCGCTCTGGAGGAGTTGAATGTTGAGAAAATTCGTATACATACACGTGTGTTTATTGAATATTTAAAGATTTTTTTTTGGGGGGAGTAGGTTAGGTGAATGCGTTTACGCACATAGTGTTAGACACCCGCAACAGTACACCACCGGAATACCAACTAAACACCTCCCTGTCATCAGTGAACTAGCTTGGTAGCATTTGACTCATTATTTCGGGCTCGCCCTTCCACTCTCCAGACTTAGGAAACGTCGAGGTCAGGGAATTCCTTTCACCAACGGGAGGCGACAGAAGGAAGCAAATTGTTAGTTCAGGGAACCCCTTGCCATCCCGTCCCTTCATCGGTCGAGCTCAATCTTTTTCCCAATGAGATGAGCCCGTACATAATGCGCAACACGACTCCACCTACTAGCGCTCCTCAGCATCTCTCTGACAATATCGCCTGAAGAGAGCTCCCCCGTGCCTGCATAAAGCTTCTAACGAAAGCCTTTCACAAGAGAAAATTTTGTACAGGTAAAGCTGAAAACTTCCATGCTCACTCTAAAGTTGTGTAAATAACTAATCAGCCTCACCGTGTGTTCGGTTCAGCAACGAGTCTGAATTATCGATGGACTGCGCAGTCGGTGCCACTCGGTATGTGTGCGCGGACGTTCATCATGGGCAACAACCTGTCGCAAATCCTCGACCTTGCTGTAGATAGCATTACGTTCCTTAGCAAGAAGGGCAACAGGTATGACTCCCACGATCACAATCATGGTCGATTCTGAGACAGTTCGGTACGCAGACGCCATTCGCGAAGCTCCCCGTAGTTGCACTTTGGCAAGACACTTACGGTAAACCTCCTAGTCAATGGCTTCAGCCCATGCCTCCGTACCGTAAAGCAGAACGAACTGCGTTGTTTCCATAAGAAGGGATCTTCCGGAAGATATAGGGCCCCCAATGTTCACCATTAGTCGACTTTATGCCGAGACTTCAGCTGCAGTCCTGCCCGTTGCTGCTTTGATTTGATCGAAGAAGCTCAGCTTCGAGTCGAAGATTAAATCAAGGCATTTAACAGCTTGTTTTGACTCTATAATCAACTTATCAATCGATATGGGACGCAGGGTCCGGATTCTCTTTCTGGTCAAGATGACTCTTCGGTTTTTCAGTGCAAACCTCAAACCATGAGTAGTCATCCGCTTACTCGTCGCATTAATGTGCCAATTCTGCTTCGCGGTTGTTCAGCAGCGCATCTGGCAATAAAAGCCGGAATGTCGTCTACATAACCGACCAGGCGCGACTTTCATATGAAGCGCTCCAGAGGTCCGGTCCTATGATGGATCTCTGTGCTACTCCCGACGTGATCTCCATCCTCCTCTGGCCTTCTATTGTCTCATAGAACAATGAACGGTCTTTCAGATAATCCCTGAATATCTGCAGAGGTACCTCGGCACGTGTAATGAGTTTTCTAATATGCCTAGCATATACGTCCATCTTACGGAATTGAAGGCATTTCTCACATCAAGCATTATGAGGAGCACTATTCGTCGAAATCAATGGCTGTGTGTTTCGGCTCGATGAATCGCATTTACGACCTCGATAACAGCATCCACCGTGGTACTCCCTGGCCTGAACCCGAACTTCCTTGGGGATAGGTCCCTAACAGCGCGGCTTCCTTCAGGGTCATGTCCTCCAACAATATGCTGGGCGACTGCAGAATTGATGTTTTATTAACTCCGCTTCTTTTAAATGTTCGTTGACCCGAGTGTTGACTAACCGTTTGATTTGCCCTTCAAGAGCAATCTTCACAAGACATCTTGTAGATGCCACTTTTTCCTCTTCCTTCTTCGGGTCTTTTTCCTTGTTAAATGCGTGTCAATTCTGCTTAATCATACTGCATCGATGCCTTCTTTGGCCAAGATTTGTCGCAAAGCTGGAAACATTTCCGTGGAGTAAGTAATACTGGTTAGTTGTGTGTCCATCTTCATCCTCTCCAAAAAATCAGAAAAAAATCAAGGGGATGTCACTGTATGGTGGCTAGGCTTCGAAATACCCTCTATATCGATACCTTTTCAAATAAAGTTAATGCTAGTACATTATTACAATTTTTTAGTATTTGACAGGAAAAGTCCCCTTAAGTTCATCCTAGAATCACAAAATTGCAGCAATATAGGTGGCATCATAGAGCCTGATTCTACCAAATTTGGTGAAAATCGCACTATTACTAACGCACTAACTAACTAACATTCAAGACTTTGAATGTCAATATCAGCTGAAAGAGGATATTTTCACATAATATATACATATATTACGTACTACATACTAATGGGACAAATGCACACTCAAATCTCTTTATAAAATAAACACACAAAACCTTTCATACCTGAAGCGTCTAGCTTGCGATATACCGACTTGTTTAGTAAGTGGTATCGACAAAAGTCTGTGCACCATGGATCGGTAGACGACCACTTTATGCTGATGTGAGTGGTTAGACATCCTGACAATGGTACGTGGCGTACTCAATGGCTTCCTATATGTATCGAATTCGAGACCGTTATTCCTCTTTAACACTTTGATGTCGAGGAAGGGAATGCCACCGTTTGATTCCACTTTTATCGTGAATTTTATATTATGGTTTCACTTGTTGATTTGATTCAGTATAACTTGCTTATCCTCCTCTTTTACAATGGCCAGAATGGCATCCACATAGCGTAACCAAACTCTAGGTTTCGTCATCTGTCGTTCCATTTTCTTTTCTAGGCCTGCCATGAAAATTTCACTTAATAGTAGGAATAATGGTTTACGCATCGCTGTCCCTTTGGTCGTCTTATAAAATTTATTTCGAAAAGTAAAATAATTTCCAGACATACGTGTCGCCACTAGTTTGTTATATAGTTTTATCTTTCTTTTAAGCTCCGGACTACTATCGTGCTGTTCGATCCATTCTTCTAGCTTACGTAGGGCTTCTTTCGCCGGAATGATCGGAAATAGTGCCTTTACATCGTATGAGACCAAGATTTCGTTGTCCTCTATAGGCACTCCTTCAATCTCTCCACGATTTTGATCTTAATAGGTCCGCTAGTCATGAATACTTCTTTTTTTGGCTCTCGCACATTCCTGGGCTCTGCCTATTTGTGCCAATTGGGCCAATATCGGTTCTCCGATTGACTGGCTAATTGTAGGTGTCCGTCGTATGCTATTAATATGATTCTGTCTGAAGTATAATTTCTTAATTCTTAGTTAACATATCCCCCTTTTTTTTTTTTTTTTTTTTTTTTTTTGGGTAGGGTCGGTGAATGCATTTACGCACACAGTGTTGGACTCCCGATTCGGTACATCGTCGAACTACCAACTAAACACCTCCCCATCGTCAGAGAGCTAGCCTGGAACCGTTTGTCACATTACTTCGGGCCAGCCCCCGATCTCTCCCGCCTTGCGGAGCCTTCAAATCAGGGAATTCCTTTCACCAACGGGAGGGGAGAGGAGGAAGGGAACTGTCAGTTCAAGGAACTCCCTGCCATCCGGCTCCTCCACCGGTCAAGTTCTATCTTCTTAGCAACGAGAAGGGCCCGAACGTAATGGGCAACACGGTTCCAGCTGTCAGCAGTCCTCAGCATCTCTTCCACAATGTTGTCTGGAGAGAGATCCCCTGTGTTTAAATAGAGCTGCTGACGAACCCCATCCCACCTTCCACAAGAAAAAAAAGTGTGGTGGGCATCGTCCACAACTCCATTGCAAAACACACAGTCCGGAGAATGCGCCTTTCCAATCTTGTGCAGGTAAGACTGAAAACTTCCATGCCCACTTAAAAATTGGGTAAGGAAATAGTCAGTCTCACCATGCTTCCGATTCAGCCACGCACCTAGGTTGCCGATGAGCCGCGCAGTCCATCTGCCTCTAGTTTCATTTTGCCAAGAGAGCTGCCACTCGTCTAGAGTGTGTTGCCGTTCTTCGCGAGCAACCACCTCCCTTGGCTCATCTCCCTTGCGCTTGTATATGGCCTGACGCTCCCTAGCAAGAAGGGCAACGGGGATAACTCCCGCGATCACCATCACGGCCGGTTCAGAGACTGTGCGGTACGCAGACGCCACTCGTAAAGCTCCCCGTCTCTGTACTTGCGCGAGGCGTCTACGATATACCTCCTTGTTAAGAGCGCCAGCCCATACCTCTGCGCCGTAGAGCAGGGCAGACTGCGTTGAGCTCATCAGGAGACGTCGCCTACTAGACGTAGGACCCCCAATGTTTGCCATTAGCCTACTTAACGCCGAAACTCCAACCGCAGCCTTGTTCGCTGCTGCTTGGATTTGCTCAGAAAAGCTCATCTTTGAGTCAAGAGTCAACCCGAGGTACTTTACCGCTGATTTTGACTCGATTATCGACTCGCCGAACGATATGGGACACAGGGTCGGAATTCTCTTCTTAGTCAGGATGACTACTTCGGTTTTTTCCAGTGCAAGGTTGAAACCATGAGTAGTCATCCATCCGCTTACCCGTCGCATCAATATGCCGAGTCTGCTTTGCGCCTGTTCGACAGTGCGTCCAGCAACAAGCGCTGCGACATCATCTGCGTAGCCGACCAGGCGCGATTCTTCTGGCATGTCGAGTTTAAGCAGACTGTCATAGGTAGCGTTCCAGAGGTCCGGCCCTAGGATGGATCCCTGTGCTACCCCCGACGTGACCTCCATCCACCTTTGACCCTCTAGTGTTTCATAGAGCAGGGAGCGATTCCTCAGATAGTCCCTCAAAATCCGTAAGAGATAGTTCGGCACGTTGAAGGTATTGTCTAGTGTGCCTAGAATGTCTTTCCATCTTACGGAATTGAAGGCGTTTCTGACGTCAAGCGTTACGAGGAGCACCACCCGTCGAGTTCGGCGGCTATGTGCCTCTGCTCGTTGAACGGCGTCCACGACCTGCATGACAGCATCAATTGTCGATCTCCCTGCCCTAAAACCAAACTGCCGGGGAGATAAATCTCCGGCAGCGCGTATCGCTTCAGCGAGTCTACTTCTGATGAGCTTTTCGAGCACTTTCCCAGCAGTATCAAGCATACATAGCGGGCGGTATGAAGACGGCAGTTCGGGATCGCCTTTCCCTTTAGGGATCAGCGCAAGCCTCGCAACTTTCCAACGAGCAGGGAAAATGCCCTCTTTCAGGCAAGCGTTGAATGCACCGAGCAGTAGGCCTGGCCGGTGTTGGGATACCAGTTTGTACACCTCTGCTGGAATACCATCGGGTCCTGGCGCCTTCTTGTTTTTCATAGAGAGGACTGCCTGTTCCAACTCTTTTACAGAGAAAAGTGGACAGTCCTCTGCGCTCTCCGCGCCGACGTCACCATCCCATACGGGGTGTGCAGGGAAGAGTGCCCTCACAATGCGGTCCATCTGCTCGGCCTTAAGTGAACAGGGTTTCCGCAGAGCCCCGATTTTTCGGGTTACAAGTTTGTAACCGAGTCCCCACGGATCCCCGTTCACCTCGTCGATCAGATCTTGCCAGCAGCGAGCTTTGCTCTTGTTTATTGCGCTGCGGAGTCTCCTTTTGGCTGATTTGTACTCCATCATTATGGTACATGCCTCTTCCCGGTCGCCTAGACGTTGTGTTAAGCGGCGGAGCCTGTGACATTCCTTCCGGAGCTCTGCGATTAACATATCCCCCTTGTGGTACGTTATGTGGTACGTTAATGCCCGTACAATGCGGTTTATCTGTTCGGTACTTAGTATGCAGGGTTTCCGCAGATCCCCCATTTCCCGGGTGACAAGTTTACAGTCAAGTCCCACGGGTCCTTATTTACTTCGTTGAATGGATTCAACCAGCCGTGGGCTTCGCCTCTGGAGTCTTCAAGGGCTCTAGCATTCAAGTCACCTCCTACCAGGATTCGCCGCTCCGTGCCCGAAACAGCGTCCTCCAGAGAATTAAGCCGGCGCCGAAAGCCCGGCCTCGTCTCCGAGAAATAATACTTAAGGAATAAAACCAAAAATATTTCAAAATTATTAAACTAATTTAAATATATTTATTGGATATATTATATAAAAGAATGCAAATATGTGTGTATGGAACACTTACAGGAGAAGAATACTTTTCAAATGGAAGAGAAAGTAACAAGGAATTCCATCAATACCTGGAGCGCAAGTTAAGATACGTGTGATCCTGTAGTTTTTATAATTTTTCTATATATTCTATTGAAAACCATTCCTTAATTGTAATCAAGACCTCATTTATAAATACTTCATCCCTAAATGGAAAAACCAATGTTCGATAAGTATAATTTCAACTATGATTATACGAGTAAGTGGTTCGGCGCGTTTCTTGTTCTTGTGTTTCCATAGAACTTCGTACTGCTTTCCGTTTCTATAGAATGCTGTTTTAGTGCTATGTAGAGTACTCATTTATTCTCTTGACTCTTGAGTTTTTTGTCTGTTATGGCCCAGAGTAATAGATACAAAATATTCACTCCATTTGGTGCCACTCTACATTTTTTCAAGTGAACTGGAAACTTGTTCAAAATTGTTAATAATAGACCAACGGCATAGACTATATATGTACATAATACCATAATCCTATATCAATTCCACACGTTAACATTCTACATTCTGTCTTTATTCCGAATCCCAGCAAAATCAAGATAAAACATTTCTAATTGAATTTTATTGAAGGTGAGATGCGTTGATTGACGATAATGGCAACGTTCAGGTAAATATTGAAGGCCATACAGGTAGAAACAAACAGTCGAATCACGACTTTATTTATCGAGTTAGCGGCAATTCGTGTAGAATATAAGGTACAATATCTCGTTTAACAACAATTAGACTTGGTTCAAAAAAAAGAAAGGAAGAGAAAACGATAAGAATATGCATACCGATGATGATATGATTGTTTTGCAGCGATACAAGAAATATTCATGGTATTCATTAATAATTAAAATCTGCCTTATTTGAATAAATGACGAGATTTATCTTAGACCTCAATTCTCAATTGTGAGGTTTGTAGAATGGTTTGGAATGTACAGGCATTGCGTATTGTGAAAATTATTAGGGTTAAAATGTCAAGGGCTTGAAAGCTTACTTACATATATGCATTTACCTTGTGATAGACATATATATCTTCCCTTCTAGAGTTTCTCATTGGGTCGTTAGTACTCATATGAAAAAGCTTAGGCTGATATAAGTATCTTATTACACTTCAATGCGTTGATGAAATTCCTAGATAAATGAAGCATGTTAAATAATGGTATTGTGTTTGCATATTTATGAACGGTGCGAATTTGATACTTATTCACATGCATATGTAACTTTCAAAAAATGTTTTCAATTTTTTCTGAATTTAATATTTTATTTTGTTTACATTTCCCGAAAATACAACAATCAAGGCCAAAACGCATAATTTTTTGAACCAGAAAAGTTAGTGCATGCTCCTAGCAATACCAAAAAATCACGGGAATTTGGAAAATACAAACCATGTAAACCCCATCCAATGAGGCTCATTTTCATAAAGTGCCAAAGTAAACAAAATCACAGACAATTATAATCTTATGCCGGACAATTACGCTTTGCAGAAATGAATTATGCCGGAAAGCAATAAGTTTGGCATTGAAGTTGACTTTAGTTTAATAAATATGTATGTATGTACGCAACAGGTGAATATGAAGCTGTGAATCAATTCAAATCGTTATTAGCAGGCGAGTTTACATGAAGTGGATTTATTGAACTTATATTTACATATGATCAATCAACGTACTTAGAAAAAGATACAATGAGAATATAACCTTGAGTCGTACGTCTTTGAATTTGTTTAGTTCTAATCCCAGTTGCAGGCATCGATAGGAAGTAGCGGAAACGTTTGAAGTACTGGAATTAATAGGTGTACATGAACATAGACTTAGCTAACCTTTAACGAAGTAATATTAACAATTTAACAGGCACTTATGTCCTATGCAAACCTTAATTCCTTTTACGACGAAGAAAGAGAAATATGAGATATTAGCGAAGAGTGCCGGTGCGATGTTCGAGTTGGCAGAGCGTTAGTCTTTCGATCTGGTTTCCGGGGTTCAAACCCCTTTTGGCGAGACGTAAAGAGAAAATCCTGACTAGGAGTGAACATTTTACGCGCCTGTTTGTTATCCTGCAGTTATTTCTTTACTCTATTATTCTGATGAGAATCATCTCATTTTCCCCTCCTAACCGCAGGCCTGAGCACCCTACATATGGTTGTTATTAACCCCTTCGTGGGGATACCACGCCCCTCCTTATTGTGTGATTTATCCGCTGTCACTTCGGCTCTAAGGTGCCATCCCCGTGCGCCGACCAGTTCTTTGTTAGGCCAGCGTGCTCCAATGTAATGTCGAAGACAGCTATTAACAGTGACAGCTATTAAAAGTGATAGCATGGTCAGACTGAGATCCTTGAATTTGTTGGTATTTATCGTCAGTCCAACTCTACTCGCGTTCCTTTCAGAATTCAGAGCCTTTTGACTAAGTTCCATGGCCAGGTGAGAGAGCAAACAGATGCCATCAGCATAGTCGAGGTTTTTGAGGAAAGATGTTATCGACCATTGAATTACTCCCCGTACTCCGGAAAAAACAACATGAAGAATGTCACAGCTACCAAGAAGAAATATTTTCGGAGGCAGAATGCAACTCTAGCGGACTCCACTTTGGATTACAAAATTCTCTGAGATTTGAACTCGGTGCAGAACGTGACATTTTGCACCATCATATGTCGCTCTGATAATAGCTATTAGTTTCTTTGGAATGCCGCTCCTGCATAGAGCACGTCAGATTTACGCCCTATTCACACTATCAATGCTTTCTCGATCTAAACTCCGCGCACTGTTCCAAAGATGCACGTAGATACGCCTCCAATTGTCACCCTCAAGGCGGGAGCCCTTTCTTGGAATCTTATCGATCATCTCTTTCTTCTACTCGCTCAGATTCCGAAGATTTCTGTACGATTAGAAATAGAATATCTGCTGCATCTGCAGGTGCATCGATAAATAATTCTGCGGAGAGAGGTTCGAACCCAGCGATTTTAATCCTTTTGAGTGCATTGATGACCGAAATGATCTTTCTTCTACTTGGATAAACGGTCCGTATCCGCATGATACGGTGACTAATCATTTCAACTAAAAAAGGATTTTCACAGGAACATGGAAAGATTTGCGACCACATGCGGATTCTTTCGAGATACGGTATACAGTTCTGAAAATATTGCGTTCTGCGGTATTTATCGCTTCTCTGACCAGCACAATAATAAATTCCCTTTGGTACGGCTCACACTATGGCCAACTTTCCGGGACTTCGGTCGGTATCCGAGTTCGAGCGCATCACATTCGCCATCACTTACAGTGTTTAATAGACCTTTCAACTCCTTCCGTTCATCGGTCAGCAAGACAACTCTCTCGCTGTCGAGCGACAGCTGCAACCCTGCGAGAAGTGGCGGACACAACACGCAAGCGAACGTAAGCGACCATTAGACGTTCGTCCGTTCGATGCGGATGTCATTGTCTCTCTTATTATGCACAACGCCGGGAATTGGAATTCTCGATTGGGTTAATGAAATTGAGCATTTCTTGTTACCGTTGTCAAGGAGCTTGCGCACATTGCATAAACCAATCATAGTCCATCTGAATGCAATTACGTGGTACTTCTAGCGATTAAGTATTTGAAATAATAAAAACTTGTTTTTCCTATTTGCCAGTGTTAATTTTGATTTTGCAAATACCGATATTTCAGGAACCACTTGTTCCCGTCATCAGTGCTAACAAGTCAGCATCAACACTAGCGAATAGGAAAAACAAGTTTTTATTATTTTAAATCATAGTCCGTTTTCGATATCCAAACGTCGAAGCCGTGAGGTTAGTCCCTATCCGAGGGGTTATTGACATTTCAGTAGCAATAATATCTCAAAATTTGCAGTCTTCTGGCCCAAAAATTTCCATCCCTTTTAGTTGTCTCTTACAAAAAGGGAAGACTTTAAGTGTATTCTTAAGCACACGGGATCATTAGGTTCTAGCCAGTAGTATCTCAAATATCTACCGCCATATTACCGCTAGACTTTTGCAGCGTATGTGTTACATTAGCTCACTTGCACCTATTGGCCAACTTAAATGCAAACTTTGTGATTCCCTCCAATGATATTGATGATACTCCGTAATGTGAATTATCAACCTATGTTGGTCCTGGACGTCATCGTGGCTTGAGAAGTAATGGTTGGGTGGGGGGGGAGTAGGGTTCCTGTTATAAAATTGCAATTGAGTGATTGTGGTTGACACTGACACCGTTGATGTGGGTTCTGGAAATCTGACCCTTTCTTTTTATTCGGCGCTTGATGATTATCTGGAACATTCGCCTAGGGCTATGCCAAGATTGGTTGTGGCGCAGAATTCCTCCATGGAGGAAATGTGATATGCCTGGAAATGTGTTTTCTGCGAGGCTCCCAGTGAATTATTAGCGTGCGGGGTAGTTCGACCATTATCTTGACCCTTATAAATTTTGGTCTCCTACAAAAGTATTTAAAATAATTAAGGCTTACTTTTGCTTTTGTTTCTTGTTAGTACTATTTGTTAGCCTTGCAAATACCGATATTTTGGGAACCATTTGTACCTTTCATCAGTGCTACAAGTCTCGTTAATAAATAATATTAGCGAAAAGCAAAAGCAAGTTCTAATTGTTCCAAATAATTTAATCGCTAGAAACACAGCGAAATTACATTTAGATTATTACAAAAGTTTCCAGGGCCTTATATCTATACGTCTGGGCCATTATATCATAGCCCTTGGGCCCATAACCGTTGAAGACTTGGTGCAGATATTCAGGCATATAAAGAGGTGGGAACGGGGTCCAATCAGCTCTACTGATTGCTAGATCCTTGTGGATGTGACTTTTTGCTGCGTGATCACCGCACAGGTCCACCCTGTTGTATGTGTGGACTAACGTCATGCAGGTATTGTCGAAACAACTGACTCTTGATCTAGAATTAGTCCGGCACGACCTACAGAATAAGGTGGTGGAGGGGCCTTTGTTGCAGTAATCAGTAGTAGTAATCAGATGCTGAGATTAGGATCGCTTGCGGTCAAATAGTTGTTAGACGAGAGTGTTACATCTAAGTGGCCCGGCTACATTTTAGTACGTGAAATGTGTATCTACCAGAGGTCTATCGTGAACTTTGGGGTCTAGATGACGCATGGTAGTTTCAATGAGTTTCTTCTTCCCCCTCTGTGTAGGGTAGACTCCGGTTATATGCCCCGTGTCTGACCAGGATATGATGATATTCGCATTTGATTTTGGTCGGTGTCCCACTGGTTGTGATACCCGTCGATGCACTAATGCCTTCCAGCGAAGAACTAAATTCTCCGTTGTTGCTTCTTCTGCAATATCATGAGGGGATGGCAATATTGACCAGTTCCGTGCGTTATGTGTTAATGCTATCTAGACCGAACTGTCTGCAGCCAAGTCGTTGGAAAATGCAGTTATCGCGTACTTGAAGAAGGCGATCAGATCCAAGTCTGATTCCTTACACATGACTCTTACTACAAGGGCGCACTGGGGATACCATGGAAACCAGGATAGCTTTCTGAGAGCATATGGTCCAGGAGAATCTCGTGGTGTTTGAGGTTGCATCCATATCGCGGACGAAGCACCTTGTTAATTCAAACATTCACGAGTAGGAATGTTGAGCCTACACTCAATATAAACCTGTACTACGCGGGCCATATTGTGGTCGCTTCATCAATCTATGTCCGAAGGGGATCATGGGATGCTGCTTATTATAATTGTACTCATGATAAACGCCCATCGAAAACAGCTCATTGAGGATGAGGGAGAGGTGTAGATAAACGAGCTGATATAGCTCGACTATACTCCTCATGTCTCGAATAAGAATGATTATCTTCTACTCTGCCCTCGTCTCTCTTTTCCGTATAATGAGACTTTTGTTAGCCTTTCACAGTTTAAGGTCGTGCTTTAAGATCCTAGGGCCTTATCAGCCTGCGCTGCTAATTTGTACCCATCTACGGAAAGGATTCATACATTTTTAGTATTCTGTCTTCGCTCCATGCCAGAGCTGATTTCACATTCACATCTGTATCCGACACACATCCGTGCCGCTGTGATTTCTTTTCTTTTATATTTTAAGCTGATGAAGGATAACAAACTAAACCGTACAGAGTCAAATCCGTCTTAATAAGGAACTACAAACATTTTGGTTTTGAAACGGGTCCAACTAATTCGCGCAAAGCGCAAATACCAATGTCAAAGAACTTCCATCTACGTTCTCGGTAAATTTAGCAGTGTTAATTGCGCAGGCATGGATTGGTGTCTTTTGCTAGTGGTTTGGATTAGTTTACTTAAGTTTCAACGATAGCATTATGTAGAGAATCCTGCCTTCTCCCCATTTCTCACCAGCCTCAGGACACGCCTGCCAATTTTGGCGCAGTATGTTCAGAAGTCTCATTTAAAGATATTTTTCTGGTTGGTCTGTTGGAGATCTGCAATCAAGAGAGACAAGGTAGGATTTAGTAATGGAGTAACTTGAATACGAAAAACCCAACCCAAACCAACCCCTATTTTGATTTTAATGAAGATAGTACAAAGTACATTATTTCAAACCTTCTTTTTTTAGCTAGGTTTGGGATTAGTATGTTATTTGAAGAGGGAGGATTTACCAGTTAGTATCCACTAAATGTTAATAACTTTTTCTTCTCTGTAATCTAAATTAAGCCTACATTTGCTTTCTTTATTATCAACTTAACATATTTTGATCTTTAAGTGTTAGCTCAATCTTTTCTGTTCAAATTACACTATACACTGTTTCAGATAGAGCTAAAAGTCCCGAAACAAGGAAGTGTGAAAACCCATGGACATATGCACAATCAGAAGATGCCTCGTGCAATATGAACTCTATGACTAGGAGAAGTATTAAATTTATTATCAAAATGCCAGCTGGAAAGTAATAAATGAACCTGTTGTATTTATGCATATTCATATGCAAAATACACTTCTCCATAGCTTGGGATTAGGTTCCAAAGAAAAGAGAGATACAAAAAGTCAAAAATGCATTCAACAAAATGTCAAAGGTTCAGTAACTCACTACTGCACTTTCTATCGAATCTGAAAAATTTACATACTCGTATGGCATCAAATTTATTATAAGGGGCCATAAAACTATATAAATTCCTAACTCGCCGGCGGTCATCGTTACGTTGTCCAAAAGGTCACTTGACCTGTATAACATACATAATACACGCTTGTACAGTTTGCGCTGTTAAGATGTTTTGTCTCGCGTAATACTTAGTAGAAGACATTGTCATTGTCGCAGGCATACTCAGACGATAGTACTCCATTCCCATTAATAAATTATCAAGTATTTCCACATGTGTACAATCAGTGCCACCATTATTGCTTTTGCAAGTAAATGTTTAAATTGGTGAGGTTTGGGCAGTTTAATCTACATGCCTTTCAGCTTGGGTGATACTTTTATGTATATTGAATACAACTTGTTCTTGACCTTGTCTTATATTTTAAAATGTGGAGTTATTATCTGCTCAGTAAATGCTCATAACGAGTACATTCAATTTGGGCTGATAACTGCTTTGATTGGAAGCTTATACACTGAATATAAAGAGAAAAATTTATAAAAGTAAGAGTAAACTTTCAAGAAATAGTATCTTAAGGATGCTTTCTCAGACCGAGCGGATTTCTGGGAAAATTTGTCCCCGCAACCAAAATTGGTTCTTAACATTTTATTAGACAACTGAATTCCCCAAAATAAATTAAAGAAGCTTAATAAATTTGATTAGTCTTTTCACTCATTCGAGATCAAAAAACCAAAGGTAGCCGCAGTAAATTTGCGAGTATTATCTCAATCAAGTGCCATTATCTTTTTCGCAAAAAAATTGATTTTATTTTCTCTGCGCCTTTTTTCAAAATTAGAGTGAATATCATCTTAATTCACAACAAGGTCATATTGAATATTCATTGCAATATAACTTTTGACATGATATGTGATAAAGTTTTTTAATCTAATGGAATAAACTGATATACATATGTATGGTTAGCAGTATCCGCTAGATGAAAAGTAGCACGTACACCACGTTTATGCGCCTTCGTTGCCCGTTCGCTCCTATACTCTGCGTTCATGTGTTTCCAGGGCAACCCCTTCGGCAGTCACTCTTGGATGGTGTAGTGTCTCTCCTTTCTTAAAACGCGACCTATCCGCTGTGTTCTCCGCCTACTTACCAATATATCTACCGGCACCTGAAACCTAAAATTTTCGGCTAACAGACGCGGCCACTTTTCAACTTGATAATTTCTAAAGAGCGAAAGCAGATCTTGGGGTGTTAATAGGCCATCAATGTCAGACTGAAAACCTTGGTTTTGTTGGCCTTAATTTTCAGTCTAAATTCGGCAAATAAAGACGAAAATGGCTTACGGTTTCGTCCAAGGCAGAGGTAATTCATCAGACGCTGTCTCATCTCTGCTCTGGCTGCAAGGTAACCGAAACGGTTTACAAAGGTGCTTTCCACTCGATACCCGCTCCGATATCAAGTTGGACTTGCGATCCTTTACCTACTACTAACGTCAGTGGTCAGTTTCAAAGAAATAACACTCATACATTCGCGCAGAAATTAGATCATTTCCCGGAGGTCTAGTAGCTCCAGTGTTCCTTCCTTCCTGCGATACTTTAACGATTTCGGGATATTTGGATGTCGAGTACAATGGGCCACCACGGCCTGAATGCTCAGAAGCTATAACTTCTCCCCCAAGCACACACAGCTCCCTTGTTTGATGCACATTACGCATGCACGGGCTGAACACTTAGCTGTTTCATCGGAAACTTTTAATGTCCCACATAGCACTGTGAACCGTCAAATTAAGAAGAAAACTGATAGGTTTCGTCAATAAGCTAAATATTGATTCTAACGTTCCTGATAATTGATTTATAGGGACGGAGAGAGTGGTTAATATTCGTGCATACAATCCTGAATAAAATGCAGGGAATATGCTGTTTCGGTTGACTTTATTTTGCCAAATTATCTGCATTCATTTTTGTCAATTGCGCTCTATACCCGTCATATTTACCAGGCACTCGTAGCAAAAGAAGTGGCTGAATCAACACATCGACTGTTCTACAACACTTCTCATAGTATGGTGTTCTGTTTCGTGCTTCAATGAATAATTCAGCTTGGTCCCCATTTCCTTTTAACCTTGAGTTAAGTTCGTGGAATGTCTTCAATGCAGCAGGTATTGTTCGTCACGTGATGTTGATATCAACTGATCTGAAACTTTATCCTCTTCATTGAAACAGCAATATCATATGCATACATATGTGGTTGCAATTTATCCTTTGCAGGCGTCAAATTCATCTACGCGCTGTAGTTACCCGAAGTGCGTTTCAGCTCCTTTCAGTATTTCTCGAGATGCCCGCACTCTTCTCTACAATTCTGCGACCAATGACTTCATTTGAGATAATGCCAGGCGAACGTATTCCAATGGCATGATGCAAACAGGTGTTGATGAAGGCTTGGATCTTTTGAATAACAGTGGGGTTCACTTTCCATGTGCTCCTCCCATATAGCAATACAGAATGAACACCAGTACCGGAACAGTCTCAGCTTGATGTTGGTGTTGAGATAATTGCATTTCCAGATTTTAGAAAGGGTAGCGAAAACAGGCAACATCCAGTTCGGTACCACTGTCGGTAAAAACCACGCACCCTACATACATAAACTGATCGACGCTTTCGATGCTCTACCCATTAATGCAGATAGGGAGTGTAAGATAACCCGTCAGACTAAGAATCATGGTTTGTTTGTGTTTATCTTCAGTCCTACTCGGCTCCGTTTCCAAATCCAGAGCCATCCAAATCCAGCCAGGCGTTGTCCCAAAATGATTCGTAATTTGTTGATGTTGTCGATGCAGGAAGATCCGAAGCGGAAGCCAGTCTCCTCTCTGTCGATCAAGCCTTAAAGATGTTCTTTAATGCATTCCAGAATTATTTTGGTTATTGTCTTTGCGACGGCAGGGAGCACGCAGATACCCCTCCAATTGTCACTCTTAAAACCTTCATTGGAATCTTTATTATCATGACCTTCTTCCACTCTATGGGAAAGGCCTCGGATTCCCAAGATGTTTGTACGAGTAGCAGTATTTGCAGCTGTAGCGATATATCACTCTGCAGGGAGACCACATAGCCCAGTGGCTTTACTCCGTTTGAATGCACTTATGGTCGAAATGATTTATCTTCTACTTGGAGGAACAGTCCATATCCATGACGACTGGCGATTTCGACAAGGAGCAGAACCTTACCATCATCAAGGATGAGAACGCGAGAACGTCTTTCACAAGATCATGTAAAGATTCGGAACCAAATGCAAGTTATTTCGTGAAGCGGTATACATTTCTGAAATCATTACGTTCTGTGGCATTTTCCGCTTCCCTGGCAATCGCAATCGCAAATTCCCTTTTCTCACGGCGCATATTACCCTGAATTTCTCGCGATGCTCGGTATCAGGGTTCGAGCGCGTCACACCCGCTATTATTCCCCTTTATGGGGTCCCTCTGGAACACGATCTGTGCTCAAAGATAGTGCATCTACGATCCGATGAAAACAAAACTCCTACCGTTATTGTTATGGTCGCCAAGACCGTGCTCCCCTACCACTACTCCGACCAGAGTATTGTCAGAGCCCACCTTGCTTACGATCACAAAGTCACCTTTAGGAAGTCTCCTCCAAAATGCATGTAATTACGCGGAGAAAGTATCTTTTTCCAATATGCCAGAAGTCCCCATTAGTACATAGCACTGGGCCGGAATCTTCAGAAATAGCCCAACACTAAAATCGCATTGGTTCTATCAAGAAACGGCTGCTGTATCCAGCGGCATTTCGGCTGTCGTTTATCCTGGTAAGCTCATTCTTAGTACCGCTGCCGGCTCTGGTCATGACACCGGAGAGACTATATTTTCTTCAGTTAATGCATCATTTCCCTCTACGGCATATTGGCCAGGTATCCAAAGGGGTCTCCCATATTAAATCTAGTCATGAAGTTTAAGCAATTTCTACTTTCCTAAACGATTTTTGAAGTTATAAAGTTATAAGTTGTATAAAACCCTCAAGAGATTGACTATTGTTCCAGTTTGGGATGCGCCTGTCGTCAATTATTCGCCAATCATCTCATTGGACACTTTTGGGTAATCCTTCAGTCTGAAAGGCGGTTGACCCAAAGAAAAGCCCATCCCTCGTTTTTATCTGAAAGCCAAGCTTATGCGGAAGTCATGGCAGTGTTAGCCGGTGATCAAGATCTGGAAAATATACAAAGTGCCGTTGATTTAATTGACAGTTGACGCCTCAGACATTCAATCGTGTTATTTACATTCTATATAAGAAGCTTATGCA
Source organism: Hermetia illucens (assembly GCF_905115235.1). NCBI lineage: Eukaryota > Metazoa > Arthropoda > Insecta > Diptera > Stratiomyidae > Hermetia > Hermetia illucens. The sequence goes on from NC_051851.1 coordinate 42,186,658, forward strand.
TCCGTAGTATGGTGAGTTAAGAGGGGACAAACGAGTTTTCACCGTAAACAATCCGCACTGCAGGGTGACAGCCCGGGATATTTACGAGCGATTACGGGGCAGGTGCATTACAATCTACAGCTATATGTAGTAAATCGAGAAGCGAAATTTCGGATGAAATACGTGGGCCCTGGTAATAAGGAAGCGAAATCCATGAAGTATGTTCTATATGAATGCCGCACCAGACATCACATCCTTGGTGCTGATGTGCTCCAGTTTTAGCGGATAGCACCACCTCCACTAACGGAAATCTTGCCTTGCATTAACGTTTCTTGTAACGTGTCGAGTACAATGGGTCACTACGGTCAGATTGCTCAGAGAATTTGCCTCTCTTCTAAGTCAAACACACACACGGCTCTCGCTTCAGAGCTGTTTTTTGGACTGCTGTTAAGGAGCTCAGCCCAGTTTTCTCTATGCATAAGGCTAACTTTATATCTCCTCTCCGTGCTAATTCGAAAATCGGAAGGCATTATACGAGTTGCGTGTAGTTTTCCTATAATTTCTTTCATACTTATAACTGTCACGTCTGCTCTTTCCCTATAGATTTATTATTTTATTATTTTATAGGCTGTTCTTATTGCTATAAGCTATAAAGCTGGGTTTCAAGAATTCACTCATCGTATTCTCTGATTGTTGTAATAGACGATTAAAAAGGATAGAAATTGATGGGCTACCAACTTGCATATACAATATTTTAAAACTATCTTACTGCCGAAATGCCAATACTACCTCGAATAGAGGGTCTGATCTGACGGATATGATCACTAGCTACCGAAAATAGTTCTTGGTTGCTTTCTGAAATATACGCACGCTGATCGTCAAGTGTGTAGTATTTCCGAGAATTGCCGCTTTCTCCTCCTTCAGTGAAAATTTGAGCGGTTAGACAAGCTGGGTGTAAACAAAGTGTACTGGAGAGACTCAGAAGAATATTATTCGCCATGTTGCGTCAGCATGGGCTATATTGCTAGGCTGGATAGTCCCATACGCCCAGAACATCATTGGCCCATACCAAAGAGACTTCACTCCAGGCAAATCAGGAACAGATCAGATTTTCTCTCTGCCGCAAGCGATGGAAAAACTGTTGGAATATGGACAACAGTTGCACCATCTTTTCATCGACTTTAAAGCCGCCTATGATAGCATAGCCAGAGTAAAACTGTACACGGCCATGAGAGAATTCGGTATCCCGATGAAACTAATAAGACTGACAAGGCTGACCCTGACCAATGTGCGAGGCCAGATAAAAGCAGTAGGATCACTCTCAAGACCATTCAACATCAACAACGGTCTACGACAAGGGGATGCCCTATCATGCTTCCTTTCTTACCTGGCCCTCGAGAAAGTGATCCGTGATGCTGAGGTAAATGCAAGAGGTACGAGCCTCTTTAAGTCCACCCAACTACTGGCCTATGCTGACGATATCGACATCATGGGAAGAACCACCCGAGACATACAAACTGCCTTCATCCAGATCGAGCAGGCGGCGATAGGCGCGAGATCTTGGGCTGCACATCAATGAAGATAAGACAAAATATATGGTGGCAACGTCAGCACCGAATACGAACTGACCAACAACATCAAACCACACTGGTCAAACAGGAAGAATAAAGATAGGAGAATACAACTTTGAGACCGTTGACAATTTCTCCTATCTAGGGTCGAAAATCACAACCGATAACAACTACGATGATGAAATCCGCCCACGGTTGTTGTCAGCCAACAGAGCTTATTTCAGCTTACAAAAACTGTTCCGTTCGTCTCACCATAGGGTCAAAATTTTTACTGTACAAGACTATGATTTTGCCAGTCCTCATGTATTCCTCGGAAACTTGGGTTCTCAGCAAGAAAACTTGCGAACTTTTGGCCGCGTTCGAGAGTAGAATCCTCCGAAGAATTGTTGGCCCCCTACATGAGGATGGACGATTCCGTAGCCTACACAATGATGAAATCTATCAGCGATACCATGACCGTCCGGTTGTGGATAAAATCCGGCTCAATAAGTTACGGTGGGCGGGTCACTTAATCCGTATGGATGAGGATGATCCAGCCCGGAAAATCTATGAGGGCAATATCTATGGTAGAAAAAGAAGACGAGGCAGACCCTGCCTAAGATAGAGCAATGGCGTAGGCCAGGACGCCAGACAGCTTTTGGGGATATTGCATTGGGGGACCTCGGCGCAAAACCGGGATGTCTGGAGTTCCTTATTAAGGCAGGCCTAGACCGGATACCGGTTGTTGCGCCATTGATGATGATGATGATGATGATGATGTTGCGGCATTGTGCTGTTGTACTCTGCAAGATAAGTGGCAATAAAAGCGAACCCAGGATTGCACTGCCAAACAGTTTTTGACAGAATCTTATCTTCAAGATTTCAATAGCTGGAAGGCTGCACTTACACGTAGTTTAGGAGAAGGGTCCGGAAGATAATAATGCGATAGTGATACTTGCTTTGCCATGTGCTGGCGATTACGTCCTAGCCTACGCCATCAATCCATCTCAGGATGGGTCTACCTTAAAAATAAAACTTTTTCACATGACTGAAGAGAGAGTTTCCCCAAAAAATGTCTTCTATTTCGGGGAAGTTATCAAATTTTATACGTTTTCAAGATGAAGTTTGAAAATTCATTAACACCAACTGCATTGGTACTTGTTAAAATTGCTGTAACGGAATTTCTTTTCGAATTAGCTCTAGATTTCTTAGGTACGAACAGAATATAGTCCTCGTAATAGACGCTCATTGAAATATTCGAATTTGTGGCTTTTTATGGTCTCACTTTTCATTCATTCAATAGCATGGAAAATGTATCTGTACAAAAACAGTCCCAAACTGCTAAACAGGTGCTGATCAGTTCCATGCAAACTAAGCTATAATAACATCGTGGAAAATTCAATCTTATGTATATTCTATTAAAATGGATATCGTTTTACATAAACAATTACTTCGGCTTGTCTTAGATAATTAACTCTAAATGTTAAATGCAATTTGCAAACGTAATTCCAAGGGGTATCCATGAACGTTTTTTTCTTTCATAACAATCCAAAATATTTTTCAAATTCTTAAAATAATTACTAATTTATATAAATAAATGCACAGTTTGTTCAAACAGGTATAGACAGGTAACTATCGCCGTAGCTAATGAATCATCCGAATATCTCAAAAAATTATAAATAGGAAAGAGATATTATATGGGCATTACATAAAAATGCCGCAAAAAAGGTATTTTATAATAACTTCCGTCCCTTTAAGCTTCGTCATCGCACAGCTTGTACATATCTGTCGGTTTTTTCCTAATCATAAAGACTTGCTGCAAATTTCTCCTCCGTTAAAGGTCGTAAATCCAATAATATCTCAACTTCTTGTTTATAACTGGTATCTTCCACTTGGAAACGAAGAAACATGCAAATTCACGATCATCTGAGATCCGATGTGAGGCTTTAAAACAAGGAAGACATAGTGCTGCGATTGCAACAGATATTATATATATGTATGTACAGAGGGAATCAACTTTCGCCAAAACGTTACCATATCTGTGGAGCTCTATAACAGCGAGATACAAGATGCATTCGATAAATAATTTCAAATCTTATATCTTTCTACTGGAATTCTTCGACGGATGCACACTCATGTTGCATGCACTTTCGTATATATTTGTATAGTGTGTACGTATCTAATGGACGTTTCGTGAAAATTATGATTTTCCGAGCTGTTAAATAAAACGGCTACTATAATCTATCAACAATTTTCATTTTACCAAAGGAATGTCTCTATCGTCTTGTTAGTGCGATTGGATGCAACTGTGTAGAGTTGCTTGGATGCTGCATTTCTGAGGCATCTAAGCTGAACAAGACTAGATTGCAGACGAGAGAAATATGCATGCGATGATATGATCACTTCTCAAAATGATCATCTCATTGATGGCAGGCAAGAGTTGGGAAAATGATCTTGCGGGAAATTATGCAGTGAAGACAGTTGGATCCGGTCGGTGGTAAGCTGTTGTACATATGCATTTATTGAAATTATCAGCATAACGGTGTTTGCATAGTTCAAGTAGGGTTATTATAGTTTGAAAGATATCGTAATAAGATATCCTTTCAGTGAGGCGGTTCGTTGATAGACATGTATGGTACATATTTGCATTTTAAACAACAATCTGCAATGAACTAAGGGGATTGAGATGATCACACGACCATCCTGATCGGCCGAACACCTAAAGGGAGGAGCTATTCCAAAAACCTAAAAAGTAGGCGAAATTGATCGTGAAGGTCCACCCGCAAATACTTCACCTCCATTGGAGCGCTCGGTCGACACTTGCTTGCACTCCTGTGTGCTAGCCAGGTTCGGGAATGTGGGAAAGTCCTTTGAGCGCTACAATCCCTTATGTGGGATTATACAAAATTCATGTGTAGATACCAGTACTTTGCCGGCCGCACAAAAATAGGGATTCGCGTAAGCCTAACGAGTTAAACCAAAACGCGAGCTAAAACCTGAAAAATTAAAATAAAAAAAAAACGATGTCTAGACCGCGCGCGTTTTTTCTGCTTCAAATCTTTATTGGGACGCGGCCTATCAGGTTCCCTCCTTTCCCTGACACTCTCCGGCCATTATTCTGGAGGATGTCCCCAAAAATGTGGGAGTTTTGCGGGGCTGAGGAGGAGGAGAGTCCTCAAATTAAAACAAGTCGGGAAACCGGAAGCTGGGCGCTTCAGGTATGAAAGGTTTTGTTTGCTTCTTGTGTGAGTATATTTGAGTGTAGAACTATCCCATTTGTGCGTAGCCTGTTAAGAATATGCACTTAGCATGTCAGATTTAGTACTTCGGGTTGTAAATTTACACGGTAAAGACAACTTTAAGCTACTGTAACTTTGTTACTACTAGTATGATTTCGATCAAACTTGGAGATAATATGCTTCATATTATATTTTATACTACTACTCTGAGATAAACTTAAGGGGTTTTACTAAATTTTCCCAAAAATATGGTAATATACTATTATTAACTTAATTTGAACAGATACCGATATGGAGAGTATTTTGAGGCCTGGGCACCATATAGAGGCGGCTTCATGATTTTTTTCAGATTTTTCGGTTGGGTAGTTTCTGAGAATGGGTCCGTTAAAGAAATCATCACTTTGCACCCCTCCCACTCCCCGCCTTTTTACCAAATCTCAAAACTAAGATCGGCTTCGAAAAGTACTAATCGAGACCTTTCATTTGATACCCCACATGACTATATTTGGTAAAAGAAATTTTTACACCCCCCTTTTACATGTAAATCTCAACGTAGCAGGATATCACTCACTGCATGTTTGGGAGTCCACAGTCCCAACCTTCTCACCAAATTTTGTGTCAATCGGTATAGCAGTTTCTGAGAAAAGTGCCTGTGTCAGACAGACAGACGGGCAGACAAACATTGAATCGATTTTAATAACGTTTTGTTTCACAAACAAAACCTTAAAAAATGAATTTTACTTCAAGATGTAGAAGTATATCTTCATGAAAAAATGATAATTGCAAAGTAACCAAATAAAATAAAGTGAAAAGAGGAACGAAGACGGCTACGGTTTCGTACCAGGACAGAGGCAACTCATCAGACGCTGCCTCACCTCTGCCCTAGGAGCAGCGTGATCGAAGCGGCTCGCAGGTGCTGTACGCTCCCTTTTATAATTTGTAAAACACAACAAGGGTACAATTTATATTCAACGTAAATCCGCCTATAGTTCGGACCAAAGCTTGGCCGGAGCTAGACAATTCATTTTAAGGATTGAGGAGTCCTAAGTCCGCACTCATTTAATGTCGGACCGGACCAAATGGGTTCCGACTTAGAACTAGCCTAGTCTAGCCGCTGGGTTTGCACGATTAATCCAATAAATGACGACCAATGGAGGGTTAGGCTTATCTTAAGCTTAGGTCTTCTCAGTCCTTGAGATACACACGGTGTTCCATTTGTGTTTACTATATATTGTATTTATTATATATTATAAAAATTATAATCAAATTCACGGAATAAACCCGATAATGACCTAACTGCTCCTTAGCCACCGAAATGAATATCTGCTTTTACAGAAATTTTGCGTTTTCGATCCGCCCGGAAAATGTCCACTGAATCCCACTAACTTTTCACCTCTCCGTGAAGTTATTTTTCAATGAAATCTAGCGATGTCGTTCAATTCCTTCAATTTCTCGCGGTCAAAATTCTCCTCCTCGTTTAGTCGGCGGAAAGATCAGCGCAACTATCAAATTACACTCACTTCTAATAATAATAATAATCGTTGGCGGAACAATCCATGTTGGATCAGGGCCTTGAAGTGTGTTAGAGCATCGTGGTCAGTATCGCGCTCGGCCGAGATTATCACCCTGATTTGACTCAGGTATTCATTCAAAGCTAAGTCGGCTGGTATCCGACGTCAAATCACGATACAAATTCCACTGCCACCAGTGAGATTTGAACCGCGACCTTCCATACTACAGCCTTGCGCTCTAACCATTCAGCTATCCGGACACTTCTAGCAAGTCCGAAATATGAACCTTCTCCTCCAACAGTCAAAAATGATCTCCCGTGCCCATCAGCTGCCCCTCGATCAGCCGGTCCCGCTAAACCTGGTCTTGAACTTCGAGAGTTCATGGTGGCAGCAACATACGCAGTAGCCTTGAAGGATGCGGCAGATAAATGATCTGCCACGATGAATACATTCAATAATGTGCAATATGCCGCGAAATTTAAGATAATTACACAATATGGAATGCATTATTTGACCAAATTAATACCTAAAAAGGCGAATGAACTCCCGCTCGCGTCGCGAAACCGCGGCCACTACAAACCTTAGGTAAAAAGTAAATTATATAAGTTTTTTCTTACTCTACAAACTGGAGAAGAGCTTACCAACTAATGAAAATATGTCACATATAATTACAAACTCTTTTCTTCAATGGCATTAGAGTGAGTTTTCAGATTCTTGGAGTTGATTTTGTGCTTTTGGTTTCTTCTATACGACGGTCTCAGAAAGAGGTAAATTCTGCCAACATCCTCAAATTTATTAAATCACTGTTATAAAATTCATCGCTTACGGCCTTAAATCCCGGTTGATATGCAAAGTATGTACTATTACATTTTAAACGATCTATTCTTCTTTCTCAATGATTAGAAATGGGCTACTAACATATTTATCGCTTAGGATCTTCACAAATTTCAATAACACATTTGGTTGTCGTTAACCCTTAAATTCGGCGAACCACTCATCTACGCGTATATATATTTAACCTCTTTCTAGATTTTCTGGAGAAGCTTACCTCCTTCTTTACCTATCCTTCGCCACGTGCGCCCCAATCGTCGACCACCCTAGAATAATGGATTCCATTGCACGACATAGCTAGCAATGGAGTACGACCTATTCACTGCTACTTCCGCCTTCTAACCAACACGTCTGTTGGTTTCTCTAGTCAATACGTCTGGTCGCCTGCTAACAATACTTCTATAATGCCTAGATGTTTCATCTTCTTCTTTTTCTTCAGCCTTTGTCCCATTCAAAAGTGGGGTCGGCTCGTCGTGATCGGTTTTGCCATTTGGCTCTATCGAATGCCTGATCTGGGGTTTTAAATCCCCATCCAGCATATCAAGCCACCGTTGTTTCGGCCTGCCTTTTGGTCGGTTACAATTGACTTCGATGTTCAGACCAATCTTGGCAAGTGAATTCTCGTTAGCTCGAATTGCGTGACCATACCATCGAAGACGCCTTTCTCGCAATTTTTTCACGATCGATGCAATCCCATAACGATCGCGGATATTCTCATTTCGGATGTGATCAAAACGTGTGGGGGTGTGGTCGGGATACCGAATTCTCTCATGGCCGTGTACAGTTTTACCCGGGCTATGCTATCATAGGCGGCCTTAAAGTCGATGAAAATATGGTGCAACTGTTGTTCATATTCCAAGAGTTTTTCCATCGATTGCCGCAGAGAGAATCTGATCTGTTCCTGATTTGCCTGGAGTGAAGCCTCTTCGGTATGGGCTAATGATGTTCTGAGCGTATGGGGTTATCAGGCCTAGCAAGATATCTTATAGATGGTACTCAGCAACGTGATACCTCTATAATTGCTGCACTGTATGACATCTCCCTTTTTATGTATGAGACAGATAATGCCTCTTTGCTAGTCGTCAGGCATTGATTCGGTGTCCCACACGTTGAGCACAAGTTGATGAAACTATAATTAAGAATAATATCGTACAGTTTATAGGAATATATAAATATATATAAGTAAATAGATACCTGTATATTATACATAGACGGGAGAACATTGCAAAGTTTACACGAAAAGGGTTGGATTTCAAAGGTGAAGATAATTCGAAAATTCATAAATTTCAAAATGATGCACTTCCTGATTTCCTTCGCTTATATCGATAACAACAAGTTTTATTTACATTGGAGTAAATAACATTATTTTTACTAGGAGGAATCTAGCTAAAACTCGTATCAAATGGGCTTAGGAGGTAGCTTCTTTCCTTCCGAAAGATATTGGCACAGTTTCTTTACCATAGGAACACCATTCCCTCATAAATAGCTAATGATTACCACATTGGATAACCTTTTACTCCTTACTTTTATCATCCCTTCTCCATCTTTATAAATAAGATTCTCGAAAGACGGACTAGAACCCCTTGCTACCGCTATGGACCGAAGAACAATATACCTCCGTTCTCAAATACGGGGTATATCTAGAAATAGATTCCGAATGACCATGAAATGTTTTGAAATTAACAATTGTCTTCGTTTGTGGCTGAGCGTTAAATATTCACTTTTTAAATGACAGGATGATATTTAAAGCGCAAGATAATCTTCTCAATAAGTTGGCCGTATATATTATTACCATTAAAAAAAATCTACTCTATAAAAAATGTGGTTTACTAACCATAGCAGCATTTAGATGGTTTTTTTTTCAAAATAATGGAATGCTAGGTTTTTTGCTTGAGAAGAGTTCTCTTGAATTTTAAATATTTATTGATTTTTTTTTTATTTCTTAAGCTATTTTAATATTTTCTTCCTACGTTCGACAGCTCATTACAGGCGAATTGGCTCAATATTTTGTATGCACGGTAGTCCTACCGCAAAACATATTCTCTGTATACGGATGTATGTTTATTAATGTGTTCATAATCAATATTCAAATGTAAATCTGCAGAAGATATTACAGCTTTCAAAGGCTGAAAATGTTATATCTATAGTTTTTTTAAAACCATTTGCTCTCTTCTTTAGCTCCTGAAATTTTCCCATTATATTTGGAAAAACATTTGAATTCTTCTTCCATTAAAAATCTTTTATTAGATTTTATACTGAACAGGAGAATCCCAAAACCGTTCGAAAAATTTTATATTCACAATACACATTTTAGACGGAAACAGAAAAATCCACCGATTTTCCTCCGCGATTCGATTCTGTAATTACTACCATACAATGAAGTAACCCTGATTTTCATTACCACCTTTCACATGTGTTGCGGCGCTATCTTGTCACATTTCGTGTCGAGATGCATACAAAACATGCTATTAACTAAATTACAACAGTAATTGCTAAAATAAGAAACATTCACTTGGAAGATTGGGGATATAGGTTAGGAATTTTCAATGATCCGTAATAGTTTTATTAACTTTAATTACATTTTTCATATGATACCAGGTATTTATAGCTCTTTAACAAAAGAAAGTTAGATATTTCATTAGATTACATTAGGTACATGCTTCAAAAATGCTGAAACTCGGTATGAATAAAAGGGTATACGCATTCAGTATAGTTTTAGAAATAAACCAGCTCTTAACTCAGCTCAGCCTAGACTGCCCTCTGACAATCAGGTGAGAGTGAATAACACCTATAAGGGGAAATGGATGCCGCAATAACTGCAGTCAACAGAGGTCGTGGAGATGAAGCATCGACACATGATCTTCACAATCACCTAAAAAGTTGTCATTGATACGATCAAAAACATGCTTGGCCTGAGCCACAAAAAAAGCCGTAACTGGTTTGACAATGAAAGCAAGTTAGCAACGGAACAGAAGAATGCTGCATACCGAGTAATGTTGCATTCTCAATGAATACAGGCATGCGGAGAGACTTATCCCGAACTCCGGCGAGCGGAGAAGTGACTTCACAGACGGAAAAAGGAAGCCTAGAAGAACCAACAGGTCTGTGAACTCGAAAAGTATAAAGAGCAACCGCACCAGGCGAGGCAGTTTTACCAAAAAGTCAGGAGGATGAAGCCTTATACACCTCGATGCTCATATTGGAGCGATGAGTTGAGTATTTTGATTGAATTCTTAAATAAAGGTCCCATATTATGCATCCTTTTTACCCTGGCCCTGAGAAAAGTGGTCCGTGATGCTGAGGTAAATGCAGGAAGCACCATCTTCTTTAAGTCCACCAACTACTCGCCTACGCTGACGATATCGACATCATGGGAAGAACAACCCGTAATGTACAATCTACCTTCATCCAGATCGAGCAGGCAGCGTGAGATCTTGCACATCAATGAAGGCAAGAAAAAGTATATGGTGGCAATATCAGCACCAAAAACGAAGAACATAAAATAGCACTGGTCAAATAAGAACAACAAAGATAGGAGACTACAACTTGGAGACCTTTGATAATTTCCTTCATCTAGGGTCGAAAATTACATCCGATACGACGATGAAATCCGCACAGAAGGTTGACAGCCAAAAGAGTGAATTTCAGCTTATAAAAACTATTCCATCCGAAACGTCTCCCCTTGGGGAAAAAGCTTTTACTGTACAAGACAATGATCCTGCCAATATTCATGTGTTCCTCGGAGACTTGGGAGGGAAGAATCCTCCGAAGCATTTTTGGCGTGGAGGAGGGACCATTTTTTAATAACGAAATGTATGACCGTCTGGATATGGGTAAAACCCGGCTCAGTAGGTCGCAGTGGGCGGGTCGTTTAATTCGTATGGAAGAGGATGGCCCAACCCGCAAAGTCTGTAATGGCAATATTTATGGTAAAAAAAGAAAAAGGAGCAGACCTTGCTTAAGGTCGAGCGATGGCGTAGTCGTTTTTGTTGATACCTCTGACATCGCAGTAGGTGCTGTTCTTCACCAAAAGGTGAATCAAGTCTGGCAGCCGTTGAGCTTCTTCTCTAAACAGTTGAACCCCCTCAACGGTACTATAGCACTTACGATCGAGAACTGCTCGCCGCGTACTTGTGCATTAAATACTTCCGTTTGTCCGTAGAAGGCAGGCCGTTCAGGCCACAGTGTTCACAGACCATAAGCTTCTCACGTATGCTTTAAAACAAAAGCCCGACAAAGCCGCCCCTCGTCAGCTTCAACACCTGAGCTTTATAAGCCAGTTCACGTCCGGCATACAGCACGTCTCCTGCAAGGACAACATAGTTTCTGACGCTTTATCTTATGTCTCCGAGGTAAACATCCCCGCCTCACTCGACTTCTTGGCTATCGCGAAGGCGCAAGAGGATGACGCAGTGCTTCAGAACCTCAAATCCAACCCCAAATATAAATTTCGGGAGTTCCGCATCTTCGGCTCGAACCTTTCTTTCTGCTGCGAGTACTCGAAAAAGGGACCCCGGCACCTTTCGCGAGGAAGTGTTCCATGCGGTTCACGACTTAGCGCATTCAGGCATCAGGGCGACAAACCGGTTAGTCACCGAAAAATACTTCTGGCCCTCCATGAATAAGGACGTCAACTGCTGGGCCAGAGAGTGCATCCCATTCCAAAAGGGTATGACCACCAGGCATGTAAAAAAAGAAGTGGGGTCATTCCCACGCACTACCAAGCGATTCTGCACAATACACCTCGACATCGTAGGTCCTTTGCGAGACTCGCGCGGTTTCAAGTGTTGCCTCACAATCATCGACAGGTTTACGCGGTGGCCTGAGGCAATACCTCTGAAGGACATTACGGCGCAATCTTGTGCCGAAGAGTGGATCCCTCGCTTTAGTGTCCCTGCAGTGACCAGAGAGTGCAATTTGAGTCCACCCTTTTCTCTGAGTTAGGCAAACTCCTGGGTTTCAAGCCCCAGCGGACTATTGCTTAACACCCGCAATCCAATGGGATGATAGAGCGTTGGCACCGGACGCTGAAATCCGCCATTATGGCCCGCGACGATCCGTCCTGGACTCAAGTCTTGCCTCTCGTCCTATTTGGCCTCCGAACAATGCGTCGAGGGGAATTTGTTGCCAGCCCCGGGGAGCTGGTATACGGGGAGAACCAAAAGCTCCCAAGTGATCCGGTCTTTGACAAGAGATCGGGTCTCACAGACTCTAGATTGCTGCGTCGGCTAAGAGACATCCTCAATCGCCTCAAAACCACACCTCCCACCCGACACACATCCGTACCTGCCTGTATTGCCAAGGAACTGGACTCGTGCACGCACGCGCCGCTACAGCCTCCATACTCTCCCTCTTGTGGGAACGTACTCTGGAAAACCAAGTGGTAGCAGACGCGAATAAAGTATCCGGTTGTTTCTGATGGCTAGCCCAAATTGTGCTTTCTTGACCTGCTTTTTGGCATAATTCTAACTGCAAGATTCCGGTCCAAGCTATAAAGCATCATAATTGTACAATGCTACGCAGCAACAAAGATTTCCGATATAATGGAGAAGGAGGCTTCTTAAAGGTGGCATAGTAATCGTGATGGGTGATCTGAATGCAAAGGTGGACTCTGGCAACACCTTACTCAGACATATGATAGAGAAACAAGGTCTTAGCGATCGTAACAATAATGGTGGGAGGTTCGTGGATTTAGACAGATGCCACTGCCTCGTCATTGTTGCCCCATTGCTTGAGCACAGAGCCTACCATAAGATCAGTTGGTTCTCTTCTCGCAGAGTTGGAGAGCTGCGAACCCCCGAGTACAACATCGACAGTTTGTATAATCCAGTTATTGTGGTATACTGCAATGAGGTAAAATCTCCAAGAGATTTTGAGATGGTTTCATTTTGTCACCGATATTGTTATCGATAAGGTTCTTCCTGCTGCCTTGTCCGGGGGACGTGGAAGTTCTCAATGGGCTATCACCCTTTCCTCAAACACGTTGAGTACGCAGATGGCATCTGCAGGGTCATGGGCTTTGGCTCAATGGTTCTGGATTTGGAAAGCGATGCAAGTAGAGTTAGAGTAGAGAGAGATAGGATTGACAAACATAACCAATTGGAAGTACTTGAACCATTGAATTGTAGTTTGCCATTTTCTTGTAAGATGTTTGGACATAGACAATTCTGACAACTATCTTAACAACTTCCCAATACTATCTACCATTACTTCAATTAAAAAGCATCAGATGGGAACTTTAGTACTATAGAAAATTAATGTTTTTATGATAGTCGAGTGTGTCCATTGAATTTATTTTTATTTCTATGCATTGGTGTTAGGAACAAGGGGAAAACCTCTAAAAAGATTAATTTTGATTTAGTTTTCATTGAGGGCCTCAATACAATTGTTTGACGCCTACATGTCTTCAGTTTATTTATACATATTCAGTTAGCCAAGAATCCACTGCATTTCTTTACTATCCATAGAGGAGGCTTATCTCTATGGATAGCAAAGAAATTGCATATACATTGTAGAGGTTGCTGGAAATCTCAGCAAGAAACCCAAGTTATTTTTCAAACCGACCCCTCTATTACATTCATATGTAATCACCTGTTAGCATTTCCCAAAGTCAACATTATTTAACTGACCATATTTTAATAATCGCTTCGAGGAACGAGTCATACATCAGGAATTATGAAACAACTCGAGGCGCGAACGTTACTCGTAATCTTCCATTCCACTATATCCACCTATTGACTGGGTCTAAGACAATTTGTAGACAAAATTCAGCAATCGAAAAAAAAACATTATTTATACACTTGAACATTCTTCAAGTGTACCTATTTAACAGCTCTTATGAAATACTCTGAAGTATAATTTCTCACAGCAAAAACAGTCTTTAAAAGGCGCTTATCTTCCGACTATCCGAGTTTTACCACCGTTTGTTATGCCAGCCTTGCACGAAAAAGCGAACAACGCTCTGCGCCGTTCAAACGCATCAAAAAATATCTCAAGATATCTGTAAACTGTATTTGAGTTGCATTTGAGCGGTAGAGGTAATCAATTCTTCAGGTAATTTAAAACAAGAGGTGCTTTTTGGGCCACGGACACCCGACGTGAACTCCGCAACGGCCAAGCGTGGTAGTGATACACGGCGCGAATGGTATATAGAAAATCCATAATAGATGTCAACCAGTTCCATACCATACCAGTTGGCTGGATGGATTATGTGTGCAGCTGAAATTTCAGCTGGAAATGTTAAACGCCAAATTAAAGATAATTAGGAGGATCTGTTAAGAATGCTAATTTTCGAATCATAATTAGCAAAGAGCTTTTTATTTAGGTGCAATTCAACGGTAAATTGGAAAAGCGATTGCATCTTTGTGCAGAAATTTAGTTTTATTTGTTAATCAACTGAATTCGAAATCTTTTCCTGCACATGTACATACATATGCGTACGCGTAGATAAATTAACGGAAGCTTTCTAAACAAATTTATAATTTCAATGAAATTGTTTAGTTTCAACCCTTCATATTTGTGCTATTCCATTAAAAAGATAAAAAATCAACAAAAAAATAGTAAATTTTATCACAAAGAAATATTCCTCTCGCTTCAATGCAAACTCTTAAGAAAACTCGTGCGGAAAAGCTACTGATTTGCATACCAGTTGGTTGCATACATACATACAATAAAAATTCATTTTGAATAATAAGAAACATTCCAAACTCATGCTAATGCAGCAAAAAATGCCAACAAAGATTTATATTGAAGATTCTTCTTAGAATGTCATGTGGTGGAATGGCATTACCGTTTCCATTTAAGTCGTTTCATTTTTTAAGAAAAAAAAACCAATCAAAAAACAATAAATTGTTGGATACCAGTCAGAATAGCACAAAGTGATAGGGAAATAAAATGAAATTAATTGACCCAGTATTGGCGCTACATTCAATGCTGTTATAATATAGAACCGGTTTCAAATTTATATTGAAGAATTCTTCATTGACAATACTAGGCATTTCAGCTTTTTAGGAAATATAAATTTTGCGGAAATCTAGTAGATATGCAAACTTATATGGATGTAGATGTACAGTAACATTCTTTTCACCGAAACAACTAAATAATAATTTTGAATATTAAAACAAGAAAATATAGTAGGTCGCTAAACTGATATGCGTATTGCCCTCTTCTTATTATCCGCTATTGATTAGATTGCTTTGTTCCCATTATATTTACAGCTAATGATATACTACTAATGGGATCCCAGAATGCCTATTTGTATAAACTTCTATGCCGAACTTCGGTGCTGGGTTACTCAAACGACCACTTTCATTTTTATTTTGTCAACTTATGTATGTCCCACCTACGGTTGTGAGATGGTGTGGTGGAAGTAGACAAGTGCATCTCTACCAGGTTTGCATCAACCCGAGGTGCAGTAATCACAAAAGCAACCAAATTCGCTGTACAAGCACTTGTAGCATTCCGGATTGACCTACAAAACCAAGGGAAAAAGTCTTACTTCTCTCCTAGATACCAAAACAAGACGAAACCAGAACGGATTGCATCCACGTCTAATGCTTCCTTTGGCTTCAATAAAAGCGAGATCTGGCCATTGAGGATTCCATTTTGCCTCTACATCTCTAGATGTTGTATGCCTCCTTATTAGAGAGACGCATGTCGATAGGACATATCACTGAAGTTGTTTTTATGTATTGGCGGTTACTGGTTATTCTGGCTATCCCCATGAACCATACCCATTACAAATGGCGCCCAGCATGACGGAGTAAAACTGTGCAAAATAGTTTATTCCAGTTCCCGACTTTCAGCTTCTTGACAACATAAAATTTTAATGGTTATTTGTTTTTTTAAAGTTTTTGGTAGAAAAATTGGATCTGTGGAACCCCACACTTCCAATGAATTACATTGCTGCACTTTAAACTCAAGGGGCTCAACTTGTGTGTTTGCCAAAAACTTTGGGAATTAAAAAAAATGGATCGAACTGGTGGGTGCTGATCGTTACTTAACAACGGAAGCGGCGAAAGTCGACTGTCAAGGAGGCGTGCTATCGCAACATATCGAAATATGTTGATTGACTCAATACTATTTGAACTGCAAAATCTGCCCCTACTCAAACTTATGCGGATGACGTGGCTGTGCCAGTTGTTGGTTGAGATCTGGGAACACTGTGTAGAAATACACAACGCGGCGTTAATTTGATTGACATTTTATGACTCAGGCATGGACAGTAAATCCAAACAAAACCACACTGATCTTGTTTACATAAAGAATGAGACTGAATGGTCTATGCCTTCCAATGGTGAGAGGTACATAAAACCCTTCAACTCTCCGAAGAAGTGAAATATCTTCGAGTTATTCTAGATAAGAAGCTTCTTTGGAACAACATGTAAAGGTTAAGATGAAACGAGCTCTCCCAGCTTAAGAGCTGTGTAGGCAAACCTTTGCCTCGACATGGGGACTTAGGCATCAGGTAGTACATAATGTCGATATATGTTGTTATCATTAGGCCGATGTTCGCTTATGCATCCGTAGTCTAGTCGAATGAGGTGAAACAAAAGAGTTTTCGCTATAAATAAACAACCGTGTGCCTGGGTATCACCGATGTCATGAGCACGACATCCGGCGTAGCTCCGAATGCATTACTCAATTTGCAGCCCTTGCATTTGTTTATTCAGAGCACTTCTATGGGGAAACAATGGACATGGGGCGCAGAAGATTGGAAGAGTTATTGGAAGAACTGAATCCAGGTTTCGCGATTCCTTCCGATTCTCGGATCCCCATACATTTGTTTGATAGAAGATATGAAGATATCTTAAAACGAAGAGAAAACTGGGACGAACCTGACATCCGATGTCTCAAAAACTGAACAGGGTTCTGGAGTAGAAGTCTACCTATGTTTGCAACGGTCTTTCAGGTGGAAGTGGATGCGATCCTTAGGGCGGCAGCCTGGATGACTGACGAGCGGTTGAAAGGCTGGCGAATCGTAATCTGTAGCGAAAGCCAAACTGCATTGAGGGCGTTGAGCTGTCCTTTGATTACTTCCAAAATCGTTCAGGAATGTATGTAAGATTCAATACGGTCGAACTATTCTGGGTACCCGGTCATTGTGATGTAGAGGGAAACGAAATTTCGGATGCTTTAACAAAAGAGGGTTCACTTTCCTCCATGCCCGGATCAGAACAGACCAGAGAAAAACTGGGAACAAACCCCCCATAATGACAGGTGGCTGAGCCTTAATACTGTTAAACACACCAAACTTTTCTTATCAGAACCAAACAAACACACTGCAAAGTTTATCCTGTCGAAAAACAGGACGGTTTGCAGAAGTATTGTTGACATTCTGATTGGCCATAATTCACTAGCTGGTCATGTGTTCAGAATAGAAATTCTCCAAGATGATTCGTGTCCTCCTGTAATGGGGAAGCGGACTATACGGAACATTTTCTTTATGAGTACCCCGCCTATGGACGCATCAGACATCAGATTTTTGGTGCTGATGTGGTACAACTGTAACGGGTAGCATCACATCCACTCACGAAAATTCTGGGATACATAAAGGTATCAAGCATATTCCGTTAGAGAGGCGGAGTGCTCAGAGGCTTTGCGTCACAGTTACAAGAAATATAAATCACTCGTACAAAGGACTGACTTGAAATATTTATAAATAGATTATTTACATAGCTCCACAGGATTTCGTAAGGACATAAAACGACTAGCTCCTGAGCGGTGAACCCTGAGTCTGTACCCGATAATCGCTCGCTTCTACCCCTATAGAGTCTAAAGCGCCACGAATTTCACATTGAAATTTTTGCAGTGTATTCTGGGATAACTAACGATCTATGTAATAAAAAAGAGTCAACTCCGAAAACCTCCTAATGCGATTTCCTCCTTAAGGAAGGACAACATTTTTTTACCGAATATAGCCATGTGGGGTATCAAATGAAAGGCTTTAACTAGTACTTTTCAAAACTACGGGCATATCTGAAAAGAATGATGATACGACCTCTTGGTCTCACACTACCCGCTGCATTGATAACTAGAAATTTAATGATTACCTTTGACAGTACAAAATTAAAAAGTGCAAAATTAATATAGATCATAACATTGAGCTTATTGCCTTCGCAAAGATAATAGCTGAGATAATCTTAGAACGCATTTAAGAACATTTCAAAAGCTTCATCGAAAGAGAGCAGGTGGGTTTCGGCTGTGGATCCTCCTGCATTGATAACATCAACACCCTATGGATAATTTTGGAATGGTGCGCGGAGTTTAGATCTTTTCTTCACCTCCTCTCCATCAAGTAAGCTTTCGACATTGTGAACAGGGAGTGCAGCTGGCGTCCTCTACGCAAGAACGATATTCTGGAGAAACGAAAATGTCGCGTGGTGGACGATGATCTCTTCCCTCAAGCATCTCGGCTACACTGATGGCATCTGTTTGCTCTCTCACCGGATTATGGATCTGGACCTAAAGATAAACACCAACACAACCGGAGTCCTCAGCCTGACGGGTCATTTTACCCTCCCTATCTGTATTAATGGGCAGAGTTCCGAAGGGGTTGATCATTTTGTATATCTATGAAGCGTGGTTTCTACCGATGTTGGCACCGAACTGGATATAGTCCGACGCATCAACAGCACTAGATCCGCTTTCACTGTGTTGTCTAAAATCTTGTTCTAGGCAAGTGTTCTTTCTTTGTGGTTATAGGATGTGCCATGGCTTGTTCATAGAAAGTACCACTGATGCTTTGTTTTGGGCTTTGGGTATTTGGGCAAGGGACCGGAGGAGGCAGAAGAAGGCATTTTTATGGAGTGAGAAGAATGTGGTTTGAGAGATAGAAGGAAGACTTCGCCCGCATTCGCATAGAGGTGCTTCTTCGAATTTTCCAGAACCTGTCTTATGATATAATCTCTGAAGGAAGATTTCATAGCAAACGGTGGTGGAAAACTGTCGACTGTTGGCCACGGTACAATAATAATGATGTCCATCAGAACACGTAGTAAATCTTTAGGTATAGCCATTTAAGTTTAGACTAATCATTACTAAGCAATGCAAATAATACCAATCAACACAACTTCTCCATACCAGCATATTGAAAAGTTTGGGTTAAATAGTACTATTATTAACGAAGTTGGCTAAAAACATCCTAAAACATCATTTAAGCGTATAGCAGAACTCATATTCATTACTGAAGCACCGATATTCCGATTCCCGACTAGTTTTGCTTGTGAGGAGGAAGAGGCTGATTGTTTGTATTAGGTGCGAAACGAATATATGTAGACAGTATTCCCCCATGCACAGACAGCTAATATTTCGTACATACCTTCTGCAAATTCTTTTGCACAGCTTGTCTTAATTTTTAGAAATTGAGTAATGAGTCTCCCTGGAAACCGGGGCTAAAAATTATAGAGCGACGAATCTTCAAGGTCTCCTCATTTGTTTTTAATGTAATATTTACGAAAATCATATCTACTGATTTAAGTTATGAAATGTCATTATAAATAGTTGTCAGAAGTGCGATTCTCTTAAGGCTATCTATATTCACAAAACACAAAAGTTGCCTCACCCTCTCAATAATCAAAGATAATTTAGATAGTACAAAGAGTAGAGTAAGTGTTTGCTAAAAGAAGTAGGATCTTAAAAGCAATCTATGAGAGATTAGATATTGTCTACTATTTGTAGTCTAGCCTAAAATTGGTAGACCAGTAGCTTCCTCCAAACTACAATTTTTATTTTTCAATGTGGATATATATTTCGGGAGCAACTTACCCCCTATCATATATTTCTTATTTATATTTATATATTTACATTTAGTGGTTTTCTAGTTCTAAATTATTCCTAAAATTTCACAATTTTGCACCCATAAGAACTATAAAATAAGGCACGAGATTGGAAAATTTAGTGTGAATTCATTCATCTATCTACTCTCGGTCTGCCCCTTGACGTTTTCCAGATCATCCACGACAATATTCTGAATGCATAAGTAGATGGAGGGTAGCAAACACATTCAGAGCGATGCGAAAGTCATCATCATCAACGGCGCAACAACCGGTATCCGGTCTAGGCCTGCCTTAATAAGAAACTCCAGACATCCCAGTTTTGCGCCGAGGTCCACCAATTCGATACTTCTAAAAGCAGTATAGCATCCTGACCTACGCCATCGCTCCATCTCAGGCAGGTTCTCCTTCCTCATCCATAGGGATTAAGTGGCCCGCCAGAAACAAAGAGGACTCAACGAATCCCGCGGAAAGATGGCTTTCCGTATAGGGATGGGCTCTGAAGTGTTAATACCCTCAGATGAATGCACTGACAGGGTGGTATATCACCTCTCCATGGCTATCGCTAAAAACTTTATAAGTTTCGGATCAGTGCGATACCGATGTAGAACATCGATTAGCCAGATGTTCGGAACGCTGTTAAAAGGCTTAGCGTAATCGATATAGCAACTAAAGAGTGGTCTCTAGTTGCCTGTCATGCAACTGCTAAGACGATAATGAGTTGCTCTTCGAGTTCTCTTGATCCAACTCGCCAGCCCATCTACTCCTCGATCAGAATGTGCGCATTCACCCTTCCATTAATAATGGACATTACAAATGTTTAGAGGGTTGGTAAGCAAGTAATTGGTCTTGTGGATGCAGGGTGTATCCTTTTTAGGGACAAGGCAGGTAATTCCCGCACTGAGGAAAGGTGGACTAATGACTTGTTTTATGCTCTATGGCAACCTGTCTGTCTGGACGCTCTGTTGGGATTAGTTAGTAGCGTACGTTACATTCTGGACACGTCTAGAGTGACTTTCTCTATACCGCCATAACCGACTGCACACGACAGAAAGTTTCTGCTTTAGTATACCTGGAATTTCAATCACGGGTGTCTTATTGGGAATGGCATAGTTCTTGTAAATCTTCTGCATTTTATTTTTCACCCTGCAACAGGCGGAGCCATGCTCCTGATCAATGTGGCGCTTAGCCGTCGAATCGCCCCATGATTAGCGATTTCGTGCTGTTCATTGCGGGATCCCGACTCAGTCACCAAATCAGACAACTCCCGCCGGCTATCCGTACCGGACCTTAGATTTCTCCTTCTCAGTTAATGGATGTGCATTGTATTGCACTGTTAATTGCTAGGTGTGGTGATAGCTTCCTCAGTGAGTAATCTGCCAGACTGCAAGGTTCGTGCACTTTCCTCACCTACCCCCTGAGACGCTGCGATGGCGTTGTTACTATCATCGTACTGGTTTTATTTCCACCATTATTATTGAATTATCTTATTATTATTTTTTCTGATTTTTCATTCTTTCAACGACTTAGATCTGAATCAAATGTTTATATGCAATAACGCCCCTAATATGTAAAGTGGTGCTTCCAATAGCGCTGATTCATCAAATTTTCGAATTGAAATGACAGTCCTTGTTGGCGTTATTCCGGGAACACCTAGTGACTTTTTCCAAAATGCTAATGCATTAGCATTAATTGTAGAATCAAATCAAAATATCATCTCCGGGAGTACATATGGTGGAAACGGAACTTGTCACTAAACACACAACTTACCACCTTCATATGACATATTTGATTAATGGCTTATGAATGTCATCAGAATTTCAAATGTTCATCGAATTTGTAGACTAAGAACAATGTACACTACTTCTAATGACTATCGTTTATATGGTCTAATATTCTGAAGACGTTTGAGCAGGAAATCCCACTTTTTTTTAAATACTTATCGTAAAAAAACGAAAGCATTTGTTTTATTGATCGTTAATAGATTTTATGATGTCATGATATCACCATTAATTGCACACCCTGCTCCTAGAAATTTTTTAGATAAGTTTATTTGAACAGTAGCGCGTAAACATCCGGCAATCTTATCTCCTTATAATCTTATTACACATGACATCATTACTAATTTAGTCTAGATTACTTTTTATTCTATAACGTTCTCTTTCTTTATGACAAGGTGCCAAAGGAAAAAA
Organism: Hermetia illucens; assembly: GCF_905115235.1. Lineage (NCBI taxonomy): Eukaryota > Metazoa > Arthropoda > Insecta > Diptera > Stratiomyidae > Hermetia > Hermetia illucens. Next base: position 42,208,733 of record NC_051851.1, read on the forward strand.
TTGAAAAATTAAACAAGTTTTCTTTAATACCGAAAATTCCTGAGATGTTATCCTCAATCATTCACAAGCATATTAACGTTGACGTCAAAATGCAAAAACTTCCAAGAGAAATAAATATTGTGGCGCCAATAACTTAATTTCACAACTTTTTTATTGCATCTTCTTATTCGGCATTAGTGTTTTATGGAGCTTCATTAATCAATTCAACGAACTTTTGAACATTTGATACCACCTCGGGTGGTGAATCCTGTTTTAGTGGTGTCTTCGGCAACTAGCCGCTTCAGAAACTATGTATGTCATTAATTGGTTGTAGTTTTTGTATGCATACAAATAGGTTTTATCAAGAAGAAATTCTACTGGAAGATCAGATCGGCGAAGTTGCTGAGAAATCAAGTTTACAGCAAAGAGCAGTGAAAGATGTTCGACAGCTCGATTGTCTTTAGTTCTTATGTAATTCGGAATTGTTACTGATATAGATTACCTTGGAAAAGGTTCAATGACGCAATAGATGCTTTTGTATAATATGCTCATGTTAATTACCCTGGATTCGCAAATGAGATATCGGACCAGTTCTGCTCGCTGAGTAATTTGATATTTTTAGGAATTCCTAATTTCTACATGTAGATTCTAAGATATGGTTTGCGAATTCTTGATGACTAATGCTCTTGCGGAATTAAGTCGAACAAATAGTCTGTATATTTGGTTCTCTGAATATCAATGACTTACCTTCATGATTTTTTTATTACAGATTTCCATACAACATATGCAGCGTATCCATACTATGGGACAAAAATCGGGCCATTGTCTCAATTTCACCATGGTGTGTCTGGGGACGTCTACGCAGTCGATTCGAGGACATTATTTTTAAAAAATTTCAACTATGATGGTGAAGCACCAGGTGAGCGTCATTTTTTTATTGCACCATATTCTTTTCACAAATTGAACCCTAATTACAACAAATTCAAACCCTTTAAGTACCCCCACTCCCCTGCCAAAATTTAAAATAAAAATATCCTAAATTTCCAATTTTTTTTCTATCCTAGCTGCATATTTCTACGTTGGCACCACACCACAACCAACCAATGAAGGTGCATATCGATTGCGTGATGAACATGGAACCATGCGACTTTTAAAACGTTATCGTAACAAAGACGTAACTCTCTCATTGCCAGAAGGGAAGACATTACGTGATTTCAAATGGTTTTCGGTCTGGTGTGATGAATTCGCTGTCAATTTTGGCGATGTTAAGATACCAACCAATTTAGATTATCCAAAACCACAGAAGCTGGCCCCTTTAAACGGAGTCCACGGAGTGGCTTCAGATAATATTGTAATTGTGGATGCGCAAACGATTCTAGTGCCGAATTTCAGTTACGATGGAGAAGCACCAGGTAGGACTTTATTATTTAATTTGAAATTACAACTCCTAAAATATAGGATTGCAACGGACATATGTTTTGGAAATTTTTATTGGTAATAACTTTTTCTTTTAAGAAATCGTTTATTTCTCAGTGTTAAAAATATTGGCTACTATTACGTTCTATTTTATGCCATTCTAGTAGGCGTTAAACCTTTTCTGTAGAAGTTTTCCCTACCGTTACTAGGAAAATACTCACCAAATACCCGTAGATTCGTTTACGCCTTTTGCGAAAGTTCTCCTGTTGAAGACCGGGACTAACTCAGTTTTAGCAAGGATCATGCCTAGTAGTTCATTTATCGCTGTGTGACTTAAAAATAGGCGGCTTACGATTTCGTACCAGGGCAAAGTTTAACATCCGCGAACACTTTTGGTCATGCTGCTCGCAAGGCAGATGGTAGGGCAGCGCCTGATCTGTTGGTACGAAACCGTTTCCCGTCCCCATCACCTCTTGATTTTGGATGATAAGCCGGAAAAGAGGAGCCTGTGGACCCAAAAATTAGTTTCCCTCCATTTGCCCCAGCTCTATATCAAGCGGATGCAGACTTAGAGCTCCTCAATCCCTAAACGAAAATTCCGTTACTAATTTTCCGGATTCGTTACCGAAAATAAATGCTAATCTTAGAGGTTAGGAAATAATTCGGCGCCAAGCCATAGATGATATTTCAGTCTATACAGTGTCAGTTTACGGTGTCTACACTCCCCATAGTGTTATCCGCTCAAATAAAGTTAATAAAAATATAGCGACGGCCGAGAGGAACACATAGATAATTGCATAGCTGGTTAAAAAAGCCATTCGGAGGAGTATAAAGAACTGCCTCAAACAGTTCTGCGAACACGCCCATTTAAACCCTTGGGCGGGGACTACAGGATGATAGTAAAACGGCTGTGAGATCGTCTCAAGTGACCTACGGTTCTTCCTGCTACTTTGTTTCGCTATCACGAAAACAGTTGGAGTCAAATTGTGGTCCAGCTTAACGAGGGCGTAATATCTCCAATAATTGCAGAGGAGTTGCGGGCAATATGTGGTACAATCGGCAACAACAAGCTTCCAGGTTTGAATAGTATCCTCAATAGAGTTTTGAAGCTAGAAATAAAACTCGAAACTCGACCTATTTGTTAATATCTTCGAGGCGTGCCTAGAAGAAGAAATATTCTCTTTTCTGACCAAAAAACAAAAGTTGGTGTTTCGTCTTAAACCCAATAAGAAACCTAGAAATCCTGGCTCATTTTGCCCCTATCTGCCTGTTGGATATAATGGGAAAAATGATGGGTCATCTACAACAGACTCCTACCTATCGTCATGAGCAACAATGGCATGTCAGAGCATCAGTATGGTTTTCGGCACGTCCATTCTATGGTGGATATAATAAGCATAGTGACGAATCTGGCAAAGACGCGCTGGTTCTTGCGGCTTCTGTGCCGTGTTGGCATTGGATGCTAAAAGCGCATTTACCTCTGGCAACCGAAACCGAATTAAAGAGGTGTTATCTGAAGTAAGTGTTCTTGTATACTTAGCGAGCCTGGTCAAAAATTACCTCTCAGAGAAGGCAGAGAAACAAAGATGAGGAAAAGTACAACGTCGCATCGGGGGTTGCACAGAGCTTAGTAGTTGGTCCCCTGCTGTAGAATGTCATATATCTCAGTCCACGATAGGATTGGGTGAATAACAGATGATGCCTTTTTGCTCTTTATTATGATCCAATTTTTGTCGGAACAGAGTCTAACTGTCATCTGAACCCTGTTTACATCGCAACCATATACAACTTTCACGAACAAAATTTATAGTTACCGAAGGTCAAGAGATCAATTTAGTCGTCCAATTTTTCAAAATTAGTACCACCTGCCTTCAGTGTTCGGCGAAAAATTGGTTCCAGCAGCTATGATGTGGCAGGCCACTCTTATCATGTCATCGGTTGCAGGGGGAACCATCCGAGTCTAGTCCTCCTCATGTTGAACCGCCCAATTAGTTTGGTTTATTACTGTATTCTAATAAATCCTTCCTCACCTCTTTACTAATTTCCTTTTTCATAAATACTAGTTCTTTCCTACACTTTAACCACTTTCCAGCTTTCCTGGGTACTATCTCTGCTTATTTTCTTATGTATCCCTGTGTGTCGAAATGGATGCTTATCATCCCGTTTTCTAAATCGATGCGCAAATCTACCGATTCAGATTTTCAGTTTACGCCCTTTCTCAATTTGGTTCACAATAAGAAGCTTTTGCTAGGTACTCGCACTAAGTAAGATGTCGGGGAATATAATGGAGAATATAATTTGAAAGCTTTGCGCTTTTCCGTGAAATCAATGTTAAATGAAGTTTACGTACGACGGCACTCCATTGCGCGGAGATTTTCAGGCTGATCTCACATTTGCTATTCTATACAATAAGTAGTTTATCGCACACTAGGCTCACCGCATAGTAAAATAGCAATACAGCTTCGCTACTATGTGTTCAAGTTAGCGAATAACGTATACGTTATTTTTACCGAGTTGTGTAAGGTCTTTGATTTAGTGAACGCTGGTAAATCTCACTTCACCGAACCTCCGCCGGAGACGCCTCCTATCTTCTTATCGATCTTGCAGGGTTATGGCACTTTTTGATAGTTACATATTCTATCTCATTTCCATCTGCTTCTCGAACTTCTAAGAGCTCTGAACTAAGCGGTTTGTCAGTAAAATATTCCGTCAACGACCTTTTCCTTTCCTTGCTTGTCAGCATCAACGCTACACTGATGACCTTAAACAGACCGCACGTATTTTGCCCTCATTAGGACGCGATTTTTTAATCCAAGTTAGACATTTTGGTGCTCTGGTGTACTGTAGATACCCGGAAACTAATGTATTACACACAGCCCTCTTCTTTTATACTTTTCGCGAACATCCACTTTCGCATCTGAGTTCATTTCTAGGCCGAAGTGTAACCTTCTACGAAAAGCCCCATTTCATATACCACTTCCTCCATATCGCCAATCATACTTCTCGAATATTTAGTTTCATCTTGCATCTTCCCCTTCAGCCTTGACTTGATCATCCTTCCACATTTCTGACTGTTCGGCTCTTAAAGCGGCATGATGCATATCCACCCCACATACTATATTTTAAAAAAAAAGCTTTCCCCCAGTGGACCACCTACCTGCCTACGGACTATGAAACTACCTCACTTAAAGCAACGCAGAGCCTCCTTGGAATTCTGCACATCTTTTAAACTTTGCAACGTTCTGACGAAGTGATTTGCCTTATCTAAGATTATCTTGAACAATGTGTCCTATGATACACGTGCTGACATTTTTGAGGTTTTATTCGCGAAGCTCGAAATATACTTTCCACAACTTCAAGCCTTTGGCACTATTATATTACTCAGTAGTTTGGTGTCTTTGACTCTTTGAAACATCTTGAAAAATAGAAGGAAAAGTTACCTAATTGTTTCCTCTGTTTACAAATGCAGCGAACACGCAACCTCTCCAGTTGTTAAACTCAAGGCAGATGCTGGTTTTTAGGGACCTATTGATCCGCTTGTACCAGTTGAGCAGCTGTGAATAATTATCTGAGTTAAATCAGAATAATAATCACGGACGAGCGTAGTCCCATTATGTACTGCTATGATCTTGAATGGAGTGCTCCAACCCACTTCAAGGCTCTGATCCAGTTGGATTGTCATGTCAATTAAGGATCATCTTCTCCTTTCACACCTTGGGCTACGTTCCAGATGAACAGGGATTACAGATAAATAAAGATGGCAAGTCTTTAGAAACTGCAAGGACTAGAAAGAATTATTCCGTTGGAGATCACCAAACCCGGCAGGTTTGCCCTACTAGAGCGAATTGACAGTAAAGATGGTTTCACTCTTATTTGGAAGAGTAGTCCGTATCATCCACAAGGGTTAATTCCCTCTGATTGCCTTTGTAGTTTGGTTGTTTTCTCTACCAAAAAAAAAATTAATAATTGAATAAGTATATAGTATTAACCAGAGTCTGTCCAATACAATGAGCCGTATTTGTGAGCTTTGTCTGGACATATTTTCACAAGGATTTAATAGGATAATGCTACCGAGAAAGCATTTATAGGTTCAAAATAAAGCGCCCTAACATGCCTCGAAGCCTAGGTTCAAATTGGACTGTTGCGCTAACAATTTGCTATTCAGTGAGGTAGCTATGCATTCGAAAAAAAACCTTATTAAAACCAATTTATTATCTATCTGTTTGTATGTCCGTCTGTCTTTTTGATGAATAGAGGTGGAAATCTTGGTTGCAACAGTGTGTCGGATTCTCGCTCACTAAAAAACCACCATCACTTCCTCCTTCTTCCTTCCCTGCGGAAACGTCGTAAAGTATTACTTCGCCACCAAGAGATTTTCAAAGAGTTTTCTAGGTTCCTCCTCTCTGAGTAAAATTGTGGACAGTAGAATATAACGTTCTCCGGATCCAGGGGGTTCAACAGCATCGACGGCAAAAGGAAGAATCATCCAACCTGAATTGGTGCAGATACTTCTTGTAGCCGCCATGCTCCGAAAAGAATCGCGTCGGATGGTAGTTTATCTCACCGTGTCGTCACTGAATGCACTCCTCAATACGGGAAATCAAAGTATGGTCTTTATCTTCCAGAGATGAGGGGTACAACCCTTCAACTCTCCGAAGAAGTGAAATATCTTGGAGTTATCCCAGACAAGAAGCTTCTTTGGAACAAATATGTAGAGGTAAAGATGAAACGAGCTATGTAGGCTGTGTAGGCGGATCTTTACCTCGACATGGGGACTTAGACCTCAGGTAGTAATGTAGATATATATTGCTATCATTAAGCCGATGTTCGCTTAAGCAGCTCTTAGACTAATTCGATTAGATCTATGGGAAATCAGTGGACATGGGGAGCACAGAGCATTGGAAGAGTCATTGGGAAAACTGAATCTAGTTTTCGCAATACCTTCCGATTCTCAGATCCCCATACATCTGGTTGGTTATCTAGAAACGAAGGGAAAACTGGGGCGAACCAGAAGAATGCGTTTCAGGATATACTGACGTCTTCTACCCAGATGGCCCAAAGACAGAAAATTCCTTTGGGACAATACACAACGGTTTTTCAGGCTGAAGTGCTGCTATCAAAAACTGGGAACAAGCTTCCAATAATGGCAGGTGACGAAGCCTTAATGCTGCTAGACAGACCAAACTTTTCCTGTCAGAACCAAACAAACAGACTACAAAGTTTATCCTGTCGAAAAGCAGGAAGACTTGCAAAAGTATTGTGGGCATTCTGACTGGCTATAATTCACTAGCTGGACATATGTTCAGAATTGGAATTATCCAAGATGATATGTGTTCATCCTGTAATGAGGAAGCGGAATGCCAGGAACATTTTCTATGTGAGTGCCCCGCTTACGGGCGCATCAGACATCAGATTTTTGGTGCTGATGTGCTCCATCTGCAGCGGATAACGTCACATCCACTAACGGAAATCTTGCGATACATAAACGAACTCGGGATATTCGGTTCGATGGGGGAATCGAATACAATGGACCACTAAGGTCTGAGTGCTCAGAGGTTTTACCTCTTCCCCACCTCAAACGCACACACACACACACATGGCCCAACCACCACTCAGTGAGTCATCCCATCGTTGCTGCCACTTTTCCAGCGACTCTCGCCTTGGCAACTTTCAGTATTCTGTATCCTTTTCAAGTGGATGTATTCTCCTTTTCTCGCGTGCCTCACTTCCCAGAATGCCTATTGGAATCATTCATGCAATAACATACGCTGCTTCGAGTGATAATGTTCTGAATGCACTGCATACCCCGGCACAAAGCAGTAAGCCATGTTCACTTTTTTCCGATTACTCGCACACGCTAGTGCTTCCTTCCAAACTGGTGCTGTGTATAATAGTGTAGAGGGAACCACTCCCGCCACAAGTGATCTACGACTGTATCTTGGGCCTCCAATGTTAGGCATAAATCGCACTAACGATATGCTAGTATTTGCCGTTTTCTCACATAGTCCAAATGTCGCTTGAAATTGATTTTAGCGTCAATCATCATTCCTGGCCACCAACATGGATAATAATCGTGTTCCTCTTCCTACGGTTTTCAATCAAGGCCGCCTCAGTTTTTTGTCCCGCAAGGTCAAGTTGAACCATCTCCGGCCACGCTTTTATGGCGCGTTTTCATTAGCGAACACTTCAACGTCCTTACGTCTTTTCGCCACAACTAGATCTTCTACGAAACCGATTATCGTCTGTCTGTCAGTCGGTCACACACATTTTTCTCAGAAATGATTATACCGATTGATCCCGAATTCGGTGGAAAGGCGCGAACTGTGAATGCCCACACATACTGTAAGTTACCCCGTTCCATCTTAAATTTAGCAAGGATTTGAATGCAATCACCAAATATAGCCATGTGGAGTATCAAATGAAAGGTCTCGATTAGTACTTTTCAAAGCTGTTCTAGTTCATAGATTTAATATACAAAGGGGCTGAAAAATGGTTATTTCTTTCACGGACCCGTTCTCAGAACCTACTCAACCGAAAAATCTGGAAAAAAATTATGGAGCTGCCACTATACAGTGCCTAGGCTCTGAAATACCATACCAATGTCTGTTCAAATAAAATCAATAATAGTATATATATATATTACTATTATTTTGAGTAATTGACTTCATAGGTTGGGTGGACTTGAAGAGAATGGTGCCTCTTGCACTTACAACAGTAACGTGGATCACTTTTTCCAGGGACAGGTTAAAAAGATACACGGCCTTGTCTTAAACCGGATACCGAATTCGGTTATTTCTATATACGGTTTCATCCTAGCTATGCTATCATAGGTGGCCTGGAAGTCCGTGAAAATATGGTGCAATTGATGACCATATTCCACTTGCCGCTGAGATAAAATCTGATCTATTGCTGATCGCAAAGCTATATTTTTTGTTCGGGATATGAGGGATCCCAACAGCAAGTAGATGTGGACTTAAGATCCCACTTATCATCAAACAAACAAAAATAAAAATAATACCTCGTTGCCAGCCATCAGGCATTGATTTGTTGTCCCATAACTTGAGCATCAGCTGATAAACCGCTTGGTGTAGTTGGTCGCTTCCATGTTTAACCAGTTGGCTGTAATTCGATCGGCTCCTGGCGACTTATAATTCTTTAACGATGGATTGCATGGACTGTTTCTTCTATGTTTGGTGGTGGCGGCAGCATTTGTCAGTTGCCTGAACTAAATCAGATTTCCCTCTTTACCTCGTTACAAATAGCTTACAATGGGCGAACCGGAAAATACTAAGTCAACCTAAAATAAGTAACACAAAGAAAGACCATTCGGATCCCAAATTTAGTTTTCATACTACCCCTCTTGTGTGAAGGCCTTTTTTCGCTTTTTTAGAAATTTTTTGTGAAGAACTGGATGAATGTTAAAATACCAATTTTTCACCATATATTTATTAATATCTTTAACATGCGTAGTAATTCCAGCACGATATCATCGTTCGTTATTGAAATACAGAGCAACTTATACACCCCTCTCCAAAAAAAGGTTGTTTCTCTGCTGGCACGCTATAGGGCGCTATGATTATCTTAAAGAAAAAAGTAAACGGCGTTTCAGTCCGGAAAATATTGAAGCCTAAATTGTTGGTGCCTTGTTCAACTTTTTTTTTGTAACTAATCCTAGTTTGTGAATCGCAAATATGTTCTGAATAAGTGGTGAAAATTTCAAAGAATTTCATTCGATAGATTCTGGACTATGGTGGCAGCAGATTTTCAATATGCAATTTCCAAAAAAAACGCATTTAAAAAGTAGAATGCGATTTTTAACCATAAAATCTTAACTGACCATTAATCTGCTATACCTAGTCCATAGACCTCAGGTTTCTTCAAGAAATACATGGCTTCAATTCTTATAATTTTAGCGAAGTCATTCGAACTTCACTCGGACCTATAAATATGCGATTTATAACGACATAAACCTGGCATGCGACATTTTACCTGTTTAACACTGTAATTTCCAAACGACTCCGAATATCAAAAATCACTTCGCCCATATATTCTACACTATATTCAGATACAATTAATGCAAAAAAAAAAAATTGATTCCTCGGATCCAACACTCGAGATGATCCCCTTAAACGAACCACATTTCGTAATTTTGTACACAATTCATTGCATCGTCCTTGACGTGAGACGATAGTGAATATATAGTATTTGGGTCAACAAAGCATTTTTTGCTTCGAAAGCTTAGTTTTAGGAGGACTTTCATTTTAGGTCACGCCGAATAAGGAAGTCAACTCCATTGCCTTTGTTCACCTGGAGAGGAGCGTCGAGCTGTTCATCTATGTTATTATCCTGTTTCATATCTGGGGTCTAAATACCAAAAAACTTCATTTGAGTGTTCAATCCAGTTTGTCATTCAATTACCACCCATTCTGAAAGGAATGTTCTTATATTGAAGGTGTCACTCTATAAAATTTTCTTCCAACATTACAACAGGAATAACGATACTATAAAGTTTTTCTTACTATGGTTGATATCCTTGCAGGGGTTGATCCTACTTTTCCAGCGACCAGCTTTTCTGAGAAATTCGATATAATTGCCATTAATAGAATTAACTTCGAAAACTCAGGTATATTAAATCCATTGCAAACTCAAAATTGCGTTATTACTTTTGCACGTGCTACGGATTTCTTTTAACGGAGGAATTTTTAGCTTCTATTCTCCATGCTCCTAAGTTGTTATTTTCGTTCTCTAAAGGTAGACCCCCGAAGGCGATAGGAATTTAGTGTTCTGGAATTTGTATAGTTCCGACTTTATGGCATTAACTATTGCTCAATATGTATAATGGACTAAGTCTATAAAAGCATTTTGCTTATCACCAAACAATAAAATCAAAATTAATAGAAATATTTTCAGTCTTTATAGGCAAGCTATTAAATATTTAGGAACAGGTTTTAAAATCATTAATCCTTTTCAATTCATACGTATATATCCTAAATTTAACGATTTTCAATTGTCCGAAAAGCTTTTTTTAAACTGAAATCACAATAAAATGCTAAGCCACTGTTATATCAGAATACAATCTAGTTTATATCAACCAATGAATTATTTTGACTTCTTGTTGAATAAACATTTGCAAAACCAGTAGCAAAGGATTTGCTGTGATTTCTATTATTTTCACACTTAATCCTCTAACGATGAAAAATACAAACCAGTCCAATATGCAATATATTTGGATTATCAGGAGCTCTTTCGGTGAGCTTATAATATACGTTCTCCAAAACGTGCGAATAAATTGCATTTATTAATATTCCGGTAAAACGATAAACCCATAATGGAATTCTTGTCTATACGTCAATATATCAATGACAGCTTTAGGATAGATTTTGTCATGGGAAGCATGAAATATGGGTTACTTGCTTGAATTGAAGCTAAGAAAAAAGCAAAAATATCTACTTCCATTTTTTTAGGGAGCCTTCATTATCAAACACTTGGCAACATCTACTATATTAACTGTTACAGTTTGGGTGACGTTTACTTCATTTTCTATAGATCAGAACTATATTCATCTTATTATACCACTATTATTAAATCTATATACAATTTCTTGATCTTATAATCGATATGTATTTCTGTTAAAAGTTAATTGTTATTTTGGGGCTGTACTAAACTCATGAGGCGCACCAATGTGAACCGCATGACTGCATTTAATTATAAATTTTTCTGCACCATTGCCAATGATCTTGGCAATTTCTTTTTCTCTGTCAATTTAGGTCTTTTTCCCCATCAATTTCTGATACTTTTCTTCCAAAATATTAAAATGTCAAAATACATTTGACTAAATGAATGCTACTGAATTAGCAACAGCGCCCGATACTATATACTTGAATTCCATAGAGCCATTTATGGTTTATTTCAATTTTCTGGTCAAATCCACAAAAAATACAGGGTTAGAATAAAGATGATAGTTTCCGGAGCGATAGAGATAAACTTGAAATTTAAAAAAAGTTACATCAAAAGGGACGTCAATGGGTTTAAATGAAGAGACAATTCCTGTATAAGACAGGTGCATTCTTTAAGTAGATTACACTGCAAATCTGTGCATAGATAATGTGGAAGTGAATAGATTTCCTCCCCTTATCGCCTCAATAATAACCACTTCGGACTTTGTATACTTCATTCTCCTCTACTACCTGGATTCTTCTGTGTAAACCAAACCCGAGCATTTGCTACCTTCACTGTGAGTAGTGACCACTTTAACCTTAACCACATCCTAATAGACAGCACCATTAATGTAACTGCGACAATAACATTGCCGTTCTTTGAAGCCATTCCTGACACCAAGACCACTAAGCCATCATCCTAAATATTCTACTTCTGGATCGCACCATCTGCAACAGTCTTCCGGAACGCCAATAAACAGGTCAAAAACCGGTACTTCAGTACTTCATCCAAATTGCTACAAAATGAAAGGGCAGCAAACGCTAACATCGAGTACACTATTTTATTAGTACTAGTGTATATACTACCATCCAATCTAATCCAAGAAATATACAACCAAAACCTTTAAACTTTCCTAGACCCATTTTCCTCTCGGGCGATATTCTACAGGACATCCCCTGCAGGAATATTCTTCAATAGGAAGTTTGACTAATTACTCTTCAATAATCTTACTTAAAGATCACGCAATATCTCTACCCTCAAGAGAATCCTAACCCTATAGCAACCACTTCTACACCCACAACCGGCTTACAATGGTAAACTTTGCTAGTCGTAATGATATCTTGCTACAAATATTTCTACTGTACCATTTCCTGAAACACGATCAGAAACTTCATCAAACAAAGCAAGTACAAAAGGCGAGTTTGACAAAATGCACCTAGAATTCTAAAGAAATTTTCTGGATTTTACCTACTGCTTTGGCATCCTCTTCATACTGGTAAGACTCCCAGATAACATTCTTCCCCGAAAAGGAGTAAAACTCTTGCCTTTGGGATAACTGCAGGTCTATCTTCATACTCCCAATCATTACCGAAATTTTCGAGCTGACCATTAAACCAATAGATGGTGAATACTGCCATACCGACAGCACTATTCCACTGGTCACTCGGTTGAGCATGTTCCCATGTTGCTTGGGATTAATCCAAAGTCACCTACGATAATTTGTCGATTTCGACTTCATATAGCAATACTCACCCATAAGTTCTATATTATCGTCAATCACTGCTGCCTGCCCCTCTAGAAGCCTATTCTTAGCTTTCTACATAGATAGTCAGCAATTCAGCTAACCCTACCATTTGCACCAACCTAAAAACTACCAACGAATTCGATCTGATTAAAATCATCCAAAGTATGGACATGCTTTGGTAGGACCTAAACCCTAAAAATACCAGCAGTTTCAATAAAAAGTGAAGATGACACCGAAAATAATGTTCAATCTAGAAAACCTACCTCTTCCTGGAAATCCACACGTCTACTAACGCCTTGGTAAATCAGGTTCCCCGTTTTTACGATAATTTTAAAACCTTCCAACATTTTGAATACCAAGAAGGTAAAAAATTACTTTATTCCATTCTCCCTTAAAATAAACCCATTTCAACAGATTTTAAAGTTTGCTGCTGTAACCAACCACATAGACTAATTTCTCTAGGTATCAATGGTGCCACGGTTCTACCTGATATCTCCTTTAAATTTCTATTTTTAAGGTTTTGTGCTCCTTCCCCAGCAGATACCGTCCCCAAGATATTTCAGAGGCTAACATGTGGTCCACGATATTCTCGGGTGTTAATCGTGCACCGGCGCCAATTTCCGTCTCTCCTTTGTGTGCGGCGAACCGCGGGCAGCTAAAAACAACATGCTCCGTATCCTCCGGAATCATCATGCATATCGGTTAATACGGGACGTCATCACGCCTGAAGCGATAAAGGTATGCACGGCACCCCCCGTGTCCGCTTAGAAATTGGGTTAGGTGGTTCTATTTCCCTTCCATTTTGAAACATCTGGAATAATCCTGTGTGTCCAGCGTCCTTTAGGTGAATCATCCCATCTTTTTACCATTCCCAAAATACATTCACTGCGTGCTAATTGCCGACGATAGGTATAGGACTCACCAATAGCATATGGTTGGTCACAGAGGCGTCGACCCTCGCTCGCCAGATGGCGATGGGGCCGTTCCTGCTATCACACAGGCTGCTTTGTCTGATGTTGTACGGTAAGCGCATGATGTTCGCAATGCACTCAATGGGTATGGGGCTACGATTTTTCTTCTATTTGCTTCAACTTCAAAGATGATGCCCAGATTGGAGCTGCATAAAGCAAGATGGAGCTGACATTTTTCGAAATAAAGAGCCGACGGCTTTGCCTATATTTGGTAACATTCTTTCCAACAACCCGCTCCCCAACAGCCACCCCGGAAACTTTCGTTGCTAAATTTTCAAAATGGGACTTGATTTTCAGTCTTTGGTCAACCATGAATCTTAGGTATTTAAGTGTTGGCTGCGACTGTATGATATGTTAACCAATCCTACTTCTATGCTAGGCATTTTTTGCACCAACGATACATTAGTATTTGCGTCCTAAGTGCAAGTATAATCGACGTGTCTCTTCAAAACTGTTCGGACAAGTAATTTTCAACTGGGTTAGCCAAGTACCGAAGGACACACGTCAATAAGCTCTTAATCCATCGCCAGTTGGCGAAACAGCGGGTGATAGAGAACACGCTCTGAGGTAAATTCAATTGTCACTACGATTATATGTGAAGTCCGCGCGACGAAGTTCTTGATAGGTCTCTTCACCTGCTCGCGTTCTTGGAAATTGCAACACTATATATCATAGTACGCAGCATGCGGGGGGGGGGTCTCTAATTTGACAGTGGAGGCTAGTGGTGGTTTAAAAAGTATAAATTCAAAATTAGACTAAATCAGAAACTACCCAGCCGAAAAATCTTATGAAAATCATGATGAGTCGACTGGTATCTGACATCCAGTCACGATAACAAATCCCTCTGCCACCAGTAAGATTTGAGTCGCGACCTTCCGCTACGACAGCCCGGCGCTGTAAGCACTTAAGCCATTTGGACCAAATTAAAATGAATAATTCGGCCGCTTATGAGTACACTAGAAGTTACGCGTAAATGAGAACATCGACCAGCTATACATTCTTCAATAAATAATATAGACAATCTTATAGATTGGTGCTTTATAAGCTTCTCGTTTTCAACTTGTTTTCTTTGGGTAAAAAGAGTGAATTCACTGCAACGGTAAGCCGGTGGACTATCACTTAGCACTACCTGGCCTTCAAGAATCGTTCGGCGCATAACTTCAAGCTAGCCCTCTCGCTTTCCGCCTTAAGGAGCTTTGTAGTCAGAGAATTCTTTTTATTAATAGAAGGGGAGGAGAGGAAGGGAATATTTTAATTCAAGGAAGCCCCGTCTTTTGGCCCCTCTGTCAGTCGAGCTCTATCCCCTTTGGGAGAATAAAAACTCCGACCGTAATGCCTATCATGGCTCTATTTTTCAGCATTCCTCAGTATTTCTTCCAGGGAGGTCTCCCTTGTGTCTGTAGAGAGTTGTTGAGTTCGTGCTTAATAGTCTCTTCCACTTCGGTTATATAAGATATAATTTACATAGAGCACGAATATTCTAGGCTAGAAACCACATGCAGCAAGCATAAGATGTCTTTTGTATTGAGCCGTTCCCTCCTCGGAGTCTCACTGGGTGTTTAAGCTTTTGATGTCTTCTTCATTGGGTGCTACGGCAACTGATGCATTTTTGTACTGCCCTGGAATACAACCGGTTTTTACTGTTCCTACTGTCTGCTAGGAAGTAAACCACAAGAGTCAGGAATGGCTACTCAGACACAAAGGCTCTACCTCAGTACGCTAAAGTCTAACCAACTCTTGCTTGGGGTGGCATGCTTTACTAATACCCATCCAAAGCACACTACTTGACCAGGGTACTAAAGGGACTGGTTTCCAAGACATACTAACTTAATTATAGGACATATCGATATGCTTCTTCATGATTCTTTTCAGATTTTTCAATGGGTCCGTTAAAGAAATCATCACTTTTGACCGCTCCCACTCCTCGCCTTTCAAACAAATGCCGAAACTAAGACCGGGAAATTACTAATCAAGGCCTTTCTTTTGATACCCAACATGGCTATATTCGGTGAAAAAAAAACTGTACACTTCCGTGTGAGGACCCTCCCTTAATCTCAACGTAGAAAGATGTCAGTCACTGCATATCTGGGCGTTTACAGTTCCCACCTTCTCACCAAATTTCGTGTCAATCGGCGTAGCATTTGTAAAAAAAAATGCGTCTGACATCCAGACAGACATTGAACCGAAAACAAAACCTTAAAAAAAAAACAAAATCATCTATTCTTGAAGTCTTACATTAAATCGACCTTTTTTGATTTTGAATGAAAATGCTTAAACCATAACTTATTCTACTTTATTTACATTTACAGACGCTAAATTCTGGGTAGGCCGAGGATCGAAACCAACCCCTAATGGTGTTCGACTAGCAGATGAAAACGGCAAAGAAGCTCCTCTGAGGCGATACGATCATAAAACGATCGTTTTGACTTTGCCTGGTGATTTGACCGTTTTCGATATTGGTCACTTTGGGGTATGGTGCGAAGCATTCACTGTCGATTTTGGACACATCCGTGTTCCTGAAGGTCTCAATGTTCCACCATCTTTGAAAATGCTTGGTATAAGTCCTCAGGTAAATTCGCGTTACTAATAAAATATATTCTTACTCAGTAAAAACTTAAAAGAAAACACAAGATACTCTAGAATATCACCTCATAAATAACATACTTAATGTTTTTTTAAATAAGACAACAACAAAATCTCATACTTATTAGATAAGATGCTCTCTATTTACTTGATATTTCGACAAAAACTGTGTTATAAATATTATTACTGTATATAATCAATCTTTTTTCTAAAAGATCTAAAAGATCTATTCGTGACTCGTATTCTATTTTTCTTAGAATCAAATGGAGTAATATGTTAACTTTAATATGCCTTCAAGTAAAAAAGTAGTTAAATGTAGAATTAATAATATCAAAGATATTGACAATCATAGGTCGGAAAAAGGCAATAAGAGTTTATATTAAATTTTTTATGAAATTTTTTGGATTTTTTTATATAATAACCACGCATAATACACGAATTTCGTAATGTAAATTATTTTCTAAATAATACTATAAGTAAACTGAATTTTACGTCATGGAATACAGTGAATAAATGGTAAATGCAAAATGAAAAATTGTTTTCTTGCACAAGACAACAAGTAATGGCAGAAGAAGTCACTAACAACATTAGATACAGAATGCAACTAATGCTTACAAACAATTTAATTTTTTTATTGGTAATGCTTTGACTTTATATTGCTTTCTTTTGCTTCTTTACATATAATATTTGTGTTTTCTTCATCGTAATGCTGATAGCAACTGCTTTTAATTTACATTTTACAATTTTTCATTTTGTACTTCATTTATTGTTTTATTCCGCAGTTTTTGTTGCAAAATTTATTAATTGTAAAAAAAAATAATTTGGGTCTTCAAATTTTACCGGATACATTAGAACTGTACTGGAAGTGCAGGAAATGGAAAAATGTAAAATACAGAATATATTTTGAGTAGAAATAAATTACTCTTTTAGAGAGAAAGATGGATCCTGATTAGCAGGTGATATTTTTTTCTACCGCCCTAATATATATAAGTAGAAAAGAAACTGCAGAGTTTTTAGTATTGTAGCAATAGTTATGTGTTAATATAGTCTAATCTTTTCAATGAAATCATTTCATTGTAACACTACTACTACTACTATTCGGAAATTTTTCCTTTAAAATAATTTATTTATAAAAAAAATTCTACATTAATAGATGAATACTTCATTGGTTTAATTTTAAAATTAAAGTCAATAAGGTAGAGTATAAATATCAAATTTTGAATCTAGTCCTTATGTGCGGAACAAAAATTAATTTAATATTAAACGTTATATTCATGTACATGCATATGTAAATCATATGTATGTACATAAGTATATAATAGGAAATATGAACAGGTAAATTTATAATTTATAATTGTCAGTGCATTTTTTGGAAGTGGACAACAAAAACCTCCAGTATTTTCTTCGGTCCCATAGTTTTATTTACTATGATATTCATAATATAATCGCAGCAATACCCCAAGGAAAAGGAAGCAGCGAAACTGTTGAAAATTTATTAAATCAACAAAGTCATATTTATATTAAAAAAAAATGCATAAAATCGAAAGTATTAGATGCTTATTAACTTTCAGGTTTTTTTTTTAATTCTCAACTCGGTTGGGAGTTTTTCCAAATACGTAATATCCTAATTGAGAGAAAATTTACATTCAACACGCAATAATACAACCTAAAATAAAACCATTTAAACATTAACAAAATGCACATTACAGTATATACGCGATCACTATTACCCAGTGTCAGTATTTTGTGCTATAATTCAAAAACATCAATTTGAAGTTGTTATAATGTAATTTTTTCCTCTGGCCATTTTCTTGATTACAGTCAAAACTAAATTGTGAAGTGCTTTATGATGATCTGGCTTTTGAAGTAAGGTGGGCCGTGGCCGGAGAAAGTGTTGTCGTGCAATTAGTTGCGAAACTAGGTAAGTACTGATCAGTTATTATATCTTTTTCTGTTTTATAATAACTCATACTTTCTCACGATTTTTCGAATTACTCCATTGCGTAGTAATAGAAATTGATAATGAAAATATTCAATTAATACCATTGGGCTTAATTGAGATCTCTACTGATAGATAATTAATTTAAACAATGGAAAACCAAAACCCGTAAGAAAAATTTACTACTTTATGGCCATATAACACTGGTAAGATTTATTGATTCAAACAATTAATCAACGGAAATTGATTTGGTATCATTTATGTGCAGGGTTGGTCGGGAACATTTGGAAGTAACATATGCATATACACAAAACATAATATCCTCGTTATTCTGAAACTGAATCCACATTTTATTCCAAATTCATTAGGGTTTTGTCACTTAGTCCAACCGCTTTCTGGATTGCGTTTGGGGTCAGATATCTTACTGTAGAGTTCGGTCCGAAAAAAGCGGCTCGGATTCAATATTCTGTCCTTTAAAGAAAAGATACCTGACTGGCAAGGTTCAATTTTATTGCCCATCAAATGTATTTTCGCTTGGGAACATCTCCCCTTTAAGCTTTATGACCTCGATGTGTTAGCGATCGTCTGAAAGATCATTCGGTGTGGCTGAAGTTGACAAGAGTGGAGAGCTATCCTAAAAACCTAAAAAATTGGCGAAAATAACCGTGTAGGACAAGAGAGGAAGTCGTTGAGATACATAATGACTATCTAGACAGACCGTAAATTTCTTTCGAATATCTGTGTATACACAGTAGCTAGTAGAACGCATGAGCCTTTTTACAATAGTCAGTTGTCGAACGCACACATGGTATAATGAATATATTTTGGGAACACTAAAACTTCTTTGCATGCACAACATTTCGCCTTAGTCAGCTTTAGTTAGCAGGTCTATTTTTAAAATAACTGAATTTCGGGATGAGAAATGGGGAATTGAAGGGAGGTGTTGAGGAAGCTAAACAGGAGAAAAGGGTAGTGTACTTTAAGGAAACTAACCTCTCGTCAATTCAACACAGAACAAAGCGAACGAAACAATACAAATGCTGGCAGGACCTTCCCGTGGAGTTGCAGTCCTTATGGTTTCTGGAAAGTTCTTCTTTTTCTTTAGCCTTTGTCCCGTTCACAAGCGGGGTCGGCTCGTCGTGATCGGTTTCGTCATTTTATTTTGTCAAATGCCTGATCTGGAAGCAATCTCGAGGCTTTTTAATGCCCATCCAACGTATCAAGCCACCGTTGTTTCGGCCTGCCTTTTAGTTGCTTACCATCGACTTCGATGTTGAGACCAATCTTCGCGAGTTAATTCTCGTTAGCGCGAATTACGTGACCATACCATCAAAAACGCCTCTCTCACAGTTTTTCCACAATCGGTGCAACTCCATATCGATCGCGGGCGTGATCAAAACATGTCACGGCACTAGTCCAACACAACATCTTCGTTTCCATTACCGCAACACGCCGTTCATTGTCTTTTCTAGTCGGCCAACACACACAACCATAGAGAGCGACAGGACGGACGACGTTGCAGTAAATTTTAGATTTGAGACGTTTGTTGATACTATCGCAAAGAACACCAATTATGGAACGCCACTTCATCTAGGTTGCGATCCTGTTGCTTTCACCGATTTCATTCATTTTATTGCTTCCTCGACTTCGATTGGGCTGACAGATAGAACTGCTCCAAATGTCGGCAATGATTGTAGAAGTGGAGGATGAGCAAATTCTTCGGTTGAAATCTGCTCGAAATATTCTCGCTATCTATCTGTGGTGGCTCGTCGGCCGGTAAGCAAAATATCGTTCTTGTCATTAACGCAACAGAAGTGTTCGATATTCTGTGTCCGTTCATTTCGGGTTTTGGCAAGGCGATACAGATCTCCCTCGCCATCCCGAGTGTTCAGTTTATCGTAAAGATTTCTGTAATGGTCCGCTCGGGTGGCAGCGATCGGGAGTAGAAATTTCAATTTAAAGAAAGGATAAGGAGAAGGCCCGAACAATTTTCTTTCTTTCTTTCCTTCGATCAAGAAAACTTCCTAACAGCGCAAGAATGAGTGTTTCTGGAGTCGTCTGTGCAAGAGGGCACTTCAAAGATCAGAGTGACAACGTAAAATTTCAGGGGAATTCGAAGTCGAAAACGGAACTCATTAGGATTGCGTTTTCTTACCAATATTATTTCTTTTGAAGTTAATGGAAAGAACTGTACTTTGCTTAACTATAGACAAGTCACGACGGACAGATGGCGGAAATATTTGTAGCAGATTTCAAAGGAAGGATTTGTTCATCTTTATGCTTACACAAGCGCTATCGACATTGGAACCAACTCCACCTCTCAACGCCATTTCAAGGATCTTAGCTCTGCATAGTTGAAAGCTGGAACACAACACTGTGATTCAATGAATTCTTTAACCGGATTATAGAGAAAGAAAGAATACCATCTGACTGGCAATAAAGTACCGACGTTGCAATTTGGAAAAAGAAAAACAATCCAGCAGAATATTCAATTACAGCTAGATCCGATTTATTCCCATACCATGAAGATTTTTGAACACATCCTTGACAACTCTATTTGTTATATCCTTCAAATAATGGCCAATCAAGCCTCGGTTACTCATGGCGAAACACTGTGTAAAGCATGGCCATCAAGCTAGCGCTCTCTTACCTGTCTTTTAAAGGTATTCAGTAAACTGCTTAGCGTCCAAAATACCTTCCATACAGATATCTTTTCAAATAAAATTAATGATAGTATATTACAATGATTTTCCGCAATTGACTGCAAAACCCCCTTAAATTCATCCTAAAATCATGAAATTTCAGTAATATAGGTTATAATCTAAAGAATGAGCCTACCAAGTCTGGTGGAATTCGCGCTATTACCACTAGCAAAATTATAATAGGTCAAGGTTGTCGCTTCACTGCAAATTCTATGACTTTCAAAGTCAGTAGCACGCGAAAGAGACTATTCTGACATAATATATGCATATATGTTACACACTTGATTCTAATGGGACAAATGTCCACCCAAACATTTTTATATAAGAAATACACACAACATACCTTAAATGTGCAGCTTCTGTCTTCCCGACTTGTTTCTTGTTATGGACACTGTCACCTCTATCGTTTTATACACTATTTTATGCACGTCTCTTTAGTGTCTCAAAGCAAAGCTGATCTCGAGCAGTGGAGTCTTCATGCAACAGACCTTGTTTGATTGAATCTAAATAAAACAAAGTTTTCGACGACCGATCCCGATGAAACAGGCACTGTGTCATTCGCCCTGCTGCCCTTTATGGTTCTGCGTTTTGGCTGACTATGAAAAAGACTATGAACGACTCTTCGCCATAACGGAAAAGAAAATGTTGCTTTGAAGTAGTAGTGTAACACGCTATGATCATAGCCGAATTTCATACATCCACGATTCCATTGATCGTAAAGAAATCGCAAAAAGGTCGTTTTCAGTGGTATGGCCATGTTATGTGCGCTGATGAAAAGTCACTTACCAAGATTGGTCTGAGGATCGTAGTGGATGGGAAGCAACTGGAAGCAAAGACCGTCCGAAGCAGCGTCGGTTTGATACGCTTGATAGTGATTTGAAAGCCTCTTGGCTCCGTCGCCGGTCTTGATGAGCCAATCCCGCTTCTGAGCGAAAAAAAGACTAAAAAAGATGAAGAAGATTATTTCTTGTGGCTTCTCCATGGATGGGATTCAATGGACGATGTTATCTTTCCCCAAACACACCGATTCCCGAAGATTCGAAATGTAACTGTTTCAACGCCAATATCAAGCGGGGACTATTCCGCAACACACGAAGGTGGTTCATGATTTCTGGCCGGACACAATCTTGAACAAACAACTTAGTCGTAATACGGGCTAGATTGTCGTGTTGATATGGAGGAGCAAGCTTTTCGGAAAATCCTTGGGTAAACTGAAACAGATTGTCAAGGACCGACGACCATAATTAAGTGTACCATATCACCTTTCTAGTCTCAATTCTGTCTATTGTTTTTCACAAATTCGTTTAAAGCAGATTCCTAAAAGTAATACGATGCCAAGCCTTTATCTAGCAATACATTCTAGGAAATTCCTTCTTCTTTTTACCACCGCTACAATGCATTTCAGTGTCTCTTCCGACTTTTCCTTAGCGTCGAAATTTGTCAATACTTTCAACGCCTTCTAGGCGAAATATATAGCCTTCACGCGGTCCACAACTCCTCTCGCTTTGCGATAGTCTTTAGTTCACACTTGATTTGATCCTCTCGGTGGTAATTTTCTTGACGGCTAATATCAAGTTGCCAGCATTCTTGTGGAGTAGTTTTACCAAATTACGACTACCAATCCTATATGTATTTATGAATGGTATTCTCTACCCTTTGAAATTTGAATTCCGTCCAATCGAACTTTTATTTTGTGATTTGACCATTTTTGAAATTTTGTCTTTGCTTTTCCCAACTTCATATTATTCGCGTTATATTTTCGTTTATTTTCTTTACTTTTATTCTCCAATTTGTTATTATATATAACCTAAGGACAATGGTATTAAATCCGGTTCCGTTAGCGTCGGACAAATGGTGAGGTGGTCTTTTGGGACTAGACATATCAATCTCCAGGGGTGTTTTCAGAAAACCTGGTTATGAAATTGACCGATTCCTTGGAAAAATTATGGCCATATTATAAGCGGCGATATATGCACTATTTAAATTTGTTCCGACAGTCATACCAGTTTATGTTCAGCTGCTGCCAATTGCTACTGAACTTTGAAAGACCTAAGAAAACATTCTTGATCGGTATGCTAGAGAGCTCGAACATCGCTGGTAAAGTTGGCGCTGATACATTGAATGTGTAGCTCCTTAAATACAACTTGATTTGTCAAATTTCTTGGATGCTCACCTCAGAACTGCATCCTCCTCTGAGTTCTTCTGAGCAACATGCAACGGTTTGCACTGGTTTCCTGAATTATTAACTGTTCGAATATGGCGACATACAATAGATGGTAGAATCTTTACCATTTCTTTGCCTTCATTTGTCGTCAATGTTGATGAAGCTTAGTATCTACATATATATGCCTACGCCGTCTATCTTAGCTCGCGTGTATCCGTCCGCTGGATATTTGACAGCCATGGTGCTTCCGCTGTTGACTGGCTTTTCCTAATGCCGCTGCTCTTATAACTCACATTTGGCTTTGAGTTACACCATGCATGCTATGTCGCGAACTTACAGATTCCGTCCGTTTTGGGGCAGAATAATTTTGTGAACATCGGTCTGTCTACTGTATTATCAGCCTCTTCTGCGATATTTACGCCTCCCGTCCCTAAGTTTTTTTTACTCTATCAATCAATCAACTTTTGGTCGATACTATGACTCGAGTACCTCTGACAGTCATCACTCCCGCTAATGAATTGTCGGCGCGGAGGTCACGGACTCCCCAATGTTAGAGTAGATATCCGTTTCTAAAATTGGTTTACATTATCTTTTATCCTTTGCCTTCTTTGAGTATTATTCAAAGTTAATTGACACAAAAGCTTGAAACAACGACCTTATAAGTGCAGCACAATTTGCCTGATAGATTTTCTATTACGGAATACATTTATAACCACTGCAAAATGTTACATGATTGAATATAATAATTAGACAAAATTCTACCATTCCAGATAACAATGAGTACATGGCCTTTGGAGTTTCACCAAATATTTATAAAACTGTAATGGTTGGGGCTGATCCAGTAGTTGCTGGGGTTGACAGGGAATCAGGAAAAGGATTCGCAGTCGATTACTACTTAGATGCCAAGTCACAGTGCTCCGGAAAACATGGCAGCTGTCCAGACACCCGGATCCAAGTAAAATATTTAACTATGACGTCATATAGGCAGTTGTTAACCAACATTTGTATTATAGGAAGGAACGGATTCCGTGCGCCTTCTTAACGCTGCGATGGTCAACGGTTACTCCATCGTTACATACCAACGTTCACTTAAAGCAGCAGACCATCTTGATTTACCAATTTATCTTAACGGTTCCCAGGCAATAGTCTGGGCTATTGGTCCGCTAAATGAACGAGCAGAAGTATCCTTCCACTCTAAATACACGAAAGGTGATCAGTTGATCGATTTTGGTCGTCAACCAACTTGGAACTGTCCAATGCCTGAAGACGATTATAAAATGAATCAGGATGAATATTATGAATCACGACCACAACAGACTAGTCAAAGACCAGTTGCTCAGCCACAGTATGATCAGCAAAGTACTCCACAGATACAGCACAAACAGGATGATTATTATGAACAGCAACCTCAACATAGTAGAGACCCACCACCACCACCACGAGGTTCTGGAACTCCCAGTAGACGCCCTGTCCCGACCCCAAAACCAGCTAGTTCGAAGGATGCCTGGGAAATTCCACCAATTCAGTGTTATGAACCCGAAGATGGTGTGTTTTATGCTCAAATGGGACCAACAGGCGGTAAACATGGATATCCAGCGATAACAGGTAAGAGTTGGTCATACTTTCTAATTTTAAATGGAAACTGCGTTATTACCTTTTTTATTTATCGAAAATCAGAAAAAAAAAATATTTTAATTTAATACAAGGCTAGGAGTTAGCTTAATATAATCATTTTTTTTAAATTTAGGACATGTTGGATGGGGCATTTCATGGTACATCAACGGACTTCTCATCCCAGAAATTAATGTTGTTCGAGGAAAAACCTACACGTTTGTAGTTGAAGGTGGAAATGATCCTGAAACTCCAGCTAAATATCATCCATTCTATATCTCAGATGACCCAGTTGGTGGATACGAATACAAAACTGAAGAAGAAAAAGCTGTAAGTAAATTTTACTTTAATTATTGTTTATTCTTTTCTTACTGGTAACCGAATACGAACGCAGAAATATTCTTGATAACCCTCTATGACTGTGAGTGTTGGCCAATTATTAAAGATAATGAACGCCGCCTCGCGGCAATGAGGACGAAGATGTTGCAATAACATCCGAAATGGGGAAATCCGTGATCGACATGGAGTTGTACCGATCGTGAAAAAATTGCGCGGGAGACGTCTTCGATGGTGTAGTCACGTAATTTGTGCTAACGAGAATTAATTTGTAAAGATTGAAATGAACATCGAAATCGATGGGAAACGACCAAAAGACCAGCCTGAACAATGGTCGCTTGAGACACTAGGTGGTGATTTGAATGCCTCGTGACTAGATTCAAGTCAAATCTTTGACAAAACAAAATGGCGCAATCTACTAGACGACCCGATCCCGCTTCGGAATGGAACAAAGACTGCAGAAGAGGAAGAAGAAGAATATTTGAAATGGCATTTCAAGAGCAAAACATGAGGCTAGAGATTAGTCTCGAAAAAATTTCAAATGCTGCGTTTTCCACGCAGAACTTCGAATTTTTTTTTCGAAAAGTTCAGAACTTCATTGCATTTCCTCGTTAGATTTTCTTGAGCAACCATACTACTTAATATCTCCTCTACACTCCTTCTATCATTGGAAAAATTTATGAAAATGTCTTCTGACTCTTACGGGATACCGTTGTAGCTGTAACAATTTGAAGCTATATGCTTTCTGCTGTACACTCTCACCCATTATAGTCAATCTCTCCATACTTTGTCTGCATCCAGGCCTTCGTTTTAAAAATCTGTTCATAGCATCAACAACCCGGCCCGATCGTGCAGATCGCTGTTGCCTCCTTCTTCGCGACTCCATTGATTCAGTAGAACTGGGCTTCTATCTTAGATGTAGCAGTGGCCAGACTGTCGATTGATATTATTCCAGCAGTGGCATATGCCGAATCGTGCTGAATGGTCAAGCAGGGACAACATTCACATTGTCGGCATTCTATGCAAACTAGCATTACGCAGGGTACTAAAAAGCTATCAACAGCCTATTTGCGATATTTGGGAACATCTTTATCAGGACCATCCTATCACTGACTACATTATCACAGTATATTGCAGTTGCCCTGACCTGAGTTTGTGATGATACGGTCTTTGCTGTGATACATGTTGATACTTCCTTTCCAAACTTTTTCATAAGCACCGTTTCCGCTTTATTCTTCTCAGCCGTTTTGCCACTACTTTGGCTTCCTTAGCAACCAAAACCCTGGTTAAGCTCGACCAGTTACCAAAAGATCCTAAGTATAAATGAAGAGAAGACTAAAATCATGACAGAAACCCAAAAAAAGACACCATGTGCATTGGAGAATTTTAGACTCAGTAGATATGGGCGAAGACAGGTAAATGAGACACAATAATGGTTTGTATCTCTTATACGACGGATCAGAAGTTGGCATCCATCTTAAGATTCGAAAGCTCTCGATCACCTGGCAAACCCCGACAAGTGCAGCTAGCTAGTTGGTATCTGTCGTCACAACGTTTGGTTGCCATAAATATAGAGCCATTGTTGTCCATGAGTCCATGAATCAGCGAGAGAACGGTCGGATGTTATCCGTGTAGTTAATGGGTGGATGGGAAGCTTATCATTAACGTCCCTCTTAAGGATTTCCAAAGGCTGACGAACACCTGCAAGCTCTTAAGTGATACCATATACAATAGTAAAACCATTGTTGTGTCAGTTCTTGCTTCCCTGATTAATGCAATTGCAGAGTTCTTTTTGCCACAATCCACGGTATATAGCACTTCTCATACTATATCATGGTTCCAAGTTCCAGCGCATGGCTTTTATTCCCGCTTGCAGTGAACAACAGAGCAATTGGTCCTTACTTTTACAGATCTGCCTCAGCCTTCCCATAGTTGGCCCGGCCTTGTGCTGTCCTTCTCGAACGTGAATTACAACTTCATTCGCGCCAGAACTAAAGACACTTTTGATGCCGGCCCAATAAACATTAACATGCATAGCAACAAAGCTTTCCCACTGCTTGCTTAACGAGAGCAAGATCTCCGAGACAACTCCCAAACCTAATCGCACTATGGTCGATATAATTAAATGTTCGGTCAGTCGTAATCCAACTGACCCCTGAAATATACCAACAAGGACGCATATATGAAAGTGGCAGAAAACAAGTGCCGAGTAAGGTTTTGTCAAAGCCCACGTTGGTATTCAGATCACAATCACAATAGCTGCGCTCCACCTCTAGTTCACAACGCTCACGTTTCGTGAGCACGATGATTTCCATTTCATTGGAATGTGAACGTTTTTATTGATAGGTCAAGTGGAATATGTCAGTGGTCGTATCAATGATAACGTTTTTCAAGCGGTTATGAGAATCATTTGTCGATGCTTCCTCTCCAGGATCTTTATTCATCAAGCCTAAGCGGTGACGACGTTCAATTAACACGTGGTCAATTTTGTTGGTTACGGACGATCTTCCGCACAAGCTAGGTACTTCCAACGTCGATTTCGTGTGACACTACTAATTGATTAATCCACAGTCCGTTATCGTCGGTGTTTTCCTGTAAGTGATGGGAGCCAATGTATCCCCTGAATACGGGCTTCGTCTGTACTTGGCTTTTTTTTAATATACGGAGGAGTTAAATAATCTTAGAAAGACACATCCATTTCAGCTCTGCCGTGTGAACGTCAAAGCTGTAATAGATGTCCCTTAATGCGGACCCAGTTGGAGGAGTTGAATGCATTTTTTACATCCACCGTCATCACGGCACAGCACTTGCCAGAAAGCATTGCCTCTCGAGACAAGTCCACCACTCTTCCCACCGTGCCAACAATAGAGCGAGCTTTCCGGAACCCATATTGTTCATCCGCTAGACCATTCTCCTTCCACGATTGGAAACAAGCGCTTCATTACCGATGCTATCCAAACCCGGAGCCTTGCCATCGCCGATCCTTCCGCAGACCTCCGGAAGTTCTTCCCCGGTAACGTTAGGGTTTACATCCTCATCGAACTGGGCCTCCGTTTGAAACCTGCTCCCTGTATGGTGAGGAAAGAGCGTGGTTACAATTTTTTGTAGAAGCCGTGGAAACACAGTCGCCTAAAGCAATCTCTTTTGCTTCTACGAATGGCCTCCTTTATTCTACCACGCAACGTCCTATAATCCCGTTCGCGCCCCTCGTTATCGGGTCTTCCCCTGGATCGCTGGAACTGCCTTCCTGCTCGATGGCATACCGATCTTAGCTCCGCGATTTCACTATTCCACCAATAGTTTGGCTGTTTGCTTGCAAACTCTCGCCTCCTGGGCATAGCAGCGTCGCATGCCTCAGTCACCCATCGCATGATTCTTGATGCCATTTCGGTCGCCGTGCCATTCAGGTCATCATGACTTGCCAGAGCTTCAGAGAACGTATCCTGCTCGAACACCCTCATCGTCCAGCCCGACATCCCTACTCGCTTTCTGCGAGCATTCAATTCGCCACTTGGCTCACCAGCGACTTTAATAAAGATCGTATGAAATGTTCACTGACATACCAGGTAGTTCCCCTTGCCAATGCGAGGTCGACGATAGAGCTCAGACCTCTCCCTCTGAACATAAATGAGTTCCCAACATTGGCAAGTACAACATCCAACTCGGCAAATGGCTCGAGCAGGATAAGTCCTTTCTCGTTTGTCCTTCGACTACCCCACTCACAGGCCCAGGCATTGAATTCACCCTCTATGATTTTCGGGGTATGACTCTTTGCGTCCAACACCAAATGTTGCTGGACGAGGAGGAGGAGCGTAACAGCTGTAGGCATGAATCCCGCTCATCTTTGCTCTCACGAAACCAGCTTCCGAACGTTGCATAACTTCTTGAATGGCCTGCCCGCCGCACGCCCATATCGCTGCTTTACCGGTCTGGTCCCTGATCCAGACACCATCACCGTGGTTGCACAAGTAATGGCAACGTCAATTCCCTTCTCTCGGACGGTGTGTGAGAGAAGGTCTTGAGCCGCCTCACAGTTGTTGAGGTTGATTTGAATCAATCTCATGTGGGCCTTGTATTTAGCGCTCTCCTGAACACTGGACTTGGCTATTATAATGTCCAAGTATGGTGTTTATATCATAAATGGCGCAGGCTTCAAGGATCCTTTCTATTGCTTCGTAGAAGGTATTCTTCTCCTCTCCTCGCAGGAGCAGAGGGCACAGCCATTCGCTTATGTTTCTTTTTCGCCGACTTGGAAACCTACCCGGGATACATGGTTTACTAGATGGCCGCTATTATATATGGTATAGTGGGTCTTCTTCTGGAAAGCCGTTCCGCGCATTCCTTGTAACGCTCAATCATCATACATCCATCTGTATTCGTTGGCGGGTTCATCGTTTTAAAATCCATTCAGTCCCAGGCTCGTTTTGTGGCTTCGTAACAATTGTTCTAAGTGTATAGCGTCAGTCCTACCCATCCCTCAATCATGTGACCAGTTGGTACAATTTGTCCCGTTTTTAGCGTAGGAGACTTCATTCTTCTTCGTCTGCATCTTTTCGTTAAGAAAGAACTCCCAGCGATAACCACGTAGAAGTGGAGATGGGGTTTGGTAGTAGAGCTGTTGGTGGTAGTTTAGCGGGCGATTCCCAGGTTTTCTGCTCCATCTAAGTACCAATCCACGTTTTTGTCCTGGAACCTAACATCAGAAACTCAGTTGGTCCAGAGCACTTCTCAGTTGTAATACTATCTAGTTTCAACTGAAATCCTGTCATAAACCAGCTCCAAGGCCACAGGTTCGACATTGGATTCACATCTGCTACCACTAAACTTATCAGAGTATCTAATCGTTATGGATAACCATCTAATTAGAAGAAAACTCTAAGAACTGAATGCATCGTTCACATCCAAAGTAATCACTGTGCAGCACTTTAGCACACTACCCCTTCCTGTGACGTATTTCGACCGAAGCCAGTAACCAATTTGGACGTTGTGGAAGCCAAACTGTGGGTTTGACAGCTCTAATAGACAATTGCTCCCTTTGGCATCTTTCATGCAGTATTCAAAAGTCACATAGATCCGTACTCCGATAATTCACCTTTCCAGGTTGACTAGAGTCAAGTAACAAGAAATGCTACTAGCGTTCCCGAGACATGGGGAAGATTCCAACAACAAGGATTCCTTGAACAGCTCCACAAATATGTGTGACCTTGGCGTAACAGGCCATTTTAAAGTTTTATCAGGGATACCGTTGAGTCCCTGTCTGTTCTGCTCCACATGTCCAGCAATTTTTGACTCGCTCCCGCGCGTATTACTACCTTATATAAATATGTCTACATGAGTCGCATCGCCCGCCCTTTTGTCGAAATAACCTTTCTTTCTTCTCCCTATAAATATTCAGTTTGTCATTACCCCAAAAAAAAAAATAACATATAATGTGAAATTATTCTCTTTTACAGAATGTTCGCATATATGCCGGAGTGAAACGTTCCAGAACTGGTCACGTAATCCCAACTGGCGTTGGTAGACTTTGCAACTGGACACCGGACATCGATGGCCCACCGGCTGATGATTATCTCTCCTTCGGTGCATATCAACGTACCCTTACCCTCAAATGTGACGAAGGCGAACCTGGAATCATTACTTGGACACCTGATCAATCAACTCCTGATACAGTTTACTATCAATGCTTCACTCATAGGTATCTGGGTTGGAGAATCAACGTCTTAGATTCATGTGAAGATGGCCAAGCGTCGGAAATCGATGAAGTTTTTGCCGAACCTGAAGACGACATGACTGCTGAACCTTCAATTCGTCACGAAACAAAAGTCAAACCAAATGATAACTTTCTCGTGAAACATGAAAAAGACTTGATTAAGAATCATAATATGAACGAAGCCCCTCCAAAACTACTTTTTGAATTAAAAAACTCGACAGAGTTGACAAAACTTATAACTGATGGAATTCGTGCGGCTGAAGCCTTAGAGGAGAGTATCAAATATCCCCAACAGAATAAATCATTTGAACTTCCTTACCAACCACAAGCACTAGCGTCCACTCCAGGATATTTGCAAGGGGAGGTCCAATATAAACCAGTTGAAGACCATAACGTTCAAGTTCCAGTTGATCATTTAGTGGTTCCTAATGTTCAAATTTCGCCTTTTTTAAAACCACCACAAACACCTCCGGTATTCCGTCCAGTTAAACTCGCTGGACGTCGTCCAACACCAATGCAATACGAACGTCGTCCCAATTTCAGACCACAACGCCCAGTTGTCTTGCCACAACCATCTGTGATAGTAAATCATTACAAAAAACCAGTTCCACCAATAATGAGACCTTTTGTAAAAAACGGTCCCTTTCCAATTGATCCAATTGCATCCGTCCTCCTTTTAGGACAAACAACGGAACTGGGAGTGCCACCCCGTAGCAATGAGCCTCTTCTAAAATCAAAAAACAAATATAGTAGTATCCCGGTCCCATATGTGGATACAGCTCCTCTTGGTTCAAAGCCGATACCAAGTGTCATTCATAATGGACCGTACGTCAAAGGAAAGAAGCCATTCATTAAGCGGGTTCAAGACCAGGACAAATACAACTCAAAGCCAATGCTCTTCAAAATCCCATTTGAAATAAAGGAAGAACTTCCCGTGTCATCATCTCTGAAACCAGCTGTTAACACCGGATTTCAACCAGACTCAGTTGTAGTCGAAGGAGGATTCAAACCAATCCTCCGAAAGCGCAAGGATGACGATTTCGACGAAGATGTTGATGCCGTTACCAATCGCAGACAGGACGATAATGTTCCGGAAGTTGACGATGCTTCCGAAGGTGAAGCACTTTTTTTTAATCAGGACAAAGAGAGCCAATCATTTGAACCAATGTTCATCCCTTCTCCACCAGATAGCACTAACTCCAGCGTAATTGTTCGAAAATCCATCCAGCACCAGAAAAACCACGGCGATTTAGAAGACATGGACTTTGAAAACGGTGACGATAAAATGGCAGTTGCAGCTGAGCGTTTCGAATCCTATTACCTTCCTCCTGATCCAAAAATCCAGCTGAATGTCGCCATCCCTGACGGTGCAGTGGTTGCATATGACGGGAAAGCCGTACTAGATACATCCTTGGTGAATAATCCACCCCCGCATTTACATATAAACGAAAAACATAGCGGAGTCTCCAAAGTAGAACAACTTGTTCGAAATACCCCTCAATTTGGACCCTTCCGTGGAGAAATGCCCCCTCCCGTTCCGAATGTCTTGCCAAAGGATTTACCTCAAATCAGTAGCCAACGACTGAACAACCCGATTACCGAATATACCAACCCCATTTCATCTTTAAGTATTAACAGCCCAATATCTACGAAACTTACACTTTTGCCCAAGACCAGACGCTAAATTAACACTCTTGGGTCGAGGAATGATTGCAGTAGATGACTAGTGTAAGGACTAGATACGAGATATCAGAGTAAAGATAGATGAGACGGTTGTAAATAGAAGAATAGAACTTTTGTATTGTATGTACTTAAATAGATTAATTTGCTGTGGTATTTTTGAGATTGAATTGTCTGAGCTAGAATATTCGTGGCTCAGCAATTTAGACGAAAAGTATATTGTATCACATTTTACGATTGTTTTTGCTTTTTTGTTTTAGAAAGATACAGATATTTGTTTTCATTTTTTGTGTAACATTTAAAGAAGAAAAATATAAAGAGATTATTATCTACGTTTAATGTGAAAACTGTTTTATTTTGAATGAGATGAAAAGCAATGCAAGGTGATGCTTGAGATATCTGGCATGACTACTTAAAAACCACGACCTTCCGCCTCCTCTCTATCGAACCCGATTGAGCCTCGGTGGCATGTGACGCTAAGGGTAAGTAGTTGTGTTAGGTATCATGGCCACTATAAGGAGCCCAGTTAGCGCTCTGATGCGCCGTTTTGATGGCATAACTGCTGTGGTAAGAGCAAGGGAAACAGAGTCCAGCCGGCTTAAATCTTCAAAGTTAGCCCGTAGCATTTAGGAAGGAGAGCAACTGTCCCACAATGCAACTCAATATCTCTCTGAAGTCCTCAAAGAATGGTTTGCCTAGTGTCCATTGTCTGGCTCTAGTTAGAGCAGGGCAATCGCAAAGTACGTGTCCGAAGGTTACTCATTTTTCTCCGGAATTTCGAAATGTGAATTGTGATGATGATTTCCTAGCATCTAATAGCAAAACTGATCTCGAGCAACTTGTCCCAAAATGGGATGATCGCCTCATGAGACCATGTTGCATGAGGCGATCATCCCATTTTGGGACATTTTGGGATTGAATCTAAACAAAACTGAATTTTTAACGACCGATCCCCATGAAACAGGCACAATCACTGTCAATCAATCTGAGCGATTTAAATACCTCGGGTCAATGCTAAACTAAACAATGGAAAACTGTGTTATGAAATTGCTTCACACATTAACGCAACCTGGATGAAGTGGCGTTCCACAACTGGTGTTCTTTGTGATCGACGTATCAACGAACGTCTCAAATCAAAAATTTAACACAATGTTGTCCGTCCTGTCGCTCTCTATGGTTCTGAGTGTTGGCGAACTATAAAAGACAATGAACGGCGTCTTGCGGTAATGGAGACGAAGATGTTACGTTGGACTAGTGGTGTGACACGTTTTGATCACATCCGAAATGAGGTGCTCAGAGGTGGCGGGGAGGAAGACGGGGCGGCAACCCTGTCGGCTGAACCAAAACTAAGTGGCCGAGGAGAACCTCCACGTGGTGGCACCGGAAAACGCTGTATCGCATTGGCTTGCCAGCCGTGATGCAGTAGGCAAATGCTCCAAGGCTTAATTAGAGCGATCAGACCCGAGTCTGCACGGGGACTCATCTGAAGTGGCTTCTGCCACGAAACCTTACCAGGGGTATACTGGTACCATGGGAACCGAGGTAGCCCCTGGACTCATATACTTCGGGAGAATTCCCGTCGTATATGAGTACAGCTTGGTTGTTTGCGGTCGGCCCCCTAGGAGCTTCATGGGGGCTGTGATGCTCAAGCGAGAAGAGACCTTCAGGCCTCGGCGTGGTGTTACATTTCAACACGGGTGCCGTACTCCTTAGTTCGGTAGAGATTTAGGCAGGTCTTGCATCCACCACTATGAATGCTAAGCCATGCACTTCGTATAGACTGGTACCGTTGTTGCTTGTCACAGCGGGGCTTTGATTGTGGTCACAAAATCAATCCGTGTCTTAAGAAGACCGTAGGATTAAGTCTCTACGACAGGTACCTACGTTAACCACCCAAGGACTTAACATCCGAAATGAGGATATCCGCGATCGTTATGGGGTTGCACCGATGGTGGAAAAGTTGCGAGAGAAGCGTCTTCGATGGTATGGTCACGCAATTCGTGCAAACGAGAATTCACTTGCCAAGATTGGTCTGAACATCGAAGTCGATGGTAAACGACCAAAAGGCAGGCCGAAATAACGGTGGCTTGATACGCTGGATGGGGATTTAAAAGCCTTGAGAATGCACCCAGATCAGGCATTCGATAGAGCCAAATGGCGAAACCGATCACGACGAGCCGACCCCGCTTGTGAACGGGACAAAGGCTGAAGAAAAAGACTCCGTGATTTCGAGAAACTAAATTAGTGGGCGGTGCATTTCGTACTTGTTTTCGAGAATGATGAGATTGATCGTTTTAAAAACCTTTGATAGGACAAAGGCTACCAAAATCATTCAGTACAAAAACTAAGTTGGTTAAAGTGATTCTGAGTTTCAGATGTTATAGCTTCCAAACTTGTCATGGTGCTGTTCATCCTCCGGAAACCGTATTATAGTTATCCAGTTGAGCATGGATTGCTGATTGAGCAATAAGATTCGCCTCGTTTTGTGTTTTTCCTTTAGTTTTAGGCAGAATTTTTTCTTTCTTTACTGTCAGATTTAAAAAAATATTTAAAGAGGATAACACACCTCGTGGTTCAGCGAGTCTCAGTTATCCTGCCATTTTTTTTGCCTTAAGACTGCCTCGAGTATAACGTGCTACCCTGCTTAAAGTAGCATGGTCTCAATGATGACGTCCGAAGATGTTTGGCAGGTAATAGCGCTCGCACCTTCTGCAGAAGCTAAATGTGTGACAGACAGCATATACCACATCCTTGCAGCAAATGCAATCGATTGTGCGCAAGTAAGAATGAAAGTACTCGTATCCGCGGAACAACTAGGTTAGATAATAGTCAACCTTGCCGTGATTTGGATTAAACCACGACTGCACGTCTTTGATACGGTGCCCGGTTCATCAATCCCTCGATTCTCTTTCCATGGATTGGTGCCATGCACTGGGAGTGTGAGCTTTCTCTTCGACGACTTCTATATTTCTATCAAGTTTTTTTTAGGTATATAGACCTCCGCTCTACAGCATGGATTCCGTTCGGAATAACTTCTGCATCACTATTACTGTCTGTTCTGGTACGGTACGATAGGCGTGCGCAATTCGCAAAGCTCCTAGCCGTTGTACTTCCGCTTGCGATACATCTCCTTACTGAGGGAGCCAGATCATATGGTACTTCGGAATCGTAAAGAAAGGATGGACTGCACGGTACTCATCAGTAGACGATGCCAACTGGATAAGAGTCCTGCGACGTTGGCCATAAGCAAGCAAATCGCAAACATTTTAATTGATTGAGTGACCCTAAAATCATATTGTTTTGGTGAGAAGTCTCCTGCAGAACGTATTGGCTTGATACGCTATTCCAACAGTTTCCCCGCTGTATCCAACATAAAAGAGGCACCCCGGGGTCGCTTTTGCCTTTACTTATCTACACGAGCCTCACACACCGTTGTCAAATATTAGTTGAACGTACTGAGCGGTAAGCCTGGGCTATACTTAAATACAAGCTTCAGTACTTCGTTGGTAATACCATCCGGCCTCTGTGTTTATTTTTCTTCCATGGACAAGACCACCCCTTGCAGTTCATTTGCGGTGTAGAGTGAGCATTCCTCAGTCATCCCCTTCTCATTGACAACGACAACTTGAATAGGTTGGACGGAAAAGTACCTGCACGGCTTCTACCATCTTCACGGCTTCCTTGATCAGGGTGAATAATTAGCAGTTTTTTTTGGCAACTCACTAACTGGTCTTTGCCATTAGGGTGCTTTTGGTCTGATGATTTCGTCGCAGAGTTCCTTTTTCGTTTTCTATTATTCTGTGTATCCGGATAACTGAATGGTTCGAGCACGAGACTGTCGTACGGAATATCATGGTTCAAATCTCATTAGTGGCAGTGGAATTTGTATCGTGATCTGACGTCGGATAGCACTCGACTCAGCTGTGAATGAGTACCTGAATTAAATCAGGGTAATAATCTCGGACGAGCGTAATGCTGACCACAATGCCTCCTGCAGGGTACTGTAATCCTGTTGTGTACCGTTACGGTCTTGAATGAAGTGCTCTAACACACTTCAAGGCTCTGATCCAATATGGATTGTTGCGCCAACGATTATTATTATTATTATAATTCTATGGATCTAAAAGTTACCTCATCTCAGCTTCTTCCGCACTGTGCCGGCGGATTGCACAATTCTGAGGCAATTCCTTCGTACACTTGCAAGTTCAGCCGTCCATCAAAACACAGGTAACTTCTCTACCCTGTAATTCTGTCCGCACATGTCGATAGGAAATAACCAAAAAACCGACCAAGGAACAACATCCTAATAACCTGGATCAGGATTTGAGGGCCTCTCAACTCCATGCAGATTCGGCTTATGACCGAGGAAAATGACGCAACCGATCGAGACAAGCCTACTCCGCTAGTGAACGGAACAAAGGCTAAAGAAAAAGAAGAAGAAAATTATGAAGTGATGGGATTTGTTAAAATCTAGAAAAATTAAGACGATCATGTACGGGTTCGAAAAAGGATATGGAAAATCGGTATTGCTGATAAACATCTAAAGATTAAGCCATTAGTAGTAAAGAGCAAATTTTTCAAAATCACACCAGAAAGGGGGCCTGCAAATATTAGAATCCGAGGCAAAGCGCGAGCGAAACGAAAGTAAAAAAGAAAATATAATGTCATGCAGTCGTTACTTAAAGGAAGAAAATAGAAGCTGCAAAAAAATTATATCCAAAAAGGTATAATAATATGTTTTGAAAATTATTTTCATTATTCATTTATTAATGCAATTGTATTCAAAAAAGGATTATTATTTCATACGGAAATAATTTACAATTTCTTCATTTTTCATTGCTTCTGCGATTTCTAGACAAGTCAGTCCACATTTATCGACGGCACCTTTGTTGGCTCCACTACTCACCAGAAGTTTTATGATAGGCAAACTGCAACCCATTGACACTGCAAAAACACATTAAAAGTATATTATTATAATAAAAGGGAAAATAGAAACGAAACCAATATCAAAAAAGAAATTTTATTTTTGAGCATCATTCACATCATCAACGGTGTAACAACCGATATCCGGTCTAGGCCTTCTTTAATAAGGAAGTCCAGACGCCCCGGTTTTACGCCGAGGTCCACTAATTTGATATCCCTAAAAGCTGTCTGGCCTCCTGACCTACGCCATCGCTCCATCTCAGGTAGGGTCTGCCTCGTCTTCTTTTTCAACCAGAGATATTGCCCTTATAGACTTTCCGGGCTGGATCATCCTCATCCATACGGATTAAGTGACCCGCCCACAGTAACTTATTGAGCCGGATTTTTTTCAGAAACTGACGGTCATGGGATCGCTCATAGATTTCGTTGTTATGTAGGTTACGGAATCGTCCATCCTCATGTAGAGGGCCCAAAATTCTTCGGAGGATTCTTCTTTCGAACGCGGCCAAGAGTTCGCTGTAAGAGCTTTGACCCTATGGTGAGACGTTTCGAGCGAAACAGTTTTTGTAAGCTGAAACAGGCTCTATTAGTAGCCAACAACCGTACGCGAATTTCATCGTCATAGCTGTTATCGGTTGTGATTTGCGAACCTAGATAAGAGAAATTTTCAACGGTCTCAAAATTGTAGTCTCCTATCTTTATTGTTTTCGTTTGACCAGTGCGGTCCGATGTGGTTCGTTCTTTCGGTTTTGATGCTGACGTTGCCACCATGTGCTTCGTCTTGCCTTCATTAATGTGCAGCCCAAGATCTCGCGCCAATCGCCGCTTGCTCGATCTGGTTTAAG
This sequence comes from Hermetia illucens, assembly GCF_905115235.1. Lineage (NCBI taxonomy): Eukaryota > Metazoa > Arthropoda > Insecta > Diptera > Stratiomyidae > Hermetia > Hermetia illucens. The sequence continues at coordinate 42,246,774 of NC_051851.1, forward strand.
GTAAACTGTAGATCTCGAGTTGTTCTTCCCATGATGACGATATCGTCAGCATAGGCCAGCAGTTGGGTGGACTTGGAGAGGATCTTACCTCTCAGCATCACGGATAAGTTTCTCCAGGGCCAGGTCAAAGAGGACGCATGATAGGGCAGCCCTTAGTCTTAGACCGTAGTTGATGTCGAATGGTCTCGAGAGTGATCCTGCTGCTTTTATCTGACCTCGCACATTGGTCAGGATCAGCCTAGTCAGTCTTATTAATTTTGTAGGAATACCGAATTCTATCATGACCGTGTACAGTTTTACCCTGGCTATGCTATCATAGGCGGCTTTAAATTCGATGAAAAAATGGTGCAAGTGATGTCCACATTCCAGCAGTTTTCCCATCGCTTATGGCACACCGAAACATCTGATCTGTTGCTGATTTATCTGGAGTGAAGCCTCTTTGGTATGGACCAATGATGTTCTGGGCGTATGGGGCTATCCGACCGAGCAAGATAGCAGAGAATATCTTATAGATGGTACTTAGCAAAGTGATACCTCTATAATTGCTGCACTGCGTGATATCCCCCTTTTTATGTATAGCGTAGATAATGCAACATTGCCAGTCGTCAGGTATTGATTCGCTGTCCCATACTATGAGCATCCGTTGGTGAACCGCTTGGTGTAATTGTTCACCTCCATATTTAGCCACAGACTTGTTGGTTCTCTCAAGCTTCCTTTTCCGTCCGTGAAGGCACTTCTCGGCTCGGCGGATGTGGTGATATGTCTCTGCGCGTGCCTGTGTTCTTTAAGAATACAAAATTACTTGATATGCGGCATTCTTCTGTTCCGTTGCTAGCTTACATTCATAGTCGAACCAGCCGTTTCGACTTTTCTTCCGGCTAGCGCCAAGTATGATAATGTCTGTATCAATGATAACATTCTTCAGGACATCTGTTAGCTCCGGTTATTGCGACATCCATTTCCCCTTATGAACTAATGATGCCACTTGACTTGGAGGAAAGTAGATGGTGTTTTCAGTTCAATTGGCGACCGGGCGCATTGTGGGCTCTTCCGGCGGAAATAACGGTGAATTACGGCCTTTACTCATGCCATGGTTGAGGAGGTAGAGCGTTAGCCTTCCAATCACGCTGCTCTGGGTTCCAATCCCAGCTGTCATCGGTGTCTGTGTTCGTCTTGTGTTTGCTCGAGGCTGTGAGCTTATCGCGTGCACAGCATTAAGCGTGATGATAGTGAAACTGCAGCACAATCCGACTGTGTGGCCTGTACTCAACCGAGCAGTAAATAGGAGACACTTGTGATGCTCCTCCACCTCCAAACTTTTTTCGGGGTCACTACTTTAGTTCAAAGTTTATAATAAAAGAGAAATTAGTCCTTTTGTTTAAGAGTATCTATTGACTAGTTAGTAATTAATAATAATCTCTCGAAAACAGAGAACGGTGTTACAAAGAACGTTGTAAGCATAGCAAAAGGATACGCGTCTAACTCCTAGGATCGCTACAATTGAATTGAATTGCAAGCGAAAATCTCACATGGAACCGATGCTTGTTTCCGTGGCGCCACAGACTGTAATATTAAAATTCTACATGAGCCTTTGTTTGACACCATGCAATATCAAAGCGTTAATTCTTCAGGCATTGCCCTTCAAAAAGACGGTAAACCAAAGCACACAGGATAACCGAGGAGTGTGGAATAAAACTGACTGACTTCCAAAATTTCCTGATCTAAACCCCATCGAACACTTCTGCACCGTTTTAAAATGGTTGGTCGCAGGCAAGTTGCGAACAGGATACGTGGAATGTAATACCGCAACAAACCGTATAGTATTTCCTGTACACTCCTTGGTGGAGTATAAGGCATCCACACAGTCAGATTGTGTTTCAGTTTCACCATTATCACACTTAACGTTGTGCAAGTGATAAGCTCAAAGCAGGGAGACAAACACAAGACCAAAATAGGCTTTCATGAAGACTGGGAATATCTTAATTTTTATAAAATTCCAAATCGCTGTTGGAGAAGCGAAGAACCATTTGCCTAACTAATATATTTTCCAACGTTGTCTAAATAAGCTTGATATGTGCATAATATAAAAAGGTCGAGAAGGCCGTATTTGTATTCTCGTATATAAATGTTTTTCTCACTGTTGAAAAGACCTATACTTGCCTTTGCCCGGAGGCTTTCAATACAGCGGTTAGAACAGCTGACTCTGATGTCAAATTGACGTTTCACATAGCAGTTATGTTTACTTACATTCTTGCTGCTTTTTTGTTGAAAAATATTCAGTTGTTTATAGTTAAGAGTTCCATATTACATTGTTTACTTATTCCGTGTATAGATGAAAGACGATAGACAGACCTGCATTCGCCTTTGTTCTGCAAATATCAACAAATACGAGGCTTTATCCTAAAATGGCCTCCAATTTCAACGTAAACGATCACTCCTGGCCCAAATTGGGCGTCTCGTCCACAAGCAAATCAATTGTGAGGACACCTGCCCAAGATCGTATGTCCAGACTACGGAAAGTGCTAGCCGACACCCAGAAGCAAACGCAAATTAAGAGCAAGGAAATCATACAATCTGCGAAGTCCAGCGGTATAGCGTCGACGAGCCTGATGGCTGATGGAAGATGGAACTTATCTGGTCGTCCGAGGAGGTCTGTGCAGGAACGGCTGATCAGGGCAAGGAACGCTGCCCCCGCTACGAAAGTGAATCTATTGAATGAACCATCTGCATTGAGAGTTGTCGCTTCTACTTCAAGAATACCTAACAGTGAGAGGACGGCTTGCCCATCTGACGGTGCAACACCTTTGGCGGAACGTTGCAGAACAACATACAAAAAAGGATTTTCCCTGCTCAGCTCGACAGTGCTGTGCGACTTATTGTCTACATCGGAAAACGTAATGAAAAGTAAGTGAATATGAAGCTAATGCCTAAATCTACTACCAATTCTGAAAGTGGGAGGGCGTCTTGCTAATCCACTCAACAGTCTAATATTTGGTAGCCCTCTTTTTCAAAATAACGTTAATTTCGTTTTGTTTTGACATTCACTACATCAACATTTGGTTTTTGGTCTCTACCGAACTACGGCACCCGAGTTATAAACGCAACACCACTGGGGCCCTACGAATCCTCCTGAGACATATGAACTCAGTTCCCATGTTACCAGATGGCTTCGTGGCCGAAGTCACTTCAGATGATTCTCTATGGACACTCGGGTCTGATCGACTTAAAAAGGCCTTGGAACATTCGTCTACTGGATTAGCTTTGGAGCTCCACACCCCCAGCTGATACCATGCTTCAGCGTCGAAGCCGACTCCTGGTCCGCCCGTCGAAGAATGTCCCGGAGCAAACGCAAACACCCATTGGTGGAAAGGTCGCCCTGGTATCGAACACAGTATCTCTGGGGATTCTCAAATTCTCCCCGTATACCAGCTCGGCGGAACTGGCACCAAACTCTCCACAATGGACTGTACGTAGGCCAAATGAAACGAAAGGCAGTACTTGCGACCACGAGGAGTCATGGTGCCATTATAGCGGCCTTCAGTGTCCTATGCCAGGGTTCCAACCTACCATTGGATTGCGGGTGGTACGCGGTCGTCCGTTTGAAGCCAGGAGTTTGCCCAGCTCCAAGAGCAGAATAGACCTGAACTGCATTCCCTTGTCAGTAATGGCTTCGGCCGGAACTCCAAAGCGTGAGATACATTCACGACAAAGTACCTCGAGGCACGATTGTGCGGAAATGTCGGTCAAAGGTATTGCTTCAGACCACCGCGTGAACCTATCGATGATTCATCATGCGAATCTCGCAAGGGACCAATAATGTCGATATGGACCGTGTGAAAACGCTTTGTAGACGAAGGAAATGAGCCTACCTCCTTCTGTACGTGCTTAGTGACTTTACACTTCGGGCATGGGATGCACTGTCTGGCTCAGGAGTTAACATCTTTATTCATTGATGGCCAACAATATCAGTGACAAGCCGACTCGTTATCCGAATGCCTGGATGCGTAAGATCGTGTGCTGCATAGAATATTTCCTCGTGAAAAGCGGCCGGAATATATGGCCTAGGCCCCTTTTCAGAGGTGGCGCAGACTATTTCGTAAGTTGAGCCGAAAAGGGGAAACTTTCGAAATTTGTATTTAGAGTTGTCCCTGACGCTCTGGAGCATGGCGTCATCCTTCTGTGCCTCGGCGAGCGTGGTAGGGATTTTAACCTCTGAAACGCGTGACAAGGCAGCACCTACCGCGATGTCTGAGGCATCGATGAATACATCTTGGGTTGCATTTGTTTGAGGAAATGGCAGTAATATAGCGTCAGCCAGCTGTCGTTTGGCTAGCTGAAAAGCGTGAACGGCCTCTGTAGACTACGCCATTACGCGTGAGTTTTTAGTCTTGGCTCCAGACAAGTAGGCATCGAGGATCGCTTGATGTTGTGCGGCTTTGGGCAAGAAACGACGATAGAAGTTTAACATGCCCAAAAATCTTCGCAAATCCTTGGCCGTCTTAGGTTGTGAGAAGGCCATCAGAGCCTGAACCTTGTCTGGATCCGCTTGGATTCCCTCAGGGGAAATCATGTGGCCAAAAAACTTCACCTGCTTTTGAAGGAATTTGCAGTCTTGAACGTTAAGTACAAGACCGGCCTGAAGGAAACGTTGCAAAATGCACTCTAGATGATGTTCCAAATGCCCAAACTCACTGGAAGAGGCGACCAAAACGTCATCCAAGTACACGAAACAAAAGTTAAGGTTTCGGAAGACAGAGTGGATGAACCTCTGAAAAGTTTGCGCCGCATTGCACAGACCAAAGGCATCCGTGTGAAGTCGAAAAACCCGAAGGGTGTGCATATTGCCACTTTCAGAATATCGTCTGGAACTACAGGGATTCGATGGGACGCCTTGGCAAGATCATGAAAACACGGCAGTTAGCGAGATTGTGCGCAAATCGTGGATGAGTGGGGTAGGATTGCGGTCTGGAATGGTTTGAACATTCAGACGTCTGTAATCACCACGTGGTCGCCCATTCGCCGTTGGACTTTGGGACCATGTTCCGTGGAGAAGACCAGCAGCTATTTGATGGTCTGCACATACCCTGCTTTAAAAGTGTGTCAAATTCTTTCTTAGCAACAGCGGGTGTTAATGAACATTTCTTTGAGAAGTTATGAGACCCAGTAGTGCGGATACTATTTTCGATAGTTATGCTGCTGTATTTTTGAAGGAGCGCACGAATGCGGGGTTCGGTTACCTCTTCAAAAATGATCAAAAAACTGACAGTAGAGCAGGTGGCAAGTTTTCCTGGAGACCTGAGCAAAGTTACGGGATCTATAAAGGACCAATTCTGCAGATCCACTAGCGACCCATAGTGCTCAGATGGGACTATTGATATTCGCCATGAGAACGTACGTCAAAGCCTCAGACTTGCGTCCACTTGTCTATAGCCGTAAGTCTATATGGTGAAAGAATTTGCCGCCGCTAGTTGTAAGTTGATGCAGAATCAGTTTGTGATACGGTGGTACCAGCAAATTGCAGGACGTGTTGAGGATCCCGATGCATGACCATTTCGGTAGGCGGACCGAGAACGAGTTCGGGACCTACCACCCGAACGCAAAGCTCCAACCGTTGCCGCTAGTTTGGAGAGGGTAGCCGCGAGGGTTGCCACCGTCTGCTTAAACTCAGCAATTTGGCGCGTTCACCTCGTGGATTTTGTCAGCAGTGCTTGCTAACACCTCCAACCATCCGGAGTTCGCACAAGTGAAGATGGCCTAAATGCTTTCCGGAAGTCGCTGCAATCACAGCGACTTCAGAAACTCAACACCAATCTTATCCCCGATCAACTGCTTCATTCCGCACAGCAGTTGGCTCGGGGAACGAGAGCTTGAGGTGAGCTCCGTCAGAAAGTGAGTCAGGAAAGCTACAGACAGTTGCTTGACGAGGGTGCCCTTTAGTAGGAACACTCCTCCAGAACATCGGCGACGAGTCCAATCCAATCCTCGTCCAGGCCGACGAGCACGTGATTAAATTTTGTGGCATCAACGGTGATGCCAGCGAGCGCGAACTGTTCCTCCAACTCTGCCGGAACCAGGCCTCTGGGCTACGTCGTCAAAACGGTGACACTCGTATCGCCACTGCGGCCACGGGGAGTGTGGATGTGTCGGAGGCGTTTGCCGCGCGGTTATTAATTGACATTTGCGAAAATAAACGTATTACCTGGAGACACTGAAGAGTTGTCTGATCCCCACAACGAACGAAAAATTCAACCACCAAAGCGGAATTTACACCGGGAGTGGAATTACTCGAGTCCCATTGGCGACAGCGGATCGAAAACCAGGAGAACCAAAGGAGCAACAGAGGAAAATTTAAATAATCAAATATTTAAAAATGATCAAATATTTAAAATAAATAACGAATCTAATTTAACTTATTACTTGCGCAATGAGAAGCGCTGCACAACAGTATTTTCTCCATACACAAATAACCTACGGGAATCTGCCACTGCTGTCGGCAACGAAACGATGCATGCAACGCCACTTCTCATATCATGCACGGCCAGATGCACACACTGAAAACTTACACGATGTCGACGATGCTTGCCGCTCCTGGAGCTGCTGTTGTTGCGTTACAATTGTCTGCCGATCTTGTTGCTGTTGTGAATTGCCTAAAAACCGGTTGTGGTATCGTAGACCAAATCTTGTATTAGCGCTCCGAGTGCCTCGAAATCCTTATTAGTGTGCGGAAATCTACAAGTCCCTTGAATGACTTAACTTCCTGATGTTGTTGTTTCTGCTTATGAATTTGTTGTTGCTTTGGCACAACTGACGTTGGATTCACCACCGTACGTAGAGCACAATCGCTATTGTTGCTGTCCAAAACTCTAGTGGGTGGCGGAGACTGGCAGTGAATATCTGTTTCCTGCGTTAATCCTCCAAAAACGAATGCTGCTGGTGGTGGGCAAGATGCCGCTCATCCTGGGGAAACTGTATTAAACTCTTTTTCACTTTCTACATTTTTACTTCTACGGTTTCTACGCCAGCTCCATGACTTTCACCGACAGGTATGCGAGCCACTCAGTCGGGTCAGTTTCACCCCGTGGTGAATTCTATCACTCTCGTGCGGAGCCCGGACTAACCCTCGCTAATCAACTTGCGCCTCCACATCCTGTCGAATATATTCCATATTCGTAGATGGGCTCATATTCAACATATGAGCCCTTTCATCATCATCAACCGGTATTCAGTCTAGGCCAACCTTAATAAGGAACTCCAGACATCCCGGTTTTGTGCCGAGGTCCACCAATTCGATATCCCTAAAAGCTGTGTGGCGTCCTGACCTACGCCATCGCTCCATCTCAGGCAGAGTCTGCCTCCTCTTCTTTTTCTACCACAGATATTGCCCTTATAGACTTTCCAGGCTGGATCGTCCTCATCCATACGGATTAAGTGACCCAGCCACCGTAACATATTGAACCGGATTTTATCCACAACCTGACGGTCATGGTATCGCTCATAGATTTCGTCGTTATGTAGGCTATGGAATCGTTCATCGATATGTAGGGGGCCAAAAATTGTTCGGAGGATTCTTCTCTCGAACGCGGCCAAAAGTTCGCAATTCTTCTTGCTAAGAACCCAAGTCTCCGAGGAATACATGAGGACTGGCAAGATCATTGTCTTGTACAGTAAGAGCTTTGACCCTATGGTGAAAAGTTTCGAGCGGAACAATTTTGTAAGCTGAAATAGGTTCTGTTGTCGTAGTTGTTATCGGTGGTGATTTTCGACTCTATATAGGAGAAATTATCAACGGTCCCAAAGTTTTATTCTCCTATCTTTATTCTTCCCGTTTGACCAGTGCGATTTGATGTTGGTTGGTTGATTTCCGGTGCTGACGTTGCCACCATATATTTTGTTTTGCTTTCATTGATGTGTAACCCAAGATCTCGCGCCGCCTGCTCGATCTGGATGATGGCAGTTTGTACGTCTCGGGTGGTTCTTCCCATGATGTGGATATCGTTAGCATAGGCCAGTAGTTTGGTGGATTTAAAGAGGATCGTACCTCTTGCATTTACCTCAGCATCACGGATAACCTTCTCGAGGGCCAGGTTAAAGAGGACGCATGATAGGGCATCCCCTTGTCGAAGATGATGTTGAATGGTCTTGAGAGTGATCCTGCTGCTTTTATCTGACTTCGCACATTGGTCAGGGCCAGCCTAGTCGGTCTTATCAATTTTGTTGGGATACCAAAATCTCTCATGCCCGTGTACAGTTTTACCCTGGCTATGCTATTATAGGCGGCTTTAAAGTCGATGAATAGATGGTGCAACTGTTGTCCATATTCCAACAGTTTTTCCATCGCTTGCCGCAGAGAGAAAATCTGATCTGTTGCTGCTTTGCCTGAAGTGAAGCCTCTTTGGTATGGCCCAATGATGTTCTTGGCGTAGGGGCTATCTAGCGGAGCATATCTTATAGATGGTGCTCAGCACCGTGATACCTCTATAATTGCTGCATTGTGTGATATCTCCCTTTTTATGTATGAGGCAGATAATGCCTCGTTGCCAACCGTCAGGCTGTCGCTGTTCCATACCTTGAGCACAAGTTGATGAACCACTTGGTGTAACTGGTCGCCTCCATTTTTATCTAATTCGGCTGTAATTCCATCGGCTCCTGGCGACTTATGATTTTTAAGCAGATGAATTGCACGGACTGTTTCTCCTATACTAGGTGGTGGCAGTATTTGTCCGTTGTCTTCAGTTGGCGGGACCTCCAACCCGCCGATGTTCTGGTTGTTCAGTAACTCATCAAAGTACTCAACCCATCGCTCCAATATGCCCATTCTATCAGAAATCAAATTTCCCTCTTTGTCTCGGCAGGATGAGCATCGTGGTGTATAAGGGTTCATCCTGCTGAGTTGTTGATAAAACTTGCGCGCCTGGTGCGGTTGCTCCCTGTACTTTTTCAGTTCACAGACTTGTTGGTTCTCCCAGGCTTCCTTTTTCCGTCTGTGAAATCGCTTGAAGTCAACATACTCCACAGAAATGGTGATAGCATATCTCCTTGGGGGCAATCTTTCTTTGGTTCTGTTATCAGGTAGCGATTAACACCCAGTTCAGGGTTAACTTAGCAAGATCTAGTTAATTAAAGTATCATCGACATCATGTGCTCTTTGTGGCGTCATAAAGTTTTTGAAAAGGCGTACTGTCAAACGCCCTTACTCTTACCTTTCAGAGTTGCATCCTTTATCTTTGAAATCAAAAAATGAAGAGCAGACTCATGGAACTTTCCATTTGGTTTTTATTTAGCGAATGTGACCTTAGCGTCTTCTTGCGAATCTGACACTCTATGAGTCTCTCCAGAAAGTTTGATTTATCTAAAGTTTTTTGGGTTTGATTAGTTATCTTTCTCGGACTCTGGTATTAAAGTTATCTTAACCTTCTGCCAAGAGGTAAGCACGTAGCAAGACATCCAAGAAAAATATTTCTTAAAGATCGCTCTTTAGCATCGCTGGATAGATTTTGAAGTGCTCAAAGGACAGTATGACAGTTCTCACTTTTTCGTTGGTGATAACCGTTTAACCAGTTTTCATTTTTATTGCTTTTACAATCACGATCCAGAAGTCGTCTGGTTCATTTCCTGATTTTTTACAGTTCTTGGTTTTACCAAGAAACCGATTTACCTCGTTTGCTCTGGGAGATAGATCAAGCCTCTCCTAAGTGTGCGATTTACGGGTTTTTAATTTATCTACTATCGCCAACGGAGTCCTTGGTAATCAATTTTTAAGTACAAATTGTTACGTCATTTCTTCTTGGTCTCACGAATGTAGGCACGCACCACTTGATTCTGCATACGCTACGAGATCCTTTAGTTCTTGGGTCAGAATCATAGGCTAAGCACGCAAAAGCAAATATTCTCTTGTAATTAAACTGGTATTGTAAGATAGCTGCAACTAGGTCCTGGGAACAACTGTCTCAGCATAGTTGTTTCTAACAGTTTTATGGTGTTTGACGTCCATGGCTTCCCTTTTTTCCGCTTTTTCCATGAAATGTCTAGGAGAAGTTACTAACAACTAGTATTCACTCTGTTGGTCATTCATCAGTGTGAGTCACCATACGGGAATTCCATCACTGCATGCACTGTGCCCACCACAGATTTGTTAGTCTTACGTTTCTTGCCGCTGACAGAATTTTCTGTTGCCTGCAGTGTGGGTTTTATCTTGGTTACTAGTTTATCCTCACTTTGGCCGAGTGTGGGTCCCATCGGGGTTGCACTTACGTCGAAGATTACTTCCTTGCATCTGATTTCTCTGGACATTACCGAACTTGGTGGGGCCGCCAGGTCCATATCCTCAGTCCCAAGGAGCTTCACCTTGGCTCCATTTTCACCAGCTTCCCTGGTAAGGGTGAAGAAAGTTCTGACAGGCGGGATTCAGCCTGTAGTCTCCCCTCCTTAGTCATTGAAACTTCCTTCCGCCGAGTCGTCCTCTTCCACTTACGATTTTGGCAATAGTACCGCGAGCCGGCTGTATTCGAACTTCCACTTTCCCCCAAGGTGAATGCAAATTTTCCATCGAGTTGAAAAGCATGGCTTCCGCAGATTTCTCCGTTATGAATTTGGTGAGATCTTCAAAATTCGCGCTTCGTCCGCGACCCGAATCCGAATCCGAAGTCTGCTATTTCTTACCACTTGGAGGGTTCCAATCCAACGCTTCCATATTCATGTTGCGAACACCTTTAAGGTAGTGGTAAAATACTACAGGTTCGGAACTATGGACGATGGTGCGTATGCTTGGTTGAGGTTCTATCCACCATATAAGCATTAATGGTAACTGCATATATTGAAGATGTGCTTGAATATATGAAACAGAGCCGAAATAAGTAAATATAATATGAAAAAGGTATGCAATCATATAATAGGTGAATGGAGGATCAACATTCTGTTATTTTCACTTTGTGGAAGATTTCAACTACAGTACAGCTACATATATACATATTAATTAGAATTTTAAAATCAATATCTATTTTGAAATAATAACTTTTTCGAAATAATTCTCGTAGGTTCGGATCCTGATGACAAATCTCAACATACTCTGAAGGACATAACACAGCCCACAAATACAGAACTAAAGACTCGGAAACGAAAGTCAAATAACGAAGAAAGTGATACCAAAGGCAAAACAAATAAAGCTTCTCCAAAAAGTGAACTTGGTAATATTATCGATGAATTCTCAGATAAATCTGCGAGAAGTGAAAAAGTCATTAACAAGAAAACACCTAAGAAGACCTTAAAAAGCGAACATTTACATCGCGCTCGAAAATCATTACAAAAACGTGTGGAAACTCTGCCTCCAGTTGAAAAAATGGACGTGGAAGAAGACGAATTTTCAACGATTATACCACCAACTACAAATGACACTGAAACGTCCTCGTTCCCAAATAACATGATGATGACTCTAATCCACAAAATTAAAGATGGTGTTTCCAATGTGTTTTCAAATGAAATCAATTTAAAATCGACATACCACCGAGTGACAAAAGAAGCCCAATCTGATAGGGAGGCGCTAAACCCGAGCAGCATTTATGTTATTCCCGACACAAATATCTTTCTTCAACACTTGACCTTCATCAAGGATTTATTAGAACGACCAATCCAGAATAATACCGCCATTATCCTCTACGTACCTTATGTTGTGATAGAAGAACTTGATAAATTGAAAGGACAAAAAGATAGATCCATATCAACCCTAGCAATGCGTGCCGTGAAATACTTGAATGAAAAGTTGGAAAATCGCGATAAATCCATTCGAGGCCAGACTGTTGTAGACTCCTTACGAGAAATTATACCTGTGAAATTCGCAGATGATGGTATCTTAAATTGCTGCTTACAATTAAAGGAAAAGAAATTGCGGCCTCTTTTATTATCAAACGATATTAATTTGAGGAATAAGGCGCTAATCAATGACGTCAGGGCGCTTTCTAGTGCTGATGTTGAAGTCGATAATATTGGAAGGTTTCTATAGTTGTAAATAACGAACGTATATCTTCAATTGTGAAAATGTAAATGTTAGTTAGGGTGGAAACTTATTTTCTTTACAAATAAATTTTTTTTTTATTTTTTTTGAATCAAGGTGTTTTTTTTAAAGCGGATTTTGGTTTCTTTCATTATTGGTGAATAGTTTTTCATTATAACCTGGCTGCTGTCTAGTACGCGAAAATAGAATCATGTATTAAAAAAGTCGATGCGCTAAGTAGCTGCAGATGAGAGAGCACTCAACTGAAACAAATGAAAATTGTGGGCCATTTTACCACAGATTCTGAGAATTTCAAAGGCAGTAAGAAGATGGTAATAACGCTGATATGCAGCGAACTCCTGTTTCCATTTCCAGCAGGACTTTTGAAGCAGAAGAACTTATCTAGCCAGAGATGGAATCGCCTAATTTAGATTGGCTATTCCGCGTTTGAACTAAATGCAGTGGTTGCCCCAGCCGCGCAGCCCCGTTCTAATTTTGTTTACTTCCCTGACAAAACGCCTACACCGAGAGAGAATTCCGCAGCGGTACGCCTTTAGACTACCAACTTAACACCTCCCAACAGCTCTCCTGGAAGCGTTTGCAACGTTACTTCGGGCTAGCCCTCGTGCTATCGCGCCTTGCGGAATCTTCAAATCGGGGAATTCCTTTTATCAACGGGAGGGGAGAGGAGGAAGGGAGCTGTTAGTTCAAGGAAGCCTTTACCATCCAGTCCCTTCACCGGTTGAGGCCTATCTTCTTTGCAACGAGAAGCGCCTAAACGTAATGTGCAACACGACTCCACATATCAGCTTTGCTCAGCATCTCCTTGACAATGTTCTTTAGAGAAAGATCTCCTCTGACGAAATAGAGTTGACGAACACCATCCCACCTTACAAAAGAAGAAAAGTGTGATGGCGTGTGCAAAACATACAATCAGGAGATTGTGGCTTTCCAATCTTGTGCAGGAAGACTGAAAGCTTCTATGCCCATTTAGAAGATGGGCAAAGAAATAGTCAGTCTCCTTAGCAAGAACCGCGACTACCATCATGGCGGTTCAGGCACGATGTGATACGCAGACGCTAGCCGCAAAGCTCGCGTCTCTGTACTTACGCAAGGCTCTTACGGTATGCCTCCTTGCCAAGAGCGTCAGCCCATACTTCTGCTCCGTAGAGAAAAACAGACTCCCTTGAACTCATTAGGACACATCGCCTGTTAGATGTAGGGTCCCAAATATTTGCCATTAGCCGACTTAAGAGGGTCGACTGGTTACGCCATTTCTAATCTATATGTTACTAGAAAAGTTCCTTGAAAAGGATTTAACTCAAAACATAATCTTTCACAAGATATGGGTCGCCATTCATAGCCACTTTCTGTTTTACGCAGGTTAGCCAACCAATTTCTTTTCTTTTTTTCGCATGGTCGTGTTCCTATGTGTTTGTGCTGAGAACGTCTTGAAGAAGAGGAAGGAGAGCTCTATGGAAGTGGCATAGCCTATTGAATTGTAAGTTTCGCTAATCGTGTTTAATTTCATTCATCTTTAAACGCGTTTTCCCAAAAGTCGTGCTTTTCAAAAGTTTCGGCAAGGGCCTGACTGGAGTTTTTGGAATATTAAGTGTCTGTCAATTTTTAATTATTCAACAGAGGTGTCGCTATCCGCGGACTTTTTTGCTTTTTTGAAAAAACGAACGGTTTTTACGGTCCTTTTTAGCTCGAAAAGGCGGTAAAACCCGACCTTTTTGTCCTAACATTCACCATTCTGGGAATTTTCACCTTTTTTCAAAAAGCTCGAGTCCGCGCATAGCAAAGGATATAATAAATACAGAAATATCCTTAAGGAGTCAAAGGGTAATATAGACCCCAGGGTGAAACGTGGATTGGTACCCATGATGGAGCATAAAACCTGGGGAACGTCTGCTAAACCAACACCAACAGCTCTACTATCAACCCTATTTCCACTTCTACGTGGCTGGGAGCTCTTTCTTAACGAAAAGCTGCAGACGGAGAAGGATGAAGGGGAGCCTCCCGCGCCTAAAAACGGGATAAATTGTACCAAATGGTCCTCCAGGTTGGGGGTTGGGTATGGCTGACAACTCTACACGAAAAACCGAAGTTACAAAGCCACAACAGCAGCTTCGGACTGGACGGATAACACAACGACGAACCCGGCAACGACAAAGGAATAACAATTTACGCATTTTCTCATGAAACGTGCGCTCCCTGTACAGAGATGAAGCTACCAAGCAGCTAGCCGATACCCTGTTCCAATATAGGGCTGACGCAACAGCGTTACACCCGAGTAAAGGTTAGGTAACTCAGTATTCCCTCAATAGTTGAGTTTTCTATTGGGGAATGTGCATCATCTCAATTTCAAGTCGAATTTTTTTTCTATAGAAATGATTTAGACCCACCTCTATTCTATTGTTTTCGTTGAGTAGGTCGTCGGTATCCCCATACATGCCGCCTAATACAGATACAAAACTGCTCCTTACAATGGTTTGACTGCTGCATGTTGAATTGAGGTCCCATTGCACCTTTTGGCAATTTGCTCTTCACCCACCTAAAAGCTCTGCGTTGAACGGACCAACCAACACTTGCCTGCTTTCGTAAAGTTATCATACGTGAATTGTGACCGTAGAGAGAAAATGTCTACCTATCTAAAGTAAAGAAGGGGGTCACTGTCATTATTGCGCTTGTTACTTGACACGGTTCTTCAATTGTCAAATGTGGTTAAAATCCCCAAGTTATCGCTTCGCAGATCATTACGCAAGATCAGTTCAATGCTATCGATGCATTCATGAAGGAGCTTCCACTATCTACTCTTAAGTTGTTTCGTCAAATTGAGGAAAAGACTTGCATCATCATCATCAACGGCGCAACAACCGGTATCCGGTCTAGGCCTGCTTGATTAAGGAACTCTAGACATCCCGGTTTTGCGCCGAGGTCCACCAATTCGATATCCCTAAAAGCTCTCTGGCGTTCTGACCTACGCCATCGCTCCATCTCAGGCAGGGTCTGCCTCGTCTACTTTTTCTACCATAGATATTGCCCTTATAGACTTTCCGGGCTGGATCATCCTCATCCATACAGATTAAGTGACCCGCCCACCATAACCTATTGAGCCGGATTTTAACCACAACCTGACGGTCATGGTATCGCTCATAGATTTCGTTGTTATGTAGGCTACGGAATCGTCCATCTTCATGTAGGGGGCCAAGAATTGTTCGGAGGATTCTGCTCTCGAACGCGGCCAAGAGTTCGCAATTCTTCTTGCTAAGAACCCAAGTCTCCGAGGAATACATGAGGACTGGCAAGATCATTGTCTTGTACAGTAAGAGCTTTGACCCTATGGTGAGAAGTTTCGAGCGGAACAGTTTTGTAAGCTGAAATAGGTTCTGTTGGCTGCCAATGACCGTGCGCGTATTTCATCCTCGTAGTTGTTATCGGTTGTGATTTTCGACCTTAGACAGGAGAAATTATCAACGGTCTCAAAGTTGTATTCTCCTATCCTTATTCTTCCAGTTTGACCAGTGCGGTTTGATGTTGTTGGTTGGTTGGTTTTCGATGCTGACGTTGCCACCATATACTTTGTCTTGCCTTCATTGATATGCAGCCCAAGATCTCGCGCTAATCGCCGCCTGCTCGATCTGGATGAAGGCAGTTTGTACGTCTCGGGTCGTTTTTCCCATGATGGCGATATCGTCAGCATAAGCCAGTAGTTGGGTGGACTTAAAGAGGATCGTACCTCTTGTATTTACCTCAGCATCACGAATCACTTTCTCGAGGGCCAGGTTAAAGAGGACGCATGATAGGGCATCCCCTTGTCGTAGACTGTTGTTGATGTCGAATGGTCTTGAGAGTGATCCTGCTGCTTTTATCTGGCCTCGCACATTGGTCAGGGTCAGCCTTGTCAGTCTTATTAATTTCGTCGGGATACCGAATTCTCTCATGGCCGTGTACAGTTTTACTTTGGCTATGCTATCATAGGCGGCTTCAAAGTCGATGAATAGATGGTGCAACTGATGTCCATATTCCAACAGTTTTTCCATCGCTTGCCGAACAGAGAAAATCTGATTTGTTGCTGATTTGCCTGGAGTGAAGACTCTTTGGTATGGGCCAATGATGTTCTGGACGTATGGGGCTATCCGGCCTAGCAAGATAGCGGAGAATATCTTATAGATGGTACTCAGCAACGTGATACCTCTATAATTGCTGCACTGTATTATATCTCCCTTTTTATATATGAGGCAGATAATGCCTCGTTGCCAATGGTCAGGCATTGATTCGCTCTCCCTTACTTTGAGCACAAGTTGATGAACCACTTGGTGTAACTGGTCGCCTCCGTATTTAACTAATTCGGCTGTAATTCCATCGGCTCCTGGCAACTTATGATTTTTAAGCCGATGAATTGCACGGACTGTTTCTCTTATACTTGGCGGTGGTAGTATTTGTTCGTCGTCTTCAGTTGGCATGACCTTCACCTCGCCGATGTTCTGGTTGTTCAGTAGCTAATCAAAGTATTCAATCCACCGCTCCAATATGCCCATTCTGTCGGAAATCAGATTTCCATCTTTGTCTCGGCAAAATGAGCATCGAGGTGTATAAGGCTTCATCCTGCTGACTTGTTAGTAAAACTTCCGCGCCTGGTGCGGTTGCTCCCTGTACTTTTCTAGTTCACAGACTTGTTTTCCCAGACTTCTTTTTTCCGTCTGTGAAGTCGCTCGACAGAGTTCGTGATAAGTCTTTGCGCGTGCCTGCGTCCTTTGAGAATGCAACATTACTCAGTATGCGGCATTCTTCCGATCCGTTGCTAGCTTACATTCATCGTCAAACCAGCCGTTCCGACTTTTTTTGCGGCTGGGTTCAAGTACGTTTGTGGCCGTATCAATGATAACGTTCTTCAAGTGGTTGTGAAGATCATTTGTTGATGCTTCATCCCCAGGACTTCTGTTGACTGCGGTTATTGCGGCATCCATTTCCCTCTTATATGTGTCGCGGAGGGCTGTGTTGTAGATGGCTTCAGTATTCACTTTCACCTGAGGGTCCGCTCAACTGCCTCGTAGACGGTATCCTTCTCCGACTCTGCAGTCTGCTCTGTAGGGGCGTGAACGTTTATGAGGCTTATATTTCTAAACTTGCCTCGCAAACGCAGAGTGCATAACCGTTCGCTAATAGTTTCTAAGCCGATAACAGTAGGTTTTATTTTTTGGCTGATTAAGAAACCTATTCCGAGCACACGGTTTACTGGATGACCGGTATAATACATGGTGTAGCGGCTCTTCTCCAGGAAACCGGTCCCTGTCCATCGCATCTCTTGTAACGCTGTTATATCAGCCCTATATTGGGACAGGGTATCGGTTAGCTGTTCAGTAGCATTCGGTCTGTACAGGGAGCGCACGTTCCATGAGAAAATGGGGAAATCGTTAATCCGTTGCCGCTGCCGGGTTCGTCTTCGTAAGATCCATCCTGTCCGAGGCTCCTTTCGTGGCTTCGTAACATCAGTTTTTCGTGTAGGGTTGTCAGCCCTACCCAACATTTGGTCCCATTTTTAGGCGCGGGAGACTCGCCTTCATCCTTCTCCGTCTGCATTTTTTCATAAAGAAAGAACTCCCAGCGATCATCACATGAAGGTACAGATAGGGTTTGGTAGTAGAGTTGCTGGTGTTGGTTCAGCAGGCGTTTCCCAGGTTCTATGTTCCATCGTGGGTACCAATCCACGTTTCGCCCTGGGACCTATACTACCCTTTGACCGCCTGGAGACTTGCATACGCTATTTAATTTTCGGAATTATAAAAATAGTTGAGAATCAAATCTTACCGGCTCTAAGAAGCAAAGTCCATCCACAAATATCCTTTGCCTCCATATCGCATTTATTTTCAATGGCAAACTTCAGAATATCCTGTTGTTCTGCGATAACTGCATAGTGTGCTGGAGTTAATTTTATGCAATCCACCGCGCTTAATTTCGCGTTTTTATTCATTAGCACTTTAGAAACTGTAATATGTCCATAGTAGAAAGCGAGCTGAAATTATGCAGATTGAGAGGATTTTATTTAGGTTAAATTTCGAACCATTTCGTGATACATTATTTTTATTTTGCCCAAGTTGATAAAAGCGATTGAAAGTTTAATTAATTAATTGTCGTTATCCATGCTTGCAAAATTTTGTTCATAATTGAAATAAAATTCCATACTCACATGTAGGGGAGTAGCTCCATTTATTCTGTTTCCAGTGTGGACACTGGCACCAGCACTGAGCAGAATATCGATTATGTCTATTTCACCGAAAATGATTGCGTTTGCCAAAGGATAGTAGCCATTTGGAGAAGGGATGTCCACTAGGTTTCTTCGACTATTGATCAGTCGTTTCACTAAAAATTGTTGTCCTTTCCTAATTGCACGATAAAGTTGAATTGTTGATGGCAGCGATGGGAGTGTTGTAGCCTGAAATATTGTCGATTTGTACATACCAGATTTCTTTAGGGATCGAAATAAATTAGATTATATAATAAAATTGATTCATAAAATTTTCTCATAGCTTTAAGGAACTTGAAACATCGCTGTAAGGATATACAAAGTTAAAAATCCCATCAGTAGCGTTAACAGCATTCCGGCCATACTAGGTCTCTTGTAATTATGTAAAAACTTCCGGCTATGCAGCTAGAAGGTTTTTCTTAATCTATCGACTTCTACTAGGTAGAGCGCGTGAATATCCACCCAAATATTAATATCAAGTCAGATTAGATTATAAATTTTTTTTTTTGCAAAGTTTCAAGATACCACACTGGAAAAAAAACATGCAACACCACTAAAAATGTAGTAACTAAAGCAGTCGAAGATGGTACAAAGTTTTATGAAGCTAAAAGTTCAGTTAATTATCTCTGGAATCTGGAATTGAGGATATTGTCAATTACCTACAAATATAGTAGACATTTTGAAAATATTATTAGAGAGGCTATTGCAAGATGGTTACTATAAACATATACATACATATATGGGGGATTGTAGGCGAAGCAGGTCACCTGCCATAGTTGACTATTGCTAGCAATGTGCTTCTGAAGCTTGCGCTACTCCCATTTTCTGCATCACCTAGCTCTAGGGAAATCTGTTCGTTAGCCATCTTGGGATAGTCAACTCCACTGTATAGCTCACAATGGAAATGCCTCCCTTCCTCAATGTATTATATGAGCTAACCACTGTCACTGAAACTTTCTAATCGACACACCAACGGGTTCCTGGCTCGTACACCAATGAATTTCTTCACATAATATTATCTCAGGCCAGTGTACCCCGATAATATGAATTGAGGTTTTTGATATTTAAGATTTCCAGTATTTCCGTATAAGTGAAAATTGCAACTCTGCATAAACTGCAGAAGCTGCAAGCAATAGTTTGGCAGGAAGATCGTTAACGTCCGAGACTACTTCGCTTGAGCTTTGCAAACCTAGTTTGTATCTGTATGTAACGGTGTCATGCCATTTTATCCACAAGAAAAGGAACTTCACCGCATCCATGTTTCCACCAGTTAGGTTATGGACGACAATTTTACCCGCGTCAGAATTAAAAACGCTTTTGATGGCGGACCAGGGTTCATCAATAATCTTGGGTGGGTTGTTTCAAATTTGTGAGTAAGAAAGCTTTTCCCATTGCTAGACGACATCCTGGGGGCGGAAACGGCCGAGTAGATCAACGATCTGTTCCCTTGCAAGCAAACGCAATAGCGATATGCAAGCCAAGGTAAGCGTCCATCAGATGATGATCCCTTTCATTCATTATGCACTTTCTACTGCTGTTCACTATATGGTTCATTCGATTAGATGTTCGCTGCCGGTCCGTGGAAACTCAACTGGCCTTCTAGCAAACCCTGTGCCCGAGCAGAGTGGGTCAATGATAAGGCAATGGAAGGAAAACGGTAAGCATTCTACAAACCTTTTACTGTCGTTGTTATGGTGACTAAACCCATAACATGCATGCAATATATTGAAAATCTTCGCTAGTGCGTAACACTGATTTAACGAATTAGCATGAGCTATCAACAGGTTTTCTCGAATAGAGATGCACTGCGTCGTCAGAGGGAGAAGAGTATTCATTTCGCTAATGCTTGTTGGTTTGGTTTCCCTGAAATTCTTTCTTAATGTAGGCAAAGTGAGCAATCTGGGCACCCCAAGTCGTAACAGTGAAGTCAGTCCGTATCCGAGGTGGTGTTAATCTTTCGGTAGCAATGAATTTTAGAAATTTACAAGTAGGTTTCTCACATTTTCACTTTATTTCTTTCACGGACCCATTCTCAGAACCTACCCAACCAAAAAACTGCAAAAAAAATTACGAAGCGTATAGTGGCCTAGGCGCCGAAAACCCTCCACGCCGATATCTTTTCCAATAAAGTTCATAATACAACCCCCTTAAGTTGATCTCAAAATCATGAAATTGCAGCAATATAAGCTGTAATATAACGCATGGTCTTACCAAGTTTGGTGGCAATCGCACCATTACTAACAAAGTTATAATAGGTCAAAGCCTTCAGGCTTCAGTGCACATTCTATGACTTTGAATGTCAGTATCATGCTAAAGTGAATATTCTGACGTAATAATATATATGCATATACATTACGTGCTAGGTATTAATGGGACAAATGTCCAATTAAACATTTTTATATAAGGAATACATAAAACTTTTCATACCCGAAGCTTTTAATTTCCTGGTTTGTTGTTCATCTCATGTTCATTGTCATTTTTCTAGCGTTTAACAATAACATGATCTGAGTTTTTGGTGACTGAACCAAATGAAGTAGGCACTATCATTGTTAGTGACGGCGAACTGTCTAAAATTGAGTAATTTAAGTATTCCAGATCAATGCCTTAATCATACGGTGAAGTGAGATTACATCTCTGGGCTGAGCAGTAGACTCTTGCCACGACATCCCCATTAGGCCTTATGTAGTAATGTGGGGGAAGCAGTTTACCTTTCAGATAAAAACGAGAAATCGGCTTTTTCCTTGGGGCAATATACTGTAGGCAGTAAAAGATTAGTATAGGTCCTAGGACGAAAATGTGGATTGGTACTCACGATGAAGCATAAAACCTGGAAAATACCTGGTGAACTAACACAAAGAGCGCTATTGTCAATCTCTCTCCCCACCTCCACGTTGTGATCGCTGGGAGTATTATTGAATCATTTCATAATAAAAAATTGCAGGTTGAGGAGGTTGTATTAACTGGTTATCTTGGTTGGGGGTTGGGTAGGACTGACAACACTACATGCAAAAAGAACGAATTGGATAGATTACTCAACGATGGAGCCGAAAATGAGAAGGGACAAACGATTTGTCCCAACTTAAAGCTGATGTTATAGCGTTATAACAGATACACTGGACAAGGACCAGAGAGTTTCCTAGGGACAGGGACCGGTTTCCTAGAGAAGACCCACTACACCGTAGATTATAGCGGCCATCCATTAAACCATGTGCTCGGAGTAAGTTTCCTGCTCAGCGAAAAATTTAAATCTGTTGTTATCGGCTTGGTAAATATAAGCGAACGATTTAAGCCACCAAGTACGAACGGAACCTGTATGAAGGCAATACGTCGGCTTTTATATTTCACATAAAAACCACCAAATAAACGTAAGCGCGAAATGAATACCGCAGCTAAAAGAGGTCGTGAAGATGAAGCATCAGCAAATCATCTTTAGAACCACCTGAAGAATGTTACCACGCCCGCAAATATACTTGGTTCCCGTCGCAAAAAAAATTGGAACGACTGGTTTGAAGATGAATGTAAGCTAGCAACGGAACATAAGAATGCAGCAACAATCTCAAAGAATACGGGGATGCCGAGAGACCTATCACGAACTTCATCGAGCGGAGAAGTGACTTCAGAGATATAAAAGGGAAGAACCAACAGGTTAGTGAACTCGAAAAATACAAGAAGCATCCGCGTCAGGTGCGGAAATGTCCCAACAAGCCCCCAGAAGGAAGCTAACGAGGAACCAGTAGTGTTGATATGATACTGAACATCATGCTTAACTGGCTCAGAGAGACTACGCTAGGTAGTGAAGTTGCGGTATTTTTGAAAATGTGCACGAATACGTCTGCAAGGTCGTCCAAAACGACGGAAAGAGTGCTGCGTGATTAGGGTGAGATTTTTCTTGACGATCTAAGGGAAGTTGTGGAGTCAATGAGGGACCTGCTCTGTATAGTAAACCATAGTGGCACAGAAAATTCGCGCCCAAAATGGGTATGCTGCTGCGCCAAAAAAAAGTTCGTCGGAGTCCTAAATTCATGGCTAGCTACCTGTAGCCATACGTTTTAATGATTGTTATATTAAATTATGATACCAGAATACGGGAAGAACCGAAACTTCAGCGCCTGTAACGACTAGGTAGTTGCGCGGGTTCAAGGGGTCGTATATTTTGAGGCGATGTGGTGCTGACTGACGGCCTCTGCTAACTCATAGACGGTAGCTGTTAATGCTGCCATATCTGCTGTAGCTAAGCTACCTGGCTTGAGTTGTCGTGAGATGACCTTACCAACCATGGATTTCACGTGGACGTTATGAACTGACGGCTAACGTATCCGGAGAGCCTGAATCCGCATATGCCAGGTGGTCCTGTATGCTCTCCGATACCCTTTGCAACCACAAAGCCTGTAGCAGCTCAGTGCTGACTTTGTCACTACACAACTGCTTGATTTCATGCAGCAGCTGGCTTGGGGATCGGTCACCTAGGGGAGGAGAAGGAAAATAGTCCTGTTCTGTCTCTTTGGCATTCCACATTAAAAAAATTTAGGATGTTGCTGATAATATTGTTGCTGTTGTTGTAAAGTTGTCTCTTGTTGCTGCAGTATAATTTGCTATTGTTGTAGCGGAGCTGATATCACTAGGTGTTGAATTGCTTGCTTTTTACTGGAGCCGACTTGACTGGAGGCGGAGAATTTATACGACGAAGGAAAAGGTTTTCACGCTATTCACCTTTTCCTTCCACTTTCTGCTAACGAGCTTCTCACATTGCAATTGTATTAAAGCGAGATCCTTCACAGACAAACTCTTGTACAACGGGGTCACCAGTTAGCTAACACACTTTAACTTTATGTTATTTTAACTATTCACAATATTTCCAAATAAATAGTTATTATTCTTCGGAGGATTCTTTTCTCGAACGCGGCCAAGAGTTCGCAATTTTTCTTACTAAGAACACAAGTTTCTGAGGAATACATAAGCACTGGCAAGATCATAGTCTTGTACAGTAAGAGCTTTGACCCTATGGTGAGACTTTTCGTGCGGAAGAGCCTTTGTAAGCTGAAATAAGCTCTGTTGGCTGACAACAACCGTGCGCGGATTTAATCATCGTAGCTGTTATTGATTGTGTTTTTTGACCGTAGATAGGAGAAATTATCAACGGTCCCAAAGTTGTATTCTCCTATCCTTATTCCTCTTCGTGTTTGACCAGTGCGGTTTGATGTTGTTGGTTGATTCGTCTTCGGTGCTGACGTTGCCACCATATATTTTGTCTTGCCTTTATTGATGTGCAGCCTAAGATTTCGCACTACCTGCTCGATCTTGATGAAGGCAGTTTGTACATCTCGGGTGGTTCTTCCCATGATGTCGATATCGTCAGCATAGGCCAGTAGTTCAGTGGACTTGAAGAGGATCGTACCTCTCATACCTTGTCCCATACCTTGAGCAGAAGTAGATGAGCCACTTGGTGTAACTGGTCGCCTCCATATTTAACCAATTCGGCTGTAATTCCATCGGCTTCTGGCGACTTATGATTTTTTAGCAGATGAATTGCACGGACTGTTTCTCCTAAACTTTGGTGGTGGCAGTATTTGTCCGTCGTCTTCAGTTGGCGGGACCTCCAACTCGCCGATGTTCTGGTTGTTCAGTAGCTCATCAAAATACTCCACCCATCGCTCCAATATACCCATTCTGTCGGAAATCAGATTTCCCGCTTTGTCTCGGCAGAATGAGCATCGAGGTGTATAAGGCTTCATCCTGCTGACTTGTTGGTAAAACTACCGCGCCTGGTGCGGTTGCTCCCTGTACTTTTCTAGCTCACAGGCTTGTTGGTTCTCCCAGGCTTCATTTTTCCGTCTGTGAAGTCGCTTCTCCGCAAAAACAATGCTTCCTAGAAATATGAATTGATCCAGCCTTCAATGTTTGGCTCATTATTGCAGATAGAAATATCATTATTGCAGATAGAAATAGTGCTCTGGAATGCTCTACATAGAACACTTCAGGTGCTATCCAGTGCACACCGAAATATGAAACACCTACCCCTTTCATACCTGAGAGACCGGTTTCCCACTTGTTATAAAAGTTAATTTGGTGGGGATGAGTTTTATTGCATTAGATTGCGGATACATATTCGTGGAAATCATTTGGTAACTTGATCAGTTTCGGCAATCATTATGCCCAGCATGTTTGCATATCGCTAAATTATTAACTAATCTCGTATCCATATTCGCCATATAACTCTGAAATTCAAAGCTAATTTAGATAATTAGCATAGAATGGGACGAGTTGCAATGCATATTTGTAGATGATCACCTTGGTGCTGGAGCTAATTCTAAATTATCTAAGCAATTCCAAGGTGAATAGCCTCAAATTTAAAAACTTCACAATATCCATTTATCAGTCTTTCGACACGTACAACCTCTCTAGTCATAAATAACGATTTCAACCATTCTATCCTTGAAAAAATAATTTTCCGCATCAAAGCTATAACAATATCAATTTTTCACCGGCTCATTTCTCCATTGCGTTCATTATCATAATTTATCTTCAGAAAATTTGATTCCAAGTTTAACGTAAAAACCACAATAAATTTAAGATCTATAACTCATACCCTGATTGTATCCGATGTCGCCAGGGTAGTATATCTTTCTTCCTCCGATTGGAATTTCAGTGCTGTAATACGAAACTTGTAGCAAAAGTTTTCATCCAAATGGTCAACTTTGGCCGATGGTTTCGAACCCCTTTTTGGTGCAGGACGAAATAAGAAGAAAACTGATTTGATATCATAAATAACCACTTACGGAATATTATATGTCCTTGTACAGGTTATATACATCTATAAGCGAAATTGGGTGGTAGCAGTGTTTTATATAAGTACGGACATGTGTATTGACGATTGATAAAATAGACTAAATGACAGTGTTGGATATTTCCGGAGACTCAGGTAAATATTCGTAGAAATGTCCTGAGATAGGTACTCCAGGAATATTTATTAGAGCTGATTCTAACAGGCCATGGAAGCCAAAATTATGCCTTTCGTAAAAATGGAGAAGTTAAAAAAGTTGGAAAATATTATCGAAAATTCATTTGTCTCTTCCCAAACATGCTCAAATTGGAAGTTCTATCTCCCCTTCAAGGACATGGAATTCACTGATTTTCGGCACCAACCTATATAAAATTTATGGATGTACATAATTTTCCTACACTGCATTTACTTCTATATTTATGACGGTGTGTATCTAATGGATAAGCTTATCACTGTTCGCACCAGTAAACTCTCCTCCAAATATCGGGTTTATGATGTTGTTCGACTTTGTACACGTCAGCATCTGCTACTGGATCCCATTCCACAAGGACACTTGAAATCGTTTGATTTACTATCTGAGCACCGAACGAGCTTGACGAATTTTCCATAATTTTTTTTCTTGTTAGTGATGATGGTTGTTTAACGCTCGTACGCTTCCCTGATAGCACTAGCACTATACATGCTGCCTGGACATATAGGGGTGAAATCCACCAGGACAACTAGACGGTAGGCCAGATGAAATATTCAACCTGAACAGGTTCACTATGGAGAGAAGTTTTTGTTTGATCGATAGGTTTCAGTTTATATGGATTTGATACATTTGCACCATATGGTGAGATTCATTTCCTATAATTGAGGCTGATTCATTTTCACTATTTGGGATAAAAGTTTTTGTGATATTATGGACCATGATTTAATTCTCTTGGCGGAACGAGCCTGGAAAATGTTTCTTGTTTTGTTTTGGGACCATACAAATTACCGATTACCTCAGCTGATAATTTATATATGTTAGGTATCTGGAATGCTATACATTTCTTTGCAAATTGACGTGGATTCCCATAGATAATAATGCTTCCGTTCATTCCGTTCCCCTGTTTACATCTCCAACCGACGGACGTATCCGAAACTATTCAATCAGTGAAAGTTTTATTTATTAGTTCTTCCATCACTTCACGGTTTGCCGCGAACGTAAGTACCATTCAGTAAGCTATACAGTATCATTTAACACTCATTTAGCTAGTTGAAGTCAATTGGCTTTCAAAAATATGCTGGGGCTCACGAAAATTAAACCAATGCCCTTAACAGAAATTGAAATTTTTCAGTTTTGAAAGGGTAAGTTTTGCCTATATATTTTTAAGTGAATGAACATTTTGGGAATTATCGTTTTTTATTTTATTTACTTAAAAATGATAATCACCCCTTGACATACAAGACAAATAAAAGGGGTAGAAATTGTATAGGTTAGTTAAGGTTGAGAGACTTGGAGAAGCTTGCGCTTTAGATACTGAGGTCTTTCATTAGGCATTGTAGGTAATTCGAGTTTTACCACAAAGATTATCGACTGCCAGCAAGAATTTAAATTTCTCGCAGAAGAACAAAGCGCCGGCCGTAAACATTCAGCATCGGCCGTTTCGCCTGTTCAGTTGTCGTGCAGCAATAGAAAAGAATAACACAAAATCTGGTTCAGAGAATAATGGTAATCACTATTTGTGTGTGTGTTTTTGAGGTGGGGGAGAGGAGAAGCCTCTGAGCAATCAGATCTTAGTGGTCCATTGTACTTGATTTCCCCGTCTAATGGAATATTCCAGATTCGTTTATGCATCTCAGGATTTCCGTTAGTGGATGTGATGCTACCCGCTGCAGTTGGAGCACATCAGCACCAAAAATCTGATGTCTGATGCGTCCATAGGCGGGGCACTCGCATAGAAAATGTTCCGTGGATTCCGCTTCTTTATTACAGGATGGACACGTATCATCTTGGATAACTCCTATTCCAAACATATGCCCAGCTAGTGAATTATGGCCAGCCAGAATGCCCACAATACTTCTGCTGGTCCTCCTGCTTTTCGACAGAATAAACTTTGCCGTATGTTTGTTTGGTTCAGACAGAAAAAGTTTGGTCTGTCTAGCAGCATCGAGGCTTCGCCACCTGTCATTATGGGAAACTTGTTCCCAGTTTTTGAGAGCATCAGCCAATACTACTGACACCCCAATTGCTGGTTCCACTCTTTTGCTAAGGCATTCAAGATTTCATTTCCCTCTACACCACGATGACCAGGTAGCCAGAGTAATTCTAATGTATTGAATCTAGAAACATTCCTGAACGATTTTTAAAGTGTTCGAAGTTTTATTCAACGCCTTCAATGCAGCTTGATTGTCGCTACAAATTGCGATGTGTCTGCCCTTCAACCGCTCGTCAATTGTCCAGGTTGCAGCCTTTAGAACCGCATACACTTCAGCCTGAAAGACCGTTGTGTATTGTTCCAAAGGGAAAGCCCACTTCTCGTTTTTATTTGAGAGGTAGACTCCTGCTCCAGAACTATTTTTTCTTTTTGAGCCATCGGTGTAGAAGACGTCAGTATATCTTGACACGCATTCTTTTGGTTCGCTCCAGTTTTCTCTTCGTTTCAAGATAACATCATATCTTCTACCAAACAGATGTATGTGGATTTGAGAATCGGAAGGCACTCCAAAAACTAGATTCAGTTCTCCCAATAACTCTTCCAATGCTGTGTGCCCCACACGTGGTTCCCCATAGATCTAATCGAATTAGTTTATGAGCTGCTCTCATTGCAATGCTCTGAATAAACAAATCCAAGGGCTGCAAATTGAGTAATGCATTCAGAGCTGCGCCGGATGTGGTACTAATGGCACCGATGATACCCAGACACACAGTTCTTTGCAGTGTGGATAGTTTACAGCGAAAACTCTTTTGTTTCACCTTCACCCATCACACTACGGATGAATAACCGAACATCGGCATAATGATAGCAACATATAGCCACATTATTACCTGAGGTCTAAGTCCCCATGTCGAATCAAAGGTGCGCCTACACAGCCCATAACTTGTGAGAGCTCGTTTTATCTTTATATCTACATGTTTGTTCCAAAGAAGCTTTTTGTATAGAACAACTTCTAGATAGTTGACTTCTTCGGAAGGGTTGCACCCCTCATCTGTGGGAGACAAACACCATTCAGTTTCCTCCTTTTTGTAAATCATACCATTGTGGTTTTATTTGGATTTACTGAAAGTCCACGCCAGAGACACCAACTGTCAATCAAATCAATGGCGCGTTGTGTATTTCTACCTACCATTCCAAGATCTCGGCCAACAGCCAGCACAGCCACGTCATCCGCATAAGCTTGAAGGTGTATTGGCAGATTTTGCAGTTCGGGTAGTAGTGAGTTGATGAGCATACTTCACAGAAGTGGCGATAAAACACCTCCTTGATGGTTTTCTAAGAGAGTCCAACTTAGCCGACTGATCCTTATTAAATACTCTGCACAGCCTGGAAGTTTCCCTTTCACCTTCCAATTACTCACAGTATGTTCTAAAAGAGTCTCGTTTCGAACGTTTTACGAGTCTCTTATATTCACGCTGTGTGTTCCGAAAGATTAGCCAGTCTTCATCTTTATTGCTTTTGCAAGCACGATTCAGAAGTCGTCTGGTTGATTTCCTGAGTCTCTGAATTTCTCAGTTTCACCATGGAATCGTTTTACCTCTCCAAAGCACTCTAAAAGATTGCGATTCAGAGTTTTCAATTGATCTTCTATCGCCAAAGGAGTGCTCGTCACTGAATTTTATCCAAGCAGTTCCCGTAGGATTCCGTCTTTATATTACAGGCTGTTCGTCCGCAATAGTCAGACTAAATTCTAAGCAACGGTGATCTGAGAGTGAGACTTCATCTAGCGCTCGCCAGTTTCTAATAAACTCTAACAACTTTGTAGTCCTGATTGTTAAGTCAATTACTTCACTTCTTCATTGGTCACACGAACGTTGGGGCTGACCCTACGCTCGCAGTCATCAGACCGGCTAAAGTGATAAAATCAAAAAGCTTCTCTCCTCAAGTATTGCATTTGCTACTGCCCCAACAAATATGCTGAGCGGTCGCATTACAACCTATTAAAAGTTCAAGGCCACTCGATTCTGTATACACTAGCAGATCTCTTAGTTCGTGACGCAAAGAATCCATCCGTAAGTAAGCAGAGGCAACTATGAAGTTACTCCTCTTTTCATTAACCTCGTACTGTAAGTTGATCGCAATAAGGTCTTGGGAATAGAATTGTCTCAGCATGGCAGCCGCTAATAATTTTGACATCATCAGAACGCAGGCCCTCGTTCTCGAGGATCTTTCATCGAAGAAGATCCTAGTTCACTTGACTCTTCCAATACCACAGATTTTGTTAAAACGAACCCATGGCTCTTGAACCAGTAATATATAAGGACAGTCCTGCAAGCTCGCCAGCCTTGCCGCCAGTAGATAGGAGAAAGCTTTGGCATGTTGTAGGTTGATTTGACTAACTCTTATGTTTGTAGCCATAAGTGCAGTCTAATAAGAAAACCGCTGCTAGCACGCCGTTCAGTGTAGATCTCGCTGGGGTTACCGGCATGTCTCCACCTTCCGCCGAGAGTTCCACTTTCTTATGTCCGATTTCTCTGGATATCGCCACATTTGGTGGTGTAGCAACGTCCATGTCCTCATTCGCAAGAAACTTCGCCATCTTTCGCAGTGCCTTCCGTTGTCGTCGGCTAGAAGCTCTCCCAGGTTCACGGAGTCCGGGCTGCATGGATCTATTTTCACCTACCGGCGTTAGACCAGTTAAGTCCATATTACCAGCTTCCCTTTCTTCGGTTTTTCTGGGTATAGGCGGAGGGGAACGTTCTGACAAGCAACCTTGTTGTCCCTTCTCCTTTTCGGCTGAAGTTTCCTTCTGCCGAGCCTTCCTCCCCCGTATTTTGGAAGAGTTAGGTAATAGTGTCACCGACCGACCGGCCGTAGTCAGATTTCCAGTTGCTCTCATTAAGGGAGTTGCTGTACTATCCATTTTGGCTCACGCGCCGTAGACACCGGGTGTAGGTTTTCCACTGAAGTGTAGTAGTAAACTACCACAAGCTCCTCCATTACGACAAGGTGGTGTCCAAGGGGGAGCCTCAGATACTGAGATCTTTCATCAGGCATTGTAGATAATTCGTGTTCTTCAACAAAGATTGTATCTTGTAGAGTAGACTTGTGAGTGGATGATCTAACGATAAATTCTCAGGGGTTGGGTCAGTTACATAACTGAGTTTTCCGAACGCACTTTTGAGTCCGATCACCCTTCTGTAATTGACTGATTAACATTCGTGTGAGTGTTGCAACTTAGTTCGCTCGCAGAAATTGAACATCGGCCGTTTCACCGGTCCAGCTGTCGTGCAGCAATGGAAAAATGTTCTTGCCGAGGAAACAACACAAAATCTGGTTAATTTCCTCGAGAATACTGGTAAGCACTAGGTCGCGATTAAAAGTGTCTTTATTTCTGCCGTCGGCCACGTTAACGTTAGGATTCTCATCAAAGATGATGAGCAGCTGAAGTCGTTTTTTAAGGTTTTGTTTTCTGTTACATGCACTTTTCTCCGAAACGACTTCGCCGATTTAAACCGGATTCCGTAGACATATGGGAACTATGAAGTCCACACAGTGAGTGACATAGATTTAGCTGGAGTTTAAAGGGAGGCTCACCATACGTGCAAGGGAGGGGTGTAAATTTGTTTTTACCTGATGTACCCCGGGTATCATATGAAAGATTAGTACTTTCATAGCCAGTTTTAAGTTTTCACGTGAATTACAAAATGAGCGGGAAAGGAGCCAAAATATGCACATTTAAAGTGAGACAGGACATATTTTCGGAAATTACTGTAGAGTCCGCGACTGTGCGTTCTTCACAGACAACAAAAAAGGGAATACATCCGCTAATATGCAATATTCTCCCCTTTTCTTCCAATTTTTAATACTCCTTACCTTTCGCAATATACATCTCCCAATTTCTTCTTTCCCTTCACTGACGTCCATCTACATCACCTTTTAAAACTTTCAAAGTCAATCATTTCATTATTTTATTTACCTTTGCCGAAAATTTCTTAAAACTCATTTATATACAAATACATTATAACGACTTTCAAATATTATGACCGGTCAAAAGAGAAGATTGACCTTGCATTTAAACTGACTTAGTTGAGGCGAATGAAAATGTGGGACCGAGACCGACTGATTGACTGACAGTGGAACAGCTGGACCGAGGAATTGATGATTTGTAGATTGACACTTGCGACGGGGAGTTTGAAAGAGAAGCCAAAAGGGTAGATTTTAACGCGTCCAAAATATTCATAATATTTAGTACGGTTTGTGATAGAACGAACGCCAACCTATAGTTGGGTTTCACCTAAATAGTGGAGGAAGTGAGAACGTTGTGGTTTGGCATAAGGAAGAATTTTCTTTCGAAAAGACGTGCGGAAGTTGATAATTTGGGGAGGATGCCCTGTCGCAGAAAAATCCTCCTAAATGGAAATTTTTAAGTTGACTACGAAAAGTATTTGGTGTCCTCTGATTTGGCTGTAGAACATTTCTGTTTTCTGTGAATTCGTATATGTTTTCATTTTCGCCCAGGCAGGCTCTCTTTTCTTCGTGAGAGTGTTGTTGTTTCGACACCAGCATCATTGTAATCCTTATACCAGGAACTTTAGAAAGTAAATCCAAACTGGCTGCAGAAGTCAATGAAGTCCACCGCATCAGGCGCTCGCTGCTTCGTCGAGGTCTGAAATACCTTGAACTCAACTCCTGTTCCGAATACGTGAGTCAGTTTCAAAATTTTATTGTGCTGTGTTATTATCGAGGCAATGATGGATACATTTTGATTTCGGTGTGTAGTAATAATTGCGGCATTTTTCTTTTCTTTTTGAATTTTATTTTTTTTATTTATCCTTTTTGTTTATTATCTTATTGCCGAACATCATTCTGGATCATTGAATTTTAGTTTGGTTTCCTTTTATTCGTTTATTATTTTCTCTCCTTTTAAGGTTTTGTGTATTGAAATCAATTTACTCTCTCTCCATCTGTTAGTCTGTCTGTCACACGCATTTTTATCGGAAATGGTTATAGCTATTGACACCAAATTTCGTGATAACGTCGGAAGCGTGGACGCTCACGCATGCAGTAAGTTATATCCTTTTACGTCGAATTTAAGGTGGGGGGAGGGAGGGAGAGACAAATGCACACTCAAAAAAAATACACAAAGCCGTTCATACCTAAAGCGTTCAGTTTCCGGGTGCCCGACTTGTTTTCATGATTTTATATATTAATTTTAGCCATTTTTAAGGTTTTGTGTAAAACAAAAGCTTATTAAAAACGGTTCATTGTCTGTCTGTCTGTCTGTCACACGCACTTTTCTCCAAAACGAGTTCACAAGGATGACTTTTGGACTGTGGATTCACCTTCACTTCACTTCACTTCGCCGAAGCGCAGAAGGGCGACGCAGTTCTTCAGAGCTTGAGTACTAATTCCAAATACACATTTCAGGAGTTTCCTATTTTCGGCTCAACATCCAGTATACACTACGAGACCTCAGACGAGGGACCAAGGCCATATATCCGGCCAATTTGCGGACGTTCACGGTCTGACACACCCAGCAATTCGAGCAAGGAATCGGTTAGTCACCGCGAAGTATTTCTGGCCGTTCATGAACGAGAACATTCATTCTTGGCATGCCAGAAATGCAAAACTACAAAGTATGTGAGGAAAGAGGTAGGAGTGTTCCCTTGATCCATCAAGCGTTTCCGCAGAATCCACCTCGACATCATTGGCCCTTTGCGAGACTCGCATGGTTTCAGGTATTGTCTCACAATCATTGATAGGTTCACGCGGTAGCTTGAGGCGTACCTCTGGAAGACATTACTGCACAATCTTGTGTAGAGGCCTTCTGTTGAGAATTAATTCCACACTTTGGTGTGCCGGCGATTTTAATCAGCGATCAGGGAATGCAGTTTTAGGCCTTACTTTTGGGCAAAGTCCTTAGCTTTAAACGGCATTGGAGAACCGTGTACCATCCGCAATACCATGGGATTCTCGAAAGGTGGTATAGGACGCTGAAAGCTGCTATAATATCCCATGATGACCCTTCTTGGTTGGAGGTCCTGCGACTCGTTCTTCTTGGTCTTTGAACAGCCAATTGCGAAGAATTCGCTGCAAATCCCGTGGAGCTGGTATATGGAAAGAATCTGAGACTCCCCAGCGACCCTGGCTCCGACATCAGGTCGGAACTCAAAGCTACCGGTCTGTTGCATGTACTCAAGGACGCAAGGCCAAAGCTGAAGCCGCCATCTCCTACCAATCACGCCAAAACCGTGATTGACGTACCCAGGGATCTCGAATCCTGTACGCATGTTCTAATTAGAACGGATGCTCATCGGAGGCCGCTGCAGGCACCTTATGACGGCTCCTTTGAAGTTCTCAGGCGAGGTCGACATTATTATAGGCTCAACTTCAGGGCACGATCAAATGGGTCTTCATGACTCGACTAAAGACCTTCGCCCAGCAAGAAAACGCGACCAGGGCGAGAGGGGAGCGACGCGTCCGTTTTGATTTGCGGCAGCCGGGTTGAAGGAGCCGTGCGTCTGCTTCCTTGCTGAAGCCCCTCTTTGGTATTAGCTGGGGGTGGAGTGTTGTGGTGGAGCAAGTAACTTGTGTGTCGCAAGTGCTAATCGGATTAGCCATGACATCGAAAAACAATTTTTGATAGCGAAGATTGTTTTTCTGGCAGAGAAACGAGGAGAAGAGGGACGCCTTTCAATTTAATTAAATTTGATTTATTAATAAATAAAATTAAATGAAAAGAAAAATAAAAAGTTTTATCACAAGGTCGTTTCCATCACCGTCCACGATTTGCAACAACACCAGACATTACAATTTACAGCAGCGTTGCCTCTTAAATGTTAACGAAACGCTTCTTTTCCAATTAAACCAGAAGAATTGTATCACTTATCAACGTCTAACCCGTTCTGTGTCTGAATATACAAACCTTTCTATTTATGTTCTTGTAGCTTTTCTTAGCTTTGCCCATTTAAATCCTTTCTATGTCTCAGATAATTTCACCACCTTGCCTAACATAAAATTTTAGATTTACGGAATACTTAATTATATCCAAATCAATATTGCTGGCAGAGCATTTTGGGGACTAACGATGTCCAGCTGGTGTCGACTCAATTCATAAATTATTATGATAACACTGTAATGTCAAGATGTCATCTTGTTCCCTCATAAATTATCTAAAAGATACTGACCATAAATCATATGTGGTATGGATAAATCTGATCCTGAGAGTAGAAATAGATACTTCTCACGTACCACTTTCAATGTCAACAGTTTCTTTTTGCATCCACATTTCGCTTTATCAACCCAAAGGAAAATATTCTTTTATTAATTCTTCTTCTTTGAAATGCACAAGAAAAGAAAAGAAAAGAAAGAAATGAAATTCTGATTTTTTATTAGCTCTGCAGGGGGAATGATAACTTTCAGGAATTAAAAAAATCTCAGCCCCACTCAACTTCCTGAGTCCTGAATAGACCCTAGAATGATGGGACACCGCGCCACGACGCCATTCATCTTAGAGTTTCCTTTCTCTCTACTCTCCTAAATCGTCCCTAAATGCGATCTAATTAACTTGCAAATGGTATGCGGATTTCTTCATGACCTGAGCACCGGCGGTAATCGTATTACCGCTTTTTGAAAATTAAGTTAACAAGGCACAAGAATAGCTTAATATATGCGATTTAGGATTTTGTTATTTTAATTAAGAATGACTCGAGTGGAATCTTGAAATTGTTTCAAGATGTACTACAAATCTTTTTTTTCAAAGTATCTTGGATGATTTTCATCTTGTTAGTACGCTTCTGAATTATTTCGCCGGAGGAGGGAGAGACCGGAAGAATGGAGCACGAAATAAGTTTAGGTGAGTTAATGGATCAAATAAACTCAGAGGAGAAATATTTTTCGCAAGTTTCATTTATCTACTTTATACACACATACCTACTTTTCCGTGAAGTGCACATCTAGATACAAAATCTTAACAGATTTGCGTCAAATTAGTCAAGCCCACCGTATGTCCATCTATATTTATATACCAAACAAAATCAAGCCTTTTTGATGTAATCTCGACGTCAAATTATTGAAAATAATTTATTAACGTTTCCACCTTAATCAGCTTAGGGTGGTTCTGAATGGAATGCTCCTGTTCATATCTTGAATCAAATCAATACAAATAGCAACCACCTGTGCCATTTCCGTAAACAATCCAAGAAATTTCCGACCTATCGTTCCTGTTCACGTCTGTATATCTAATACGCGTGAATTTATTTCACTTTTATCGTAAATGTCGTTTATTTTCGTGGCACGGTAACGAACGTAGCCTAATCCTTCCATTTATTTTTAAGGTTTTGAATTTTCCCCGACCTTTCGAGAGCTTTGCTTCCTTTACCATTTGCACGTATGTATATATGCCTAGTTGTGTGAAGGTATTTCACGATTTATCAAGATAAAAGTGTGCGAAAATGCGTTTCAACCTGGCAATAAGTTTCCTCGAAAAGGGGAGATTATTATCGCTACCACATCACTGAAATTTGCTTCCAAATAGATCCTTGAGCCTTTCAATGGCTTTCAACGTGATAGAATTGTAAGATGCATATCCGTAACGGAGGAAGGTTTGAAATTTTTAACGGAAATTCAAAGGGTATTATATTCTGAGTAGATGCGTTGAGAGTCTGATAATGGTACACAGTTTATAGTTTATTTAGAATAGAATATAAAGGCCAGAATCCACTCAAAACTAATGGCTGGTTACCTGAGCATCAGTTTATATTGTTGAAATACAGTTTGAATATTGAACGTGATCCAGACAAAAGATTTTGCTGACAGACAATAATGACGAAGGTTGAGGATGTTAAAAAAGAAAGTATCAAAGTTGGCTGTTGTCAGCCAAGAGGGAAATTAAATACTCGAATAAATGACCAATATTTAAATTCAAGTCTGTCGCACAGTCATAAGTATAGTTCCAACGAAGTATCCACTGGCAATCAGTTCCACCAGGCTCCACGAGAAGAACTACAACATTTGACGTCCACCATAGCAGCAGAAAAGGTCAACGTGTTGATAGGTTACGACACCAACGTAAGGTTTCTGTATTGGGATAGCTCAGAAATCAACGAAATAAGAAAAGTCTCTCTTTGACTTCATAATTAATACAAACCTATCGGTGTATAACAAAGGTAGTATATAAAATTTCCAGGTCATGCTGGGTTGGACGAACTAGCCAAGAAGTGAGTAGGGACGCCTTTACACGGGCCAGAACCCTTCTGTGGAATCGGAAACGGTTTCATGGCTATGACTCTAAGAAACGAAGAGGAACGGTTGATGGAAGTATACTGGGCGGGCCTACCAGGGATGGAGCAGTCCAGGGTGCTTATTGGGAGATACGAATCCATGCGCACAAACGATTGCTTAAACCTCACCAAAAAGAACCTCCGAATTATAGTGGGAATTCTCACTGGTCATTTTCGGCTGAACTATCACCTAGGGAAGCTAGGGATATCTAGGGATACACGTCCTGGGACAGTGTCCGACACTTGTGCAAAGTAGGTCGAGGCATCTGGGAGAACACTTAATATCAGATGCAAAGCTGAAAGATCTGGAAGCGGGGAACATACTAAAGTTCCTGACGGTTATAGGCCTGCTTGAGATAATAAGATCAATAGGTACACCATAACCAGGAAAAGGGGAACAATTGTTCTTTAAGGACGCGGTGCGATTTTCTCTTAACAGAATAATAATATAAAATTTCTATTTCCCCAGGTAGAAGAACTTTGACGGTAGGAGGAGGTCCTTAATACTACCCTACTACTCTGAAAGTCCCAGATTGGAGAGGCTGGCTAGCGATCCTTCTCAGATCATAGTTGGATATTATTCAGCCTAAATATCGCTGTAGACGCATGTAACCCTTTCAGAGACCCAAGGTGGATCTACTGAAAGACTGTGGTCAAGATCAAACTCTTCGGCACAAAAATGGAAACTTTAGCAGATGAACTAGGGTCAAAGTTGGAGCCCCTGGAAAATGCATTCGAAACTTTGAAAATATCACGTCCTGCAAAATGCAGCAAAAAGATATTGCCAACGTGGTGAAATGAAGACCTATCTTCAACATCTGCTATAGGCACATATACTGGCAGCCATACAAGAACTGCCTGAAAGGTTACAAGTCCCTAATCAAGATTGCCAGGGAACTGCACTTCTGTCAGAACAATGAAAGCACCACACATCCTTTGCTAAAAAGTTGGAGGACTCCGAGAAGTATCTTGCTTGAAGGGTATGCAAGCCCAGTTGTATGAGATTATCAAATTGGCAATTACCGAGGGTAATTCGGCTGGGTGTCTCCGAATATAAATTTCCAAACCCAGACGGCATAGTGCCAGCCATGATGTATAAACAGCAAGAAAGGATTGTACTTTCGCTTGTAGAGGTTATTTGGAGCTACATTTCCTTCGGATACGCACGGCCATCCTGGGGATACGAGTGAGTTTTCGTACCGAGCCAGTTGTGATCCTATTGTGCAGCCCGCGACCAGGAGAAGAAGTTAGCTCATCTACGTTGTACGGGCCGTTCCCTGTCTCCAGGCCGCTATTTTACATTATCCACGATTTATTAACGCGAAGGAGAGAGTAGGATTTGGTAGTCGCGCCAATAATTATTCTTATTATTATATTTCCGAGTTATTAAAATCTTGACAAACGCTGAATTTTACTTAATACTAGCATTAAGTGCCAAGCATTTAGGCTCGGACGATCCTACCTGCTTACAAACTAAAGGGGCGTTGGTGGTGGTGGCCGGTGGAAGGCTAATGGGAGAATCCCTCGGGAGCTCCCTGCAACATCGAGCACGTATCTAAAATGGTGTACTTCTGCATGGTTTGAACCAGGCTGTGTGAGATTCCTAGGACATAATAAAAAACCGTGATATATATAGTTACAATACTTGTATTATTATATGAACTACAACCACTTTCTCGAGACGACAAGCTCTTTCTCTTTCCCGAGCCAGTGGCACATAGTTAACCTATTTTTCCACGTATTCCAGTTTAATGTTGCTATTATGGGTGATAGTAGCATCAATAACATACGTGGAGCGACCCATCTTGCCAACTAACAACACGCTGGTTTGCAGCGCAGTATAAGGAAATCAGTTGCCGAACTTGCCAGAATCGGGTAGCGAGTCGATTGGGTGCTGCCTCCGATGTCACGAGGTAGGTTCATCCGCTCCATTTGAGGGCATGGGATCAGCTAAAGTCATGAAATCAAATAGTTTTTCTCTTCTGGGATTGCATTCACTACTGCTCCAACAAATATATTGAGCATTGTAACCTATTAATAGTTCGAGACCACTTTATTCTCCTTACGCTACCGGATCCCTTAGTTCTTGGGTCGTTGGAACATAAATAAGCAGAGGCAACGATGATGTTTTTGCTCTCGCCCTAAATCCCGTATTGTAAGAATACCGTTACCAAGTTCTGGGAATTGAAGTATCTGAGCATGGTTGCCTAGAACTGTTTTGACATCAGGACGCAAGCTCTCGGTCTTTTTGGATCTTTCATCATAAAAGTTCCTAGTACTCTTAATTGGCCCAATGCCACAGATTTTATTAAATCATAAATGTACTGGCAGGCCTGCAGCTTTGTCAGTCCCGCTGTTAGCAGATAAGCGAAGGATTTGGTATGCTGTAGGCTAATTTTACCAATCTTTATGTTTTTCGACATAAGCTTAGTCTAATCTGTAATGGAAAACAGAAGCGTATGCCACTGTCGGCGTGTGATCAAGCTTCCCTCACACCGTACCGCCAGAGGCTACATCCCTTCGTGCTTGATTTCTCTGAGAATAGCCGCATTTGGAGGTGCGGGAGTTCCCACGTCCTCATCCATAAAAAGTCTCATCTCATCACGCGGAGCATCTGTCTGTTTTTCACTAAACACCTTCACCAGTTTCCGGTGTATGGTTTGCGAAAATCTGATCACATAAACTGTTATCAAGCCAGTTCCGTTCACGTCTCTGGCTTCCCTTTCTTCCGCCTCTACCGTATTAACAGGTAAGATTTACTCTCTCTCTTTCGCAGCTTCACCGATGATGTTGAAATTCAAGTTGAAAAGCATCGTTGTTATTCGCTCTCAAAATGGAGATGATGCTCTGCTGTTTCCTGATATGATTGACTTTCCAGTTGACCATACATATGGTGGGTCTTTCCGGGCACCTGCAGACTCTTTTGGTCTAGTTTGAATGTCAAGCTAAAACCCCTCACCTTTGGAGGTTGGTCTTTCCTGCAATTCATGAACTTTACCTTCCCGTATCCGAAGTCCAAGCCCGGGTTCTATTCACACAATTTGCGGATGAAGTTTCTTACCTTCCTTCGAAAGCAAGGTCTCCAACATCCGGCATGTTCTGGCCTGTGCAGCTCGGTATTCACAATAGTGAACTTGGGACGACAATTAGAACTTAAAGCATTTTTTCCACTGGAATTCTCGAGGGATGGTAAATTGTCCCTCTGACATTTTTCTAAACTCGGTAGCAGTCGAAAATAAGGCTGCAGCTTGCGCATATGTGCTTCTCCTTCCTGCATTCGTATCCATATTCCTATGATAGGGACTAGCTTCATTTGGATCTCTTTTGTTTACCTCCCGGCACGTTAGTCCGAATCTCCGCGGGACTGGCGAATGTAGGAACACAATAAAGCGTTGCCTACCACGCATGTATTCCGGGGGTTACCAGTTCGCCTCCATCTTCCGCGGAAGATTTCGCTTTTAGTAGAGTTTACGTGATCAGCGCCCCTTTCTTTCGCTCTTCCTGGTAAGGGTGAAGGAGAAGGCTCTAACAGCAAGATTCAGGCCGTAGTCCTCTAATGGGCGACCGCTTCCCCCAAGATGAGAGTTGCCGTACTTTCTTTTCAGGTTGGCTTCGCTGCAGGCACTAAAGTTTTGCATTGAGTTGGAAAGTATACCTTCAACACATTTTTCACTAGGAGCACATAAATTTGGTGAGACCTATAAAATCTGCGCCCCGGCCGGAACCTGATTGCACAATTGCGCATGATTCCGGGTAGATGCAAAGCCTGTAACCTTTTACCATGAAACAATGTGCATGATGGAGCACAAAACATGCAGAACCAAAACTAGCGGCTTTGATATCAAACCCTATATCCAGGTGCAGCGGTGCACAAACAAACATAGGTCCCTTCAGTTGGGACCACTTTCAACCAAATTGACGATGTACTAATTGAACACCGTTACCTCTTAGCCTTGATGAATGGCAAAACATTTAGGGGGGGGGGGGGGGGTAATATAGATTATGTTCACTATCTCATGGAATGGTGCTCCTCGAATAAAACACAACCTCGATTCTTTTCTGGCATCTGGCATCAGGTGAGAGGAAACACAGAAGCCATCCACAACAAGTTCTTTCGTTGCACTTATAAGGGGATTTGTAATGGAACGCTCGGGTGATAGCAATCGCTTTCTTTGTTTCCCGGTTGGGATTATTATAAATTTCCCAATTTCCCATTTTATCGTTGAGAAACTTGTGGTAGAGGCGTTTTTTTTCACGGGCCTTCATTTCAACCTCGTCATTCCAAAGCCAAGCATCATGGTTGATGTACCGCTTACCTGGCTTGGTGGCCTCGAGGGTTGCAAACGCCGCTTTGTGGATTGTGTCTTTAATTTGATTCCACGATTCTTCAATATTCGTAATAGTTGTTAATCGCGTAAGGAGATAATTTCTTTTTTTTTTTCAGGAAATCGCCACCGGCGGCGAGCCAGTGCGTTCCTCGCTTTCTTTTATCGGTGGCTTGATTCGCAAGACGGCAATCAACGGCCGATGTTGAGGTTGGATGGCCTCGCAGGGAAAGGCTTTGCAAACAGTGACGGGGATAAAACGTTGACGTCTTATAAGAATATGATCGATTTGCGTTTTACTGTTCGCACTTTAAAATGTAGGAAGATGAAATAGCCTTTTTAATAACCGTGTATTCATAATTGACGTCTGCCTTTTCACCCACCATTGAGGTTTGCTGCAATGATGATGTAGCCAGCAAAAGACCTGTTACAGGCTTTTGTATCGAGAAGTTGCCAGAAGGCATCTTCCTCGGCATCAGGTCGACCTTCTGTGGTGTGTATGTAGTGAAGAAGTGAATGGTGGGATCAGCTGATATAATGGTGAGCTTTGTAAAGCCGGTCATCAAATCGTTCGACTTCTTTAATGGCGTCACGGAAATCCTCAGAGATGGCAATGCCAACACAGTACTGAGTGAAGGCAGAAGAAGGAAGTGTTAAAAACCAAACACAAAACCCGACAAACAGTTGTGCCGATACCTTTGTGCGTCGAGTTTTTCCAGGAGTTCCCTCCACTGCGTCATTTCGTCGTTCGTAATTGGAAGCAGGCTGTCGCTGTCGGTATAATGAAGGCTGTTAGCTTCATGGACGATAGCTTTTACACACGAAGCGAAACTATTGTGAGCATTATGGCCTTTCTTCGTCACATTCTGAATATGAAACTCGTCCCAACGTTCCCAACTCTGTACCGCAATCAGACATCAGGCCATTCCCGATCCAAAACCAATTCGCAACATAGTACAACGACGAGGAGAGAAAGTATCGATAAAGTGGAAAGTTTTCAAGGACGCCAGCTAGGTTGCGGACAATACCAGAACAGTGCTTTTCCAACTTATGTAATTGGCTTTCCTAGAAATGTAATTGTTTTGGAAAAAGTTATACAATAAAAGTGTCTCGTTGCAAGAGCCGGTGTGAAGTTTCTGGTGATGCAGGTTCCATTCTGGTCTCCGCTCAGTTCGCGTTCGGTGGTGGTTGTATTGCTTTAATGGGGTTGTGATCTTTTTTTCTCTCCGCACCTGTTTTCCGCTCGACTTACGTGTTCCGCTTCCCAATATGCCGCAGGAGGAGAAAACGACATCGGGCATCAGGGTGTCCCCTGTGGTAGCCATCGCAGTGTCTCTCTTTTGGCGGACTGGTTCCCCTAACTGGAATCGCAATTCGCGCTTGCGAGCGTCGCAACTGACGCCATGCACTCATCGGTTTCGACGAGGAGACCATCAAGCAGATCGCGGACGTCTTGGAGGATTGTTCATACGTCCGATGAAAGGGGCAACTCATACACCGGCTATTATTGAGGCTAAGCTAAATCACTTGCTGAGCGAGTTGACATTAGGTAGGTACCGCCAGCCAACTGCTTCGAGAAATGAGTATCCCCGAACTAAGTGTACCAGTGTATGGACTTTCAACAAAAAAAATTTGGCTCGCTGGGCGCCTCAGCAGCTGCTACCCAAAGCGCAGCACCACTTTGCCTTACAATTTGTGATCCTCTGAGCAAATGCTAGTCGACACGGGCGTGGAGCTGTGGGTTCTCCCCCTACCCCGTCCAAACACACTCGTGCCACAGAACTGGCGACTGTCTGTCGCGAACTCCTCTCTAATCCGTACTTACGGCTACAATTAGATGGATGTGAGTCTCGGGATGCGTCGAAGTTTTCATGTCGATTCATTTTGGTGGACATCGGTACCCCCATTTTAGGCGCAGACTTCCTATATCACCACGGGCTGTTGGTGGACCTGTAGAATGAAACCTTAATAGATCTCGCAACCTCGTTAAAGTCGTCAGTAAAAATCTCCACCTGCGTAAACGACACTCTTTCAATTGTTTCCGAGGGCATTGCCGACCTTCGCATTCGCGCACTTGTCAGAAAATACTGCAACATTACTACTGGAAAAAGTTTCTCCCAGTCAGTTAAACACGATCTGAAACACCACATCAACACTACCGGCTTTGTTATCTTCTTAAAGGTGCATCCCCTACGACGGTAGAAGCTGGATGTTGCAAAGAAAGAGTTTGAAGAAGTTTCATGAAAAAGGCAGAAGCAGAATTTCCATTTGTTGTTAGTCCTCACCATCTCACATGGTCTCTAAGTCTAATGACGAATATAGACCTTGTAGAGATTATAGGCCGCTGATTGCTCAGACGATTCCCGATCGATACCATATTCCATTCATCCACGCCGTGTTTTCACGACGTTGGATCTGGCCAAGGCGTATCATCAAATCCCTGTAACTCCCGAAGAGATACTGAAGACGGCCATTTGCACACCTTTCGTACTCTTCGAGTTTCCCGGAATGATATTTGGCCTATGCAATGCAGCGTAGACATTCCAGCGATTCATCCACTCTACGAAACTTGGACTTCTGTTTCGTGAACATGGATGATGTGTTGGTCGCCTTTTCTTCCGAATTTGAACATTTGAGCCATCTCGAGTGCGGTTTTAATGTCTCCTTGAGGTCGTCTTAATGGCTCGCGACGATGCGTCGGGGTCCTCCACCTTTCGTCCTCTTTGGCCTTCGCACACCGATAGGAATTTGTGGCCAGCCTTGTATATATGGTGTACGGGGAGAGTCTGGGGCTTCCTACCGACTCTGTATTGGATATCAGATCAGGGTTAAGCGACTCCAGCATGTTGCCTCTGCTCAGGGACGCGGTTTCGAAACTGCAGTCGACTCGACCTTCCCGACATACGACGCCGGAGGTCAACACCCCCAGGGACCTCGAGACATGCTCGCGGATCCTCATTAGGGTGGACACTTCTTGGAAGCTCAATGTCCGGGGCAGATCCATGGGTCTCCTTGTTGAGACTGAAATCATCCGCTGAACCGGAGGACGCTCCAACAAAGCGTTCACGAGCGTCAGGTTCGTTCGGTGACATCCTTGGCGGAATCGCGCCCCTGGTTTCTCGGCTGAACCCGCACGGTTTGCTCTAGGAGGAGGGTGATGTGTCGGGGTATCGGAGACGCAAACCACGCACTTAATTGCCGGCAATGCGTCGCATCGAACGCGTTCACCGCCTGGCATGAGGCCGAGGCGGAGCAGTATATTCCTTCTGGTCGTAGCTTCCAAGGAGTGCAGATGGATCTGAATTGTTCTAAGGTGTTTTCCTTCAACTGATATTGGAAGGTGTTTGGTGTGTATATTTAAACAACCATTGAATCGATTTTCATGACCAGCTTAAAAGTGGCTCAGGCATTATAACTTGTTGGCATTCCTCCTTCTCCTAATCATTCGGAGATATTAAGAAACTGAAATATGGGTAAGCGTATCATATGAAGAAAACTAGTGTAATTTGCTTCATAATATTG
Source organism: Hermetia illucens (assembly GCF_905115235.1). NCBI lineage: Eukaryota > Metazoa > Arthropoda > Insecta > Diptera > Stratiomyidae > Hermetia > Hermetia illucens. The sequence continues at coordinate 42,291,045 of NC_051851.1, forward strand.
AGATGAAATTCTATATCTTAGATTTTAAGTAAATCGTACTTTCAGAAAATAGTGAAGCCACAAAGGGCAGACAGATGTACTGGTAGTTATAAAAATATTACGCAAACTGATTTAAATGAATGTTTCTAACTCCTTTAAGATACTTCGAGCTCTTCTTTGGGTGTCTAATCTTAACATGGAACAAAATAGTGTCAATTCCAAGCTTGCGATTTCCGAACTTCCTTGGGTCTACTCTAACAACGCCCTATGAACGAAGGAGTTCCTTGAGCTATTGAAAGTCTCTTCTTTAATCGAGTTCTACATATATTACTCAAGTTAACTGAACCATTTCTTATTTCTACTCTATTTTCCCGCATCCCTCCAAAATAAATCTCCAACACTATTGAATCTATTCCTATACTGAATCTAATTTATCCTTGTTACAATTGGATTGGGAAGAGCGAAAAGAATCACAGCCCATCAGTAACTTGATCCTGTGTTTACTCGGATGGGAACTAAACTTATGCGTGGTATCGATTCATCAAACACTTTTAAAAATCTCACATCCATTTATTTTCGCTAGAGAAGAGAAAAAATATCCGAAAAGCCTCGACTTTTTTTCCATGAACCTGACCTCAATTACATATACACCATACATTGTTTGGTAACGCAATCCTTAACGCATTAACCTAGAAGGCAAGCATCATTGAAATAAATGGAAAGGAAAAACACCTTAATATATGTGTATATATTCGATACTTTCACCCCGGATCCACTTGAATTAAGTAGCCCAAAGGTAAGGAAAGCACGCCTGTGAACTGAGTGTTTGATGATTCGAGCGTGTGTATTAATGCTTTATTAACGAAGGGATTTGGATTTGGCTTAAAAAAATGGCGCATTGTGTAAGATAAGGTTTTGTGAGTAATGATGCCGGCACGGGATAGACTAGTTCCTTTTGCTTTTAAGATTATTAAGCTCTCCAATTTCCCACCCTTGTGTGCTGAGTAGCCCTTGTATGTGGTTGGGCTGTCGTTTCATCTTAGATGATATTCTTCTTTTGAATTTTGAATGAATGGTCTGGATATATTTCTGCCCCGGTTCACCCAAAGGAATGATTTAATTTCGTTTTATTTTAAAGTATGTACTTGCATTGCAGCCAGATTCTAGAATGGAATGAAGGGAAACCCGTTTAGCCACACAAATCAGGACGAGTAATCCAGCTAAACAATTCATACTTTTTCTTATTCAAGCTGATGACAACATCAGGCACGCGGATAAGCATTTTTCTTTGTCCTTCTCGGTTTTAGAGATGAACCGTAAAGATAAACCCTTGGGTTTTAGCCAAGCGGATTCCTTTTATCATAAAATTACAGCGAACTAAGTAAGCTTCCTTTCACCGAGTTCTCGTTATTCTGTCTGAAATGTGCGTTACCATCCTTAAAAATGAATTCCTTTTAAAGTTAGCTCTATAGTCATCGTCATTGTCACAGTTGAAATGCAAAAAGCATTTCGTGCTCATCCTGGCGGAATACCATTGGAAGGACATATCAGTATGAATCAACATAGAAATGATGAATTGATATTTTCTTTGTAATCACTGCTACTCTTTGGTAGATGATTTTCTATTCAGATGAAAATCACATTCGAAATGTCACGAACAAATTCAGGAAATATTCATGTTGATGGATAATTTTAGCTTATCTGAATGAATATAAATATATCACTTCTCGTTCATGTGGGTTGTGTATAGAAAACTTTTACTGATATTAATCAACACTTAAAGGGTAACTTGTTATATTTTCTCTATTATCAAAGATAGTTTATCCATTAAAAAGTTCAAATTATTCGAAAGGTTTGAAAATGAGCCACCCCAAACGTTTGAGTTTTTAAGGTTTTGTTTGCAAAACAAAACTTTATTAAAATCGGTTCAATGTTTGTCTTTATTTTCAGGAGGTGGAAATCTTCAAAAGACACTGGACACACTAGCGTGTGGGATTTTTACCCACTAAAATCACCCCCGACTCCCCCCAAGCCCCGTGGAACCACCATAATATATTACATTACGGGGCCGCTCATTCTAGCTTAGTCACTTTTCTCTTATAGGCGGCGCACCCGACCCCGCTTTTCTCCTCTCCTCTACCGTTGGCAGTTTGGTTTGGATAGATGCGATCATGGAGTTGACCGCATCCCAATTTTCTTGATGTTCTAGCATTTTCGGCACCAGATTTTCTGGTACCAGCACCTCTCCAGTTTCCTCCTCTCTTCCACAAATCTCGGACAGTGGAAAAATAGATGCTCTGGGTCTTCTGGGACTCCATCGCAATTTGGACAGTCGGGTGAGATCTCCAATTTAAACCTGTGCAGGTATTGCCGATATCCTTCATGCCACGTGAGAAACTGGATGAGATTATAACTAATCTCACCGTGTCGTCTCTCCAACTACTTCTTGATGGCATGAATGAGCCTGTGAGTCCACTGACCCTTTCTCGAGCATTCCCACCGCTCTTGCCATCTATTTTTGGATCTCTCCCTCTCAGCGTTCTTCGTCTGTAATAAGGAAGAGATTGGCTTCGCATTGTATATATTCGCCATCTCATATGCCAAGATGTCAATTGGCATCATTGCAGAGATGTCAGTCCTGAAGGCAGAGCATACCCTCAAGGCTGTCCTCCTGTATACTGCGCTCAGTTTGTTAGTGTTAACTGACATCCGCAATACCTCCCTCCAAACTGGGGTTGCATAGAGCATGATTGAGGCCACCACCCTGGCTATAAGCAACCTAGAGGTATTCCCTGGCCCTCCCACGTTCGGCATCATCCTCGCCAGGCTGCACGTGTTTCTTATAGCTGAGGTTCCTGTCTATCACCACCCCCACGTATTTGATGGTCGGCTTGGAAGTGATGATATGATTCCCGATTCTTATGCAGGGATAATTTTTCTTCCGGCGCTTAGTGATGAGGACCGCTTCTGTTTTTTCCTCCGCCAGTGTCAGACCTGAGCTCTCTAGCCAACTTTTAACAGTACTGATTGCCTCGTTTGAGTATAACTCAGCATCTTCGAGATGATTTGCGACAACAACCAGTGCTATGTCGTCAGCGTAACCCACCACTGTGGTTTCCTCCGGAAGGAGAAGATTAAGTACATCGTTTAACATGATGTTTCACAGTAGTGGGCCCAATGTGGAGCCCTGCGGAACACCCGCGGAAACAATGTACTCCTGGAGTCCGTCATCAGTGTCGTACTAGAGTCTCCTTTCAGTTAAATAACTAGACAATTGCAGTGAGATAGGCGGGAATACCAACTAGGGATTTCCGTATTAGATTCCACGCAATATTTCCTGGTACTACCCTTTCCGTGGATTGCTTCTTCGTTCAAGCCAGTAAACATTTTGATGGCATTAATAGTTGATCTGGCTTTACGGAACGCATACTGCCGATCTGAAAGGCCGCCTTGGCTCTCAACAACCGGGAGTAATCTATTATAGATTACCCGCTCTAACATTTTTCCCACAGTGTCCAAAATACATATGGGTCGGTATGAGGATGGTTCACGTGGAGGTTTACCAGGCTTAGGCAGAAGTACCGACTTCTACCGCTTTCATGCCGCTGGAAATATTCCCTCGGACATGCACAACTCAGCGAGCATGTCCGGCATGGATTTCACGTCAAGCTTAAGGGCCTTATTCGGTACTCCGTCCAGACCCGGTGCTTTATTGTCTCCTATTCTGCCGCAGATCTCCAGCAGTTCGTCTCTGGTGACTGGAAGAATTGCCGTCACATTCAGAGGTGGTTGGAATATTCGGTGCTCTTCTCTTGCTGGGGGAATAACCCCTGGATGATTTTCAGCAAGAGGGTGGGGCACGTGATCTGTGGAGAGGAACGGCCTCTGAATCGTCCCATCACTATTTTATAAGCACTCCCCCGCGGGTTTATGTCCGCTTCAGAGGAGCAGAGTTCCTTAAAGCATTTCCTCTTGCTTCGCTGGATGGTGACCTTGAGGGTTTTACGGGCTGCCTTATAGGCGCACTCTTTTTGCCCTTGATCGACTCTACCTACCGTCCTCTGAGCCGCTCTTCTGGCTCGGTGGCAGGCTGATCGAAGGTTGATCAGTTCATCATTCCACTAGTAGTTTGGTCTCCTGCTGGGGAATGAGCACCTCCTAGGCGTCACATGCTTTGGCGATGCATTGAACCTGATGTACGGCTCATTCCGTACATGCGCCTGCTTTATCAGGTTGATCTAACCACACCAGACCAGCCTGAAATCTTTTTCGGTTTCGGGCATGATAGCTCTTTGCCCTGTGGCTCGACACATGTCTCAAAGAAGATTGCCTGGTAATCGCTGTGGGTGTAGCGTACACTGACGCGCCAGGACATACCACGTGCTAGCGCAGGGCTGACAAAAGTCGCGTCTACAACCGAGCCTGACACACTTTCTGAAAACTGTTTACAGCGCCTTCGTTAGCCAAAACTACATCCATCTGCGCAAAAGCTTCTAGTAAACTGCGCCTCTAGGAGGTGGAAATCTTCAAAAGACTCTGGCCTGGGCACGCCAGAGTGTAGGATTTTTACCCACTTTTACACCTAGAGTTTCTTCTAGGTTCTTCCTTTCTTCCAAGAACCTAGGACACTGGAAGAAAACTTGCGCTGGATCCTCTGGGACCCCGCAGTTTGGACAATTAGGCGAGGTGTCCAATTTAAACCTGTACAGGTATTGACGGTATCCTCCATGGCCGGTGAGAAACTGGGTGAGATTATAATTGATCTCCCCATGCTTTCTCTCCAGCCACTCCCCGATGGAAGGGATCAACCTGTAAGTCCACCGACCCTTTTCTGACTGGTGCCATCACTCTTGCCATCTGCTTATGGCTTTGGCTTTTTTCACCTGAGATAAGGGAGAGATGGACCTGGTGTTATAAAAGTTCATCATTTCGATTGCCAGGATGTCAATCGGCATCATTCCCGAGATGACGAACGCTGCATCGTCTGGGACGGTTCTGAAGGCAGAACACGCCCTTAGGGATGTTCTTCTGTAAACCGTACTCAATTTATGTGTATTGCCTAAAACCTGCAGTACTTTTCCCAAACTGACGGCATACAACATGATCGAGCTCACGGCCCTGACTATGAGCAGCCTGCAAGTGTGCCGCGGGCCTCCTACGTTCGGCATCATCCTTGCTAGAGCAATATTCGTGGGGAATGCTCTTTTACAAGTATGCTCTAAGTGCTGCTTAAAACTAAGTCCTCCGTCTATCATCACCCCCAAATATTTGATGACCAGCTTGGAAGTGATGATACGATTCCCGATTCTGACGCAGGCGTAATTTCTTTTGCGGCGCTTAGTGATGAGGACCGCTTCCGTCTTTCCCTCAGCGAGTGCCAGTCCAGCACTCTCTAGCCAAGCCTTAACAACACTGATTGCTTCGCTTGAGTACAACTCAGCATCCTCGAGATGCTTTGCGACCGCAACCAGTGCTACATCATCGGCGTAACCCACCACCGTGGCCTCCTCTGGAACCGTAAGGTTGAGTACATCATTATTCATGATATTCCACAGTAGTGGGCCTAGTACAGAGCCCTGTGGGACGCCCGCGGAGATAACGTACTCTTTAGGTCCATCATCTGTATCATACCAGAGTGTCCGCTCTGTCAAGTAGCTATCGATAATAGCGGCGAGGTAGGTGGGAACACTAATCGTCACCAGAGACTTTCGTATAAGGTTCCAATTGGCCGAGTTAAATGCATTCCTCACATACAGGGTCACCACCACGTAATCTGTCTGTCTGTCTGTCACACGCACTTTTCTCAGAAACGACCATACTGACTGACACAAAACTTGGTGAGAGGGTGGGAACTGTGAACGCCCAGATATGCAGTGAGTGATATCCTTCTACATTGCGATTTAGGAGGGGTGTAAAAGGGGTGTGTAACATTTTTTTTCATCGAATTTAGTCATGTTGGCTATCGAATGAAAGGTCACAATTAGTACTTTTCGAAGCTGGTCACAGTTTTAACATTTGTTAGAATGGCGGGAAATGGGAGGGGTGGAAAGTGATGATTTCTTTAACGGACTTATTCTCAGAAACTACCCAACCGAAAAATGAAGCTGCCTCTATGCGGTGTCTAGGCCTCAAAATACTCTCCATATCGATATCTGTTCAAATTAAGTTAATAATAGTATATTAACATATTTTTGGGACAATTGAGTAAAAAAGGGGGGGGGGGGAGTTTACTCAATTTTCCCAGTTTATCCCAGAGTTATAAAAGTGTGTAGTATTATAGAATATAATAGGAAGCATGTTATCTCCAAGTTTGATCAAAATCAGACTATTTCTAACAAAGTTACAGAAACTCAAAGTTGGCTAAACCGTGTAAATTTCCTGTAAGTGAGAAGTCTGACATGCTAAATGCATATACATAGTGGGGTACGCACAAATGGGAGAGTTCTGTACTCAAATATATTCACAGAAGAAGCAAACAAAACCTATCATACCTGAAGCGCCGAGCTTCGGCTTCCCAACTTGTTTTGTGTTCGGCTTGAATTATACATACATACATACATACATAAATACATACATATGTAATGCATTTCCAGCAAATAAGGCATGTTGGCGTTTAAGTAAAAAGCCAGTTTAGTTTTTAAGGTTTTGTGTAAAACAAAATTTTATTTAAATCGGTTTATTGTTTCTCTGTCTGTCTGTCTTTCTTTTTTTTAAGCGTTGGAAGGTGGAAAGGTTCAAACCCTACCGCTGGCTCCTTCCTTACGATTATGTGAGACTTTTACTCACTAAAGCCACCTCTTTCTCCTTTGCTTACCCCGTGGGGCTAACATTTCGGTATTACGTTGTGGGGCAGGATCAGTTACGAACTGTCATGTTGTTATTTTTAACTTTCCTCCGAAGCTCCTCCCGCCTCAGCAGATTGTGGATCGCCTTCATTAATTTTTCTACCGCCCTCCAAGATGTTTCAGAGGCTAACATATAGTCCACGATATTCTCGGGTGTCAACCGTTCCCCGGCGTCAATTTCTACTTCTGCTCTGTGTGCGGCCAACAGTAGGCAGTTAAAAACAACATGCTCCGCATCCTCCGGAATCATCACGTATGCCTTGCAATATGGGGAGTCGTCACGCCTGAAGCGATAAAGATATGCACGGTACCCTCCGTGTCGGCTTAGGAAATGAGTTAGATGGTAACTAACCTCACCGTGTCTTCGTTTGATCTATTTAGAGACATCTGGAATAACCCTGTGTGTCCAGCGTCCATTAGATGAATCATCCCATCTTTTTTGTCATTCCAAAATTCAATTCATGCCAATTACCGATAATAGGTATAGGACTTGCAGATTGCATATGATGGGCCATAGAGGGGTCGACTCGCGTTCGCCAAGATGTCGATTGGGACCATGCCTGCTATCACACAGGCTGCTTCGTCTAATGTTGTACGGTAAGCGCATCACGTTCGCAATGCACTCAATCGGTATGGAGTTGCGATTTTTCTTCCATTTGCCTCCAACTTCAAAGACGGTGGCCAGACTGCAGCTGCATAAAGCAAGATGGAGCTAACAACGCTCGAAATCAGGAGTCGACGGCTTTGCCTAGGGGCACCTATTTTCGATAACATTCTTGGCAACACCTAGCAGAAGATAAGACGGAGGAGGTCCTTATTACCAATCGCGGGAAAAACAACACTGTCAAAATCCGCGTTGGTAGTCACGTGGACGTTTCAAAATCGATCATTAGATACCTGGGGGTAATAATCGATGCCAAGGTGAGCTTCAAGGGGCACCTGGACTATGCTCGCAAAAAGGCAGCAAAGGCTAGTTAATCTCTAGCAAGTATGATGCCAAAAATCGGAGGGCCGAAATCTAGTCGCCGGTTGCTTATCGCAGGGGTGGTGAAATTCATCCTGCTATACGCGGCTACTGTCTGAGCGTGCGCACTGAATAACACAGTGAACCAGACAAGGGTAAGTTCGGCATACCGGCCAATCGCTCTGAGGGTGTGCAGTGCATGTAGGGCGGTATCAGGTGAAGTAATGTGTCATCGCGGGAATGACTCCCTTGGATCTTCAGGCGAATGAGGCACACTGTTTCTGCCGGAGACGGAGGGTGAATCCGGCCGTAGTGACTGCGGGTTTCCTAAAAGCCACTAGGAAAGAGCTGTACAGGAGATGGCAGCCACGGTGGGATAATTCCGAAAAGGGCCGCTGGACCCATACACTGGTCCTGTGTATTGAGAGTTGGGTCGAGGGTACGGTGGATACAGGAAGTACTTGCACCGTTTCGGATTGGGTTAGTGTCCAGACTGTCCCTAATGCGCCGCTACACTCGAGAACCCGGAGCATGAAGAAGGAGGTTAAACGGTGCCCTTAACGCAGTTATCGGACCCCACAATTTCGTGGAGGAGATGCTGAGGCCCACAGCAAACTGGAATGCGATAAGCGATACAGGAGAAACTGAAGGAACTGGAATGAGCTCGGAAAGCGCGATGATTGCGTAACTGTCGAGAATAACTCGTTTTTTTCAGCACCCGCTAGCCAATTTCCAGGGAAAACTATTTTTGACGACAATAATAATTTTAACAAAAACGTTCATTTTCCCTAAAGAAATGATCATTGCCTTTCTTTTTGTATAAATAAGAAAAAATGTTGTCTTGAAGCCAACCGCAGGATTACTTTTCCACTTATATTTTCGCATTTTCCCCAATCATCAACAAAAGTTCTTATCGAAAATTGTTTCGCCTCGCATCCTTTCTGCAACGGAACTCGTGTACCGAATTACTTCTGTTTTAATACAATCTTGAACGGAATAATGCCGCACAGGAATTCACGGGCAGCGCTTTCCATTCATGCATTCTCCCTTGAAAAGAAAAGCCATGCTCCCCCTCGTGCATACGCAATCAACCCCAAAACCATGTCCCACAACTCGTGCATATTTTAATAAAGACTTAAGGCAGAAATAATTTCATTAGCACGTTTTACCACTGGAATTTCTCGTATAAAATCCCAAGGGAATTTCGGTATTTGGTAAGGTTGAAATCTACTCGGATAGTAGTCGGGGTAGTGTGGCCCTTTGCAGGTTTCCATACAATGAATTGAGGAAAACTTTTGCGAATGCCGACCGTGAGATAGCTCCTACAAATTTCATACCTCCTTATAATTCCTTGCGCTTTGTCTCGTCGAGGCTGAGGCCACAATTCCTTCTCTCATCTCGTCTCATCTCAAGAAGGAGTTATGTGTGGCGCATATCTTTGCTCTTCGGTTACCGTTTTGCCTTTCCCGGTGAAAATGCGAAGGGAATGTTCTCCATGAAAGGAATTCTTGTGTTACTCCCTAAAGGTATGTTCGCAAAACTACAAAAGGTTTAACTTACAAGAATTTTAATGAAAGAATTTTTCGTCTATCTGATAATCATCGTCATCTTCCTTGTCATGGAGGGCGCGTCTAAACTCTTTTATTTCGCTCAAGCATTAAGTATGAACAAAGTTGAGGAGTAGTAGTAGAGATTGCACTATAAAGTTTGAGTTTTCTCACCTTCATCTTATTGTTACGATAATGTTTTAATAGAGGAACATCCAGAAGAAGTTTAGTTTTTTGTAAGTATTTCCAACAACTTTCCTTTCGCATCAGGTTATTTTTTACGAAGTTTCGAAAAGATGCAACTAATGTAGCTGTTCGAACGATTCTGTCGATAATCAATTTGGTTTTAAAATGAGAAAAGTTTTCAATCTTTTTTTAATTGAATATTAGATAAATGATTATATGTACGTATAGGGTGAGGATGGAAAATTCAAGCCAACAAATAGATAGAAAACTTATAAGCAAACTGAGTTCAAAACTCGGAGAACTATGTTGTCTGACGCGGGAGTTTTCGCCAAGTTTTACGAAGTCTGAACTCAGTTCACAAATTTATTCAAAAATAACACACATAATGCTTAATATTTGAGTTTTTAAAAAATAATCGTGTTAGTAACAGTAAATATAGAAGAGTTTTTTCATACTACCCTTTTTACATTAGGAAATATTTCAAGCATTACTAGTCGGTCATTGTTGGATCCCAGTGTAACTAAACAATGCAATTGTCACGCTGTCTTGTTGGATGACCTACCCACTGCTGCTTCTATCATTCAATGATGTGTACTCTATCCTTTGTAGACTGAGTATTCAGTTACAATATTACACGCAAATTCCGAAAGTTGATTGCTGGCGCGTGTAGATTCTTACACGATCTTACTGGGCAAAAGTATGTTTTTGGACGGCTCGACAACGAAGTTAACAGTTATGAGAATAGGACATTTTAATCTCACCGTTTTGATAGTCAGGAAGAAAAGGAATGTACTATTAGCAATTCCAAGCACTCAGGCGCTGTCAGGCCCATTGTACTATCCCCGGAGATTGCCTATGCATCGGCCTCGCGCTACGGCGTCCGCAGGTTTTCGCGAATGTGAGAACATTCTCCAGAGATAGAGAACGCACAGACTCGTTGTTGAAGAAAACCTTACTAAGGTATCTTTGCCTGACATCTGAGGAGGTCGGGTAGTTGCATACGAAGTGCGCGGCCATTTCTTCCTCCTCCTCGCATTGGTTGCATCTTGACAAGACCACCACTCCAATTTTTTCCATGTGGTAGTCTCAGGGACCCCACCATTGTGGGTCCAGAACCTTGGCGCGCCAGTTTGTCAGCTTTCTCATTACCAACGATATTTGAGTGCCCTGGCACCGACTTCAGAAATATTTCTTTCTGTCGGCCAAGTTTCAACAGCACCTGATAACAACTCCACGCCAACTGGCTCGATATATCTTTACTGTTCAATGCTGATAATGCTACCCGACTGTCGGAATAGATTTGAATGGTGCAGTCCCTCCAGTTTTGCCGCAAACTTTTTTCTGCTGCCAATAAAATGCCATATATCTCTGCCTGGAATATGGTCGTCATTTTCCGAGAGGTCGCGCCAGTTCCATAATCGGATTTTCCGAGAACACTCCTGCGCCGTTTCTATGACTGACCCGTCGGTGAAGATGTTTGTCCTCCTAAAAGACTCGTGGCCATTTATTGGCCAATCTTCTCTTTTGGTGATTACGACGGATAATATCTTCTCAAAGACGAATCCGGAAATCATACGATCGTCAGATAACAAAGCCACCTGTTGTTTGCCAAGATATTTTCAGATGGACCCATGACCTATAACTGCCCGCGTTTCCACGCGCCAATAGTATGTGGCCAATATGCGTCGTTAGCTTCTTTCCGTTCTACCTGCAAATGGATTGGGGATAAATTCGGAATAGCTTCGAGTGCCGCAGTTGGCGATCTGCTTATTGCTCCAGTAATATTAAGGCAACTGAATCTCAGAATCTGCGTCAGCAGCAATGAATCTGTTTTGGTGAAAATCCCTACGTCTTACTGATCGCATTTCTGTAGCACCAGAGTAATTTGAAGGATTGTTGGTATTGTTCCTGGGTATGGTACTTCAACGTTAACTTGGAGCCCAGATGTAACCCTGAATATTTGACTGTTTGTACCAGTTAGATTTCCCCCTCTGCAAACGTAGGTAGCGTGTAGCTGCCTCACTTGGCGTTCCTATTGAACTTGTCCATTCTTCCTATCGTTTACCGTGAGTCCATTATGGAGTGGAATACATCACCTCATTCTTGTATCCACAAACTTGCCTATAATTTTTACAGCTAGATCGTCCGCCAATGCTTGTGCGAAGACTTTTGTGTCCTCTATTACCAGGAGCCTAACAGAGGAGAGAGAACCTCTCCCTGTGGGCAACCCCTAAGATACCCTCAATAGACTTCTGTCCGACCAATATGTAGATCTTTCTCTACTCTAGCATGGAGTGCTGTCTCCGTGGATTTGCCTTTCTGGTGAAGTGGCTACTTAGGCATATATGTATCCCTTATGAACCGATCTACTAATCTTTCTCGTCCTTTTAGAAGAAAGGAAATTAGATTGATCAGCCGGAAGCTTTTGTGTCTGCGTAGGTGGGTTTCCTTGGTTTATGAATAAATATTGCTTTCACATCATGGCAGCTGGTTAGAATAAAAGTATGTGGTAGGCAAGCACGGTATATTTTCCAAATTTGTAGACCCAGGGCATCCATTGTCTTTATTACTGGAGCAGAAACAATGCTATCCGTACTTGCAAAATTGTATTCATGGAACGAGTTAAATGCCCACTTCACTGGTTCAAGTGAAACTACTTTAGCTGTCAGAGCCCAATCTTCCGGTTGAGGGCTGTACGTGTCTGTTAGCACCGAGATGAGATTTTGGATGCTTCCTGGGAAGTGCACTTCGAGCAAATGGTTTGCCGTTTCCTCATCGTTTTCCGTGTACCTCCCGCTCTGTAGACGTGGATTGCCCAACTGCTGGCTACATTCTTTGAAAAGGATCCGCTTTAGCTTTGAGGTTGCTTGAAGAGAGTTGGTCTCTTGGATAAAGCGTCTCTATCATGATCGTTTGGCCGACCTTATGATCTTCTTTCGAGCTTATTGAGCCCCCCCTAGCGAATCCAACCTGCGGCTAAGTCAGATTGTAAAGAACTCTTGTCGTTCTCCTCTGTTTCGTCAAATTCGAATTCCAACATGGTGTTTTACCATTCTTTAGCATCAGGAATGAACAGCTTTCCTCGAAGATTTCTCTCATACTAGTTCTGATTATCTGGGCTGTTTCTCAATTCCAACAATGGATTTGATGCATCTCCCAGGGATCGTAACTCGGGCGCTTAGTTCTATTTTGTACGTCGCCCAATCTATCTTACGCGGATTCCAAAATGGAGTGGGTGGAGTTGGATCAATGTCCATTACCAAATCAATGTGCCTGTGATCCGACAGGAGCTGCAGTGTCAGGCGATGCCACCGTGATGTCGATGACTTCTTGCCTAACCACGTTGAAAAAAGTGGGTTCATTACCCAAATTGAGGATCTGCAATTCGGTTTCCACCAAAAACTGCAGTAGTCTTGATCCTCTTGCGTTGATGTTGGAACTTCCCCAGCATATATGGTGGCGCTAACATCATATCGTGTTATTAATTCCATGCCTTTACTTTTGGCCTATTGGTTAGCTCTGATGAATGTTCCACTCGGAACTTCGTCTACGTCATAATGAAAATATCCAGAGCACCATAAAATCTCCTTTTTATGGTCAATTTGTCGTTGTGGTGTCGACATCACATAGGTCGCTAACCAAGATAGCTTCAAGGGCTTTTGCAATCATCATACAAGAGCGCACTTCCACACGTCCACTGACATACAACAAGTCAGCATGCCGAAAGTTTGGCTGCACGTCTCCTTCGATGATTTTAGGAGTCGACATTTGTAATGTGACGGTCCCAAGCCCGTAGTAAAGCCGGTAGCCTGTTTGTTCCCGAACCTTCTTAATATCCGGTCGAGGAACGTCGATAGTGAGGAAAATTTCCGGCTCTTCCTCCTGCTTTGTGGCCTAATTGCATCTAAGAGGAAGTGATGAGAATATTCTGCACCTCGGCATCGTTACGCTCCTCTTCTGAAAGCCAGAGAAAGGTACTTTTTAAACCATCGCAGCTTTCAGTCGCGCACCCTCCCACATATCCTTGAAGGAGGAGCAGTATTGCCTGAGCCACTCTTTCGGGTTTTCGTCGGCAAAGTTTACCCGTAACATGATACAGTATACACACTACCGAATCAAAGCGTAGTATAATCTCTTGCAATGATGTAGTCCTTAAAGCAGCAACTCAAGCTGCTTTGTATCGTAGCCGGAAGGATTGGTGTCGTCATACAAGACACATTCATTGGCTTCGATAGTCTTAGCTGCAAATGAAGACTTGGCCGTGGCTGACCGAGCCTTCTTTGCAGCCGTTTGGGCCGATTAGTTGGGATCTTCAGAAGACCGCTGCCGCTTTGGTTTGCAACAGACGATCCTTCCTCAGGCTTGCCCCTTCGCTCAGGGTCCGATCGTCATGATTGAAGGGTTGTTGTTTCCTTTTGTATTTTAGGTTTTTAATTTTTTCATTGTTGACTGCCATGGCCGCGTTTGTTCTACCGCATAAAATAAGTCGATCGCAACAGAGCCCTTTTTGCGAGACAAGGCTAGTTGAAACTGGTAGTCGCCAGCTACCTTTCCACACTCTTGGCGATGTTCCCTAGAAGTGGGCGCTCAAACGGTTAGTTTAGGTGGGCATAATTATTTTCTAAATCTGGTACAAACTTTTAAAAACACTTTTTAAATGAAGAAGTGTTCATTTCAAACCGATTTTGGAAATAGACAGGCAATCATGAAACATTTTATCATTATCAAGGCTACAACAACTAATATCCAGTCTAGACCTGACTGGGAAAGGAACTCCATACATCCTAGTTTCAAGCTGTAGTTAACCAATTTGATATCCCTAAAATTTGTCTGGCGTCTTGGCCTACGCCACGGCTCCGTCTAAGGCAGGGTGTGTCTTGTTTTTCTGCCACAGGTATTGCCTTTATATGCGTTTGTGTTTACACAAAACCTTAAAAACGGTGTCGAATCTCCAGAGATAAGCATTCATGGCACCGGTTTGTACTACGACGGTTGTTGAGGACATTTCTTTTGGCTTGGTTAATTGTAAAACAGACTCAGCAGCGAAAGTACACAGATTGCAGATGGTGAAGAGTTAGTAGCAGGTGTCCGGACAGGATCCAATTTTCGTAGAAAGGTCCTCGGAAGCAAACATTTTTCTTCGTGAGTGATATGATTCTTCCAACGTCGGCGGGGCTTCAGTGCTTGAAGTGGCACGGAAGCGGAGGAATCCACAGGGTGTTGAGCTGACGGTGCAGTGTGACCAATCGCAGTCAGGTTCTTCGCAAGTTGGAGCTTTGGGGGTAACCAATATTCTCGTGAAATCTAAAACTGTTCCCAAGGTCGATGAAGTCATCCAGATCTGGCGTTCACTGCGTAATTAATTTCCCAACATCTCTTGATTTCCCGAGCTAGTGGCTCATAGCTCATCTTCTTCTCCATCTATTTTCGTTCAATGTTGCTTTTATGGGGGATAGCAACATCAACAATATACACGGAGTGACCCGTCTTGTTAACTACCAGCACGTCAGGTTTATTGTGTGGAATATTGCGATCAGTTAGAACTTGCCGGTTCCGATACATGCTGTAAGGTGTACTGCCTGCGGCTCATATCGGTAAACCGGACATGTTCCCGTGATCAACCCATGCTTGTTCGTAAGGTTTTGATGACCTACCTTACATATAGCATTATTCCGTTTGTGTATTGCATCGGTGCCATACAGTACAGCCAGAAATGAGATGGTCCAACGTCTCTAACGCCGAACCACACATTCTGCACTGGTCGTTCTCCATTCGCTCTTTCATTATGAGCTTTTTATAAACTCGGGTGGCGACCACGGCATTCTGAATGGTACATTCAAAGAGCTCCCCAGCAACCAGCTATCGTGATGACCTTTGCGGGTGCCTTAGATTTGACACTTGTCTAATCCAAATTCCATCCGAATATCACGGCTGAACATGTCTGCTATTCACAACAGACTTCTAAGATGGTCGTCAATAGCAGCATATAGCTTGATGTCATCAAAGTACATCAAGTGTGTCACTTCGCACTTAGCACAAAGGCCATATTTGATTGCCTAACCATGCCCGCTAGCATAATTCAATAGCCATGAAAGGGGGTTCAGTGCCATGGAAAACCAAAGGGGACTCAACGAATCCCCCTGGAAGATGCCTCTCCGTATACGAATAAGTTCCGAGGTATTATTTGCCTTAGATGAGCGCATTGATAAGGTAGTATGCCGCCCTTCCTTGACTGTCGCCAAAAATTTTATTAGTTTGGGATCAATACGATATAGACGAAGAACATCGATTCGCCAGGTATGCGATACGCTGTCGTCTTGTCTCGTCATAATCGATATAGCAACGTAGCATTGGCCTCTAGTTGCTTGTCCAATGAGTTGCTTTTGAAACCCCTTGACTCGACTCGACAGCGCTTCTGCTCCTCGGTCAGAATGTTGCTGTTCTCGAGGTGCGCATTGACCCTACTACTAATAATTGACGTTATGAATTTGTAAAGGGTTGGTAAGCAAGTAATCGGTTTTGTGTCCTGTACCGTATCCTTCTTAGTGATAAGGTAGGTAATCCCCGCAGTAAGGAAGTGTGGAAATTCCTCCGGCCGACTAATGACCTAATTTATGTTGTGTGTCACCCCCATGTATACTGGTGAACTTTTTGTACCAGAAGTTCTGCACTCGATCCAGACCTGGGTTCCTCTAGTTCTTCGAGTTGTTTATGGCTCGTCGAATCTCCTCTTTGGTAACAATTTATACTGGCATGGCGGGTGCCTTCCACTCAGCATGCTGGGCGGGTAACTCCAAAAGCCCACCCCAATATTTTTCCGCATCCGTCACCGAAAACTGTACTGTCTGGACGATCTGTTGGGATTCGCTGATTCCTCGCGTAAGTTGCATTCTGGATACGTCTGGAGTGATTTTCGCCATACCGTTGTGCGTCCAGAATTCCAACTACGGGTGTTTCACTGGGGATGGCATAGTTTCTGTAAACTCTTTTGCACTTTATTTCTCATCCGTCTACTGGCATTGCCAGAGCTGATTCGAATCAGTCTAGTAATGCCCTGCTTTAGAGAGTACCGCCGACGCCCCAGACGAATTTTCCATGTTGGATCTTTTCGGTCACTTAAACCAATAACGTGAAATTGAAACTTCTAACCGTGCGACCTGACAGTCGTACACTATAATACACAAATGATTGTAGTTTCAAAAGGGACCCATCAGCACACGGACGAGATGCGATCTCATCATTGATTTGAGATAGAATTCTCGGAGTTGCTGGAGATGCATAGAGCCTGGGAGTACCTGATGTGTGCAAAGTATGCATGTCCGAGAATTTCATACATACTCTTTGGAATACGTTCCGAACCTCAGAGAGACTTCAGCTAGACGGTGGAGAAGAGTACATCGGCTCCGCTCCCTGATGATGGTCGGGACTGTGTCGCTGTGAGTAATAAAGCAGCACTGGTATGCGATTCGCTGCACAGTCACGTGCGCGAATTGCGGGAAACGCTCGAAGAATCTCTGGTCCAACAAGGGCGGAAAGATGTTGGATCTGCCTCGTCGTTATTTCATAGTAGGAGCGGATGATTAAGAGGTACTTTTCCTCAGTCTACTTTATTCTCTGCCTAAGCGAATATGCTGAAGTGGTCGCCATAGGTTATAACGAAACAACCTGTTCATCGTGGCGCCTAGCCGTCTAATCCCCCTGCGATTAGCGATTTTGAAGTCGCGCTGTTCATTACGGGAGCCCGATCCAGTCAAGTCAGAGGACTCCCGCCAATTAACCGCATCGGACCTCAAGTTTCTCTTTCTTCTTACTAGATGGGTTTGCATTTTATACCTCAGTGGTAATCTGCAAAGTTCCTGTACTTTCTTCACCTACCCCCTGAGATGCTGCGGTGGCGCGCAGGCCCCCCTTTCATAACCGGGCTTGGGAAATTTATTATTTTATCATTTTATTTTTTTTTGTTTCATTACGATTTTGTGTGAAACAAAACCTTATTAAAATCAAGTCAACGTCTGTCTGTCTGTCACACCCGATTTATTCGGAAATGTCTTAAAATGTTCACGAAATTTAGTGGGAAGGTCTAATCTGTGAATCCCTTTACACATACCAAGTGGCGCCATTTTATGTTGAGTTTCAGAGTGGCAAAATTTTTTTCCAAAGAATAGTCGAGTGGGATATCAAGTAAAAGAGCGCCAATTAGCACTTATCGAGACTGCTATTATAATATTTTTGATACTGGGTGAAACGTAGGGGAGCGAGAGCTCAAAATATATCTGAGGCAAGAGGAACATTGATCGAGGATGTAATCGGTCGTGGATCCTGCTTTTCGATCGCGGCACTCAGGATCGTAGTTATGTAGCTCTACGCACGCGTTCGAGCCGTCTTTTGGTTTCTTTTTTAATTCATTTCGTTAGGCTCGTGCGAATTCCCGTGTTCGGTTTATTTTTCACGATCCGGTGCGACTGGATCCATTTTAGCATAATGACGCGGGAGGGATCGAAGTGCTCAGAACAGAGGCGGACAAGCAAGGGTCGCCGGAGCGTTTCGATGGAATTTCAAAATTTGCGGGCGGACCTCGCTTTCAATTTCGCCATCTTTTCAGATAGCTTTCCCCTCTCGGTCGTTTCCTGCCACTCAGGATAATCTCTTGACTATCGACAATCCAATTTTGACATTAGACCATTGAAAGCGGGATCAACAGGAACTCCCTCGTTTCCGCCGCCTTCTCAGGGTCCCAAATATGAGAGCCGATTAGTTAGAATGTCATCGTCTTCTTTTCGAGCCAAGTACTTTCCGCGCTATGACCTGAGTTGATTTTTTCTACTCACACTAACTATTGCATAAATAATCGCGAACTTATTTATTTGTCTTGTTGTTGTTTGTTTATTTGAAGAAAGCAATGGTAGTCCCCATAGTTCTATAAAGAGTCAAATCAATACAAAATGCTTCTATGCAATCCCCAAAGAGCATTATATTTTCTGACCTCTTCGAGCCAAATAACATTTTCCAGCACAACTATTGCCTCTTCCATATAAGAGGTGGGACTTTCCTCATATAAATTACATTGGAAAGACTTCATTTCTGCTTACATATTCACAATTTTCCCCATAAGACTTGCCATTATGACCCAATCCCACTAAATAGCTACCAAATTGACTACATAAATTATTCTCAGTTTAGACTTTAATCGACACTTCTATACCAAAACCATAACGAAATTTCTAATTAATGAGCTCAGCTTGGTTTATGGCGTAAATCCACAAAACGATATTTAATTACCCTAAACTTATTGGAGCTAACCGACTCTATATAGTATATTGAGCACATTGTTTGATACATATATACATACATGTGTGGCTTGCGTGTACAGCAGAGATTTCTGATATCATGATATGGCGGTGAAAGAAAATACACAATCATGGCCAGCAATGAATAGATATTACATACAAAGATCCCATTCTAATGGGGAGGGGAATGGTCGAAGAAAGTCATTAAAGCGCCCCAAAAACCTACAGCAAAGGCCACAAGTGCCTCTGCGATGTTCACATTTTATATCGCCTGGAAACCTTCATAAAGTCAACTCCGGCGGAAAGGATATGTGGAGCGAATGTCTTATAAATTACTTGAATGGTGAACTTCTATGATGAGATACATGTTTGGGTTTTAATTGTAGTTGGGGGACTGTTTAAAGTATATATAAGCTTCGCTGACATCTTATTTTGGTTTGCTCTCATTTATCTTTCCAACATGTGATTATTTACCAAAAAAACCTGCAAATTGTTTCCGTTTTTCCAGTAAAATCATCAATAAAACTCTCAATAAGAATTTTTCCAGTTTTTGTTCAATTGTTGCATTTTCCTATTGTACAGTAATAGACACATATTCTTCGTTTTACCATAACCATACCATAATCCTACTACACATTGCTACAGTGAACCGCATCATCATTCATCTTCCACAGATATGCTGAGTCGAAAGAGACAAGAGTCGACGAGAAGTTCATTAAGGACTTTTCAAATCGAACCCACTTGAAAATCATACTGACAACGACTAACGGAAATTGAGTTGTTTACTTACAGTTTGAAAGCACTCTCAAAGTATGTGTGCTTTTGACATTTTCTTTCTATGCTCAAAAGAACCCTCTGAGTCCCAACACCACCACTATAAATCATTTTCAACGGTTTTTATGATTGGCCCGTAGTTTGAATTGAAGACCACTCATCCGTTTCCTTAGACCACAACCAAGTTCACATCGTATATTAGGAATTCAGAATCTAGTTTGGTCCTGTGTCTATTATTCCTTCGATCAGGGATAGTTGGGAATCTTTTTGGTTTGAGTATCGATAATTTCCTGGTATGCTTCCAATAATTTGCTGAAGTAAATTTCTATGTTAATTGGCGCCCAACGTGGGCGATAGAAGACTGAGATCCTTTGACACTATGCGTAGCTATGTACATATTGTAAGGATTACCAAATGTAACATGAGGTCTCCTAGCGAGCTAAAAGGAAGCACCTGCGAATTTTCTTTTATATGCAACTATGCCGTAGCTAATTTCATACCCGGTTGAGGAGCGCAGGGTCATTTAAATCGGAATGAGCAGAATTCATCTAAGCATTTGGAATTGTTGAATCAGATGCAATTAAATTGGTAGAGAGGCGGTTTTGTGATTTTTTCAGACATTCTGGTTGGATACTTTCTGAAGAGATCCCACCTTTTGACGTCTAAACGCGTGTTTATTTGTCGGCTGTGCATGGTTACGTGCTGCTCCTCTCTGGACCAAACTGGCTGTGGGAACGATACCCAGAACACCAAACCACTACTGAAGACGAGAGAAAAAGTAAACTTACGGTACAGAGGCTATCGGCGGATTTTGGGAGCGAGCAAATGGGTCGTCAATCTCCCTTGACCGCAGTGGCGGTGTACAACATCTAACAACATCTAATGCTACAAGTGATTTAAATTTGGAGAAGAAGGTATCTAAACGAGAACACCAGTAAGAGATGAACCAGTATCAATAGAAAGACGCATTCAGGAGGAGCTCGTTCACTTTGAGATCTTCAAGAATGCCAAAGACCGAAAAAGATAAAGCACAGGTAAGATGAAAGAATTTTAAAATTGAAAGCTTATGTGAAAGGGGAGGTACTCGTAGAGAACAGAGCCCTGATCCGGAGGAATTACATAGCTTGGCGTAAGGATAGTTGAGCGGTCCAAGTTCACCAAAGACAAGCATAATGTGTACTAACCCATAAAGAACATGGTAAAAACTTTTAGCGTCCTCTATAGTAGACTGAAAGAGGAAGAAAGAAATACTAACTAGAAACCCAAACCTGTGGCCACAACAGTGTCACAGGCTCTAGAAAATCAGCAAACTCCTCTTGAAATGAAATAAAATATACAAGAAATTCTAAAAAAAGCCCAATCAAAAGTACGGAAATGCGAGTGTCGGCAATCGAAGGGAAATCCAAGGGGAATGAATATGATCATCATCATCAATGGCACAAGAACGGGTATTCGGTCTAGGCCCGCCTTAATAAGGACCTCCAGACACCCCCGTTTCGCCCCGAGATCCACCAATTCGATATCCCTAAAAGCTGCCTGGCATCCTAGTATGGTGTATGCATTGTTCCATCTCAGGTAGGGTCTGCCTTGTATTCTTTTTCTACCACAGATATTTCATTTATAGACTTTCGGGTGAGAACATCCTCATCCATTAAGATTAAGTGACCCACCCAACGCAATCTGTTGAGCCCCATTTTATCCACAATCTGACGTTCATGGTATCGCTCATACATTTCGTCGTTATGTTCGGCCATCCTCATGTAGGAGGCCAAAAATTCTTCGGAGGATTCTTCTCTCGAACGCGGCCAAGAGTTCACAATTTTTCTTGCGAAGAATCCAAGTCTCCGATAATGCTGGGGCAGGAATACATGAGGACTGGCAAGATTATTCATTGTCTTGTACAGTAAGAGCTTTGACCCTATGGTGAGACGTTTCGAGCGGAACAGTTTTCGAATGCTGAAATAAGCTCTGTTGGCTGACAACAACCGTGTGCGGATTTTATCGTCGTAACTGTTATCGATTGTGATTTTCAACCCTAGATAGGAGAAATTATTAACGGTCTCAAAGTTGTAGTCTCCTGTCTTTATTCTTCCAGTTTGACCAGTGCGGTTTGAAGTTGATAGTTGGCTGATTTTGAATGAACGAATATGATAGATTTACCAATGCCGTAAGCAGCGAAAATACGAAGGCGAAAGCAAAGGTGAGAATTCGCCAGAAGGAATTGCTATCTACAGCAAGAGCAGTCTATTTTACGCGGAGATATTGAGAAAGATTAGAGCTGACCGACCTAAAAGATCGGAAATGTCAACAAAATCCGAAGGATTCAGTAAAGTAATCTCATGTTTGAGTGGAAAAAATTCTGCTTGACTAAAACTGACGGCTTTCGCAGACAAATTAAGAACTCATTTAGAAAGGATATCACAGTACGGGCCCAAAAACACGATGCCTTCATACAGTGCAAAAATCTGACCGAACTGATATCCACAGCATCCTTGCCCTGCGTTGATAATTGAAGGAATTGGGAGAGTAATCCATTGCGAGTTTGAGAAAAGCTTATGGCAGCACTCAAAAGGTCACATCTCGACTACCAGCGCAGGCAGCGTAGAAATTGATGACGACCGGAAAAGTTTGAACTGGATGATTTGTCTGCCATCTGAAAGAGCCGACTTCTTTAAGTGCTTCATATTTGGACATTTTGGGAAGACATGCCCTAGCTGCGTCGATCAATCCGATCACATATTGAATGAATATAAACATATGTTGGATAACGGTTTTCCCACAGGGGGACAAGGTCCAAGCAGAGAAAATAATGTAAAGGACCGAAGTCTATTAGAGGCTTTGCCCAGTTATATATAGTCCTGATAAACGAAGCTGGGGTAAACACCTTTTGGAAAGGGGAGCCTCAATCGTGGATCCAAGTTTTATTAGCCCTGCAATGGTGTGCGGGTCGCTCTGGCACGTTATATGAAGAGTACACTTACAGCGATCACTAGGAACTACGGGAAGAGTCATAAGGTAGGGAAACAGCTTACGTAAAGCGCAAAAGAATATCATTCTAATTCACAAAGCATTGGAGGAGCAAACCTTCATAAAAGTGTCGGTAGACCAGCCTACTAAGGCAGGCGACCCTCGTGAGCATTGTGAAAGCACGTGACGCATCTACGCAGTAGAAGATCCAAATGCAGGTGGAATAGTGAACTGGCCAGCCTTAGATCAGCCGAGCCAGACGAATGACTCAAAGGGCGATAGGTAGAATTGTTCATTGGCAAAAAGGACATACATATAACGAAGCCTTCAAAAATCTCAAACTTGGCATCAAACGGAGCAAAAGGAAATGTTTTAAGGAGTTCTACTCTAAGGCCAATATAAACCGGTTGGGAAGCGCTTATAGGATTGCGATGGGACGGCTCAGAGTCGGGTCATCCCCACAGATCAGGTGCCTTACCCTCTCGTTAATAATCATCCAGAAGTTATTCTCCCAGTAAAAGAGGGGTGCTAACTCCGTTAAAAGTGCTAAGACCGTTAAAAGTGATGGCGATTCCTACTGTAGCCACAAACGAGGTCTGCATTTGCGGCAGAAACACAAAGCTCTTGTCTTTGATGGAGTATCGACTAGGATCGTTAGTCACGCCGTGAAATCTGGACCGGAGATGTTCGTTTAGCAGTTGAAAGCGAGCACGCGCGAGAGGATATTTACTGCGGCATGCAAGTGGCAAGAGCAAATACTGCTGCCTAAAACTGGTAAGCGAACCTCCTATAGGTCCATATGTTTTCTAAAAAGTAGAACGGGTTATTTAAAATGGATTGGTCCTGATAGTTCACAGCCAAAAAGGTCTTTCACATTGGCAGTATGGGTTCCTAGAAATTAATTTAACCCTTGATGTTATCAAATTGGTTGCTGAATTGGTGGAGATCGCGAAGGAAATGATAGTTCCAGCAACTATTATGACCATGGATATGTGAAAGTCATTCAATTTGGCCAGTTATGGCTTTATACGGAAATGTAAGGGCCATAACTACTTAGGTTGGAGAGTGGTAGACTGATAATTGCAAATTTTTTCAATATGTTCTGACATCGACTGACTTTACTAGCTACTATAAACACATTGGTTGCTAGGCCCTATACAGACTTCGTATTATAAGTAAAGATATACAGGAGGACTTTCAACCCGAAATCGGGGATTTCAATATCATTATCTCATCATTGTCTTAGAGATAATATTTGTCTGAAAACGCATGTCGTACTCAAATAAAAACAGGTTGGGTTACCTCCCTGATGATTAAAGCTGTAAGTTTCAGGTATGTAAGGTTTTGTGTATTTCTTAGATACTTGCACTGAAGCGGCGACTTTGTTAGTAATGGTGTGATTTCGACCAAACATGACAGGATCATGTTTTATACTATAGTCTATACTGCTGCATTATTCTAGAATGAACTCAAGGGGGGTTTTGAAGTCAATTGCTAAAAATTATAGTAATATATAGTAAAATTATAGTAATATACTATTTGACTAACTAACTTTACTTGAGCAGATATCGGTATCGAGGGTATTTCGTAGCCTAGGCACCATATTGTGGCAGCTTCGTGATTTTTCCCAGATTTTTTTTTAGTTGCGACTACTTTTCAGCTCCTGCCCTCTCCCTAGGTACATTAAATGCTGGAGATGAAACACGGATAACCGCTTCTGAGAAAATGGGTATGACAGACAGGCAGACAAATGGACGATCAGACACGCAGACAGATACGCCACTGTTCGCGGTTACCTGAAATACGCCTAAACTCTCCCAACGACTTCCGGAGATCCGCGGAATCCTCCTCTACTATGCTGCGCCAAGTACTTCTGGGGCGACCAATCGTTGAGCATTTTGGCAGAGTGGATTCCACTACAGGCCGCAGCTAGCAATGCAATTTTTGGCCCTCCTTAATGTGTTGTCTATCTACTGCCACTTCCGCTTTCCATGCAAACAGTGCATAAGAATGTCACCAACTTCTTCCTTTGAAATAGTACCAGCCAAGCGTACTCCTGGCGCAGAAAGGTGTGGACGAAGACTGTGGAGCTTTCGAATAACTGTGGAGTTTACTTTCTATGTGCTACTCTTATATAGCTACACAGAAATAACACTAGCACAGAGCACTCTCAACTTGATATGAGTATTAAGATAACTATATTTCCAGATTTTAGGCATCATCATCATCAACGGCGCAACAACCGGTATCCGGTCTAAGCCTGCCTTAATAAGGAACTCCAGACATCCCGGTTTTGCGCCGAGGTCCACCAATTCGATATCCCTAAAAGCTGTCTGGCGTCCTGGCCTACGCCATCGCTCCATCTTAGGCAGGGTCTGCCTCGTCTTCTTTTCCTACCATAGATATTGCCCTTATAGACTTTCCGGGTGGGATCATCTGCACCCATACGGATTAAGTGACCCGCCCACCGTAACCTATTGAGCCGGATTTTATCCACAACCGGACGGTCATGGTATCGCTCATAGATTTCGTCATTGTGTAGGCTACGGAATCGTCCATCCTCATGTAGGGGACCAAAAATTCTTCGGAGGATTCTTCTCTCGAACGCGGCCAAGAGTTCGCAATTTTTCTTGCTAAGGACCCAAGTTTCCGAGGAATACATGAGGACTGGCAAGATCATTGTCTTGTACAGTAAGAGCTTTGACTCTATGGTGAGACGTTTCGAGCGGAACAGTCTTTGTAAGCTGAAATAGGCTCTGTTGGCTGACAACAACCGTGCGCGGATTTCATCATCGTAGTTGTTATCGGTTGTGATTTTCGACCCTAGATAGGAGAAATTGTCAACGGTCTCAAAGTTGTATTCTCCTATCCTTATTCTTGTTCGTGTTTGTGTTTGACCAGTGCGATTTGATGTTGTTGGTTGATTCGTCTTCGGTGCTGACGTTTCCACCATATATTTCGTCTTGCCTTCATTGATGTGCAGCCCCAGATCTCGCGCCGCCTGCTCGATCTGGATGAAGGCAGTTTGTACGACTCGGGTGGTTCTTCCCATGATGTCGATATCGTCAGCATAGGCCAGTAGTTGGGTGGACTTGAAGAGGATCGTACCTCTTGCATTTATCTCGGCATCACGGATCACTTTCTCGAGGGCCAGGTTAAAGAGGACGCATGATAGCGCATCCCCTTGTCATAGACCGTTGTTGATGTCGAATGGTCTTGAGAGTGATCCTGCTGCTTTTATCTGGCCTCGCACATTGGTCTGGGTCAGCCTAGTCAGCCTTATTAATTTCGTCGGGATACCAAATTCTCTCATGGCTGTGTACAGTTTTACCTAGATTTTAGACAGGACAGCGAAAATGGATCTACCGCTGCTAATACGTCGCCTACGCTTCGATGTTCTGCTCATTAATGTAGGTTGGTAGACTACGATGACCCGTCAGACTGAGAACATTGGTTTTGCTGCTGTTTACCTTCAGACCAACTCTCCTTGCCTCCCTTTTCAAATCCAGAGCCATTTGCCCAAGCTCCATTACCCGGTGGGAAAGCAATCAGATGTCATCAACGTGGTCGAGGTATTAAAGGAAAGATGTCACGATCCATTAAAGTAAGCCACGCCCTCCGGACAAAGCAGCATGAAGAACGTCACCGATAACAAGAAGAAATAATATGGGTGACGTGATGCAACCCTGGCGGACTCTACTTTGAACCTCCTTTGAAATTTTACCCTCGGTGCTATGCGTGTTATTTTATGCATCAGAAACTGATAATGGCTATTAGTTTCTCCAGAATGCGACTCCTGCGTACAACCCTTCGGATACACTCCCTGTTTACACTATTACAAACTGAGTGAAGATTTCTCGAAATCGAGAGAGGAAGAGCGGGTGTAGCGAAGTCAAAGTTCCGTGCACTGTTCTAAAATGATCCGTAGGGTGTTGATATGGTGAATGAAGGGGGAACCAGAGCGGAAACCAGCCTACTATCTGTCGATCAAGATTTTAAAAAGTTTTTTTAATGCATTTGAAGATTATTTTAGCTATTATCTTTGCGACGCAGATATCCCTCCCATTGTCATACTCAAAACGGATCCCCTTCTTCTTCTTGATACGGCTAAAAACCATGGTGAAGTTTTTGTTTGTTGAAAATGTTGGGAGTGTGAGTCCGCACCCATTTGAGGACCGGACCACTTGGGAAGCAACTTACTTTCTTTCATGTGATCCATGGACTCCCCTTTTCTTGGGTTAAACACCTAAGTTTTCCAAAAAATTTGACTGACGGTTTCATTCAGGGCAGAGGCAACGCATCAGATGCTGCTTCACGGTGAAGTGTTCTTTTACACCTCTGCAATTGCTCGTAATCGTGGATGAGAAGTCAACCGTTGACATCCTTCACAGGACCAACGAAAGATTTGGGACCACAAGCTCTTTCGTGACGTGGTATGCGCTTCTAAAGTCATTGCGTTCTGCCAGATCTTTCGCGTCTCTGGCCAGCGTGTTTGGCGATTCTCTCTTGCCGCGCCGTACACTATGCTGAGCTTCTCGGAATTTCGTTTGGTATCGGGGTTCGATCGCGTCACGGCTGCAATTGCTCGTAGCGCCAAGTTAGCCTTGAACCCCTTCTGTTCATCCATCCACTTTCCGTCGATGGTGCAGCAATCAGTATTCGGTCTAGGCCTGCCTTAGTAAGCAACTACAGACAACCCCGTATTGCGTCGAGCTCCACCAATTCGGTATTCTTAACAGTACATCGCTCTATTTGCAGCAGAGTCTGCAAGTTCTTATTTTTCTACATCTATAAATTTTTCCGGGGTGGATTATTAAGGGACTCGTCCACCGTAGCCTATTTTACACGACCATCTGGAGGGATTCAAAAAACATATATGTTTTTCTTGTCTAGCCCAGCTTTCAAGTGTTTGGCTCCCAAATCCTATTAACCCTTTTTATTGCAGGGTTTATTTATAAAATTGAGTCATTCAAACTAGGATATGAACGATATAAACTATGGTGAATTAACTAACAATGGAAGCCATTTTTTGTTTGTTTGATAGTTGACTATCCGAGAGAAGATAATTAAAATTAGAGCTGATTTGAAATGTTCCTTAATCAGTTGATTATGCTCATGCATGTAAGTTAAAATTAGGTCTTCACCAAAATTATCATGATGCCGTGGTTACTGTTGGCAACGCCATATCACGCCAGTTGGTGTGGAGTTGTCAGGCAGAAACTTGGCAGACTAAACGAAACATTCCTGATGTGGGTGCCGGGGCACTCTAACATCGCCGGTAATGAGGAGGCTGACAGACTAGCTCGCCGAGGGTCTGGATCCACAATGGTGGGGCCAGAACCAGCTCTTGGAATCCGACCATCTACTGTCAAGTCTACTCTGAAGGGTGAAATTGCAAGGATTCACGCAACCGAGTGGAGAAATTTGGACTCTTGCCGGCAAGCGAAAATCCTTGTGAAAGGGCCTAGGGCCACTAGAGCGGCATTTTTGTTGTCCCTTAAGAAGTGGGACATGAAAACCCTAGTAGGGCTTTCAATGGGACACTGCTCCTTAAACTACCATATGGAAAAGATTGGGGTAGTGGTTTCGGCTATGTGTAGCCAATGTGAGGAGGAGGAGGAGACGGCCCTGCACTTTTTATGCAGCTGCTCGGCATCCTCAGATCTCAGACGAAGACACCTTGGCAAGGTTTTCCTCAATGAAGAATCTGCATACTCTCTGCCTCTGGAGAATGTTCTCAGATTGACTAAAGCCTGCGAACACCGTAAGCTATTCATTTGCAGCAAGTTTCGTTATTGGCTAACCTCATCCTCTCATCTGAATAAGATTTTGTCTCAGAATATGATACAAAGCCTTTTATTTGATGAAGCCTCCTTCCCCCTCTTATTTTAGTTTCGATGATTCGCAAAAAATCAATACTCCGTTTCTCCTAAAGTATTGGGAAAAGTTCATATCCTCAGCGAACCAGATTAAGTTATGCGGTAGTTACAGTATATCGGGGGGGGTAAGGCAATCTGCTTTTAGTAGGCAGAGTGCTATGTTTGCCGCTTGAGCTGTGCTGCCTCTTCCATGCTAAGTCTTCTGCTAGAGAATGTGGTTTAGTTTTACCGTAAGGGATGTTTAGTCACACAGTATCGATACGCTCTTCACGTCCCTGAAATCCTATTTAAAATCACTTCTGAATTTCTTCTTCCTCATTTCAGTGATATTGCCAGCTGGCTGTACATATAGCAGAATAGGGATGCTATAGTCATTCAATCTTGATTATTTGCGTAAATTTTTTCTTGCCTTTTCAAAGATATTTCTCTCAATAGAGAGGGAGCAGAACGTGCAGACAATTGAATAAAGGAAATTCCACATCACTCGTTCAAATGGACAAGGAAATTTGCCAAAAGTAGGCGATTGACTATACGGGTGGTGCATGCTTGATAGAGGAAATTTGAATAGATAAAATTCATTGCAATTAATTGACAATCGAAAATGAGGCGGAAGATCTATAGTATTTTTCTGTATGTTTCCAGCGCTATGTGAAGGAAGATATTAGATTATTGTACTTCGTAATGGTTAAGACATTCGTCAGCCAATTTCACATTAATTTCATTCAAAAATGAATACACGTGTCAGCGGGAAATTTCCGCATTAAGTTTAGAGGGAGAGAATGGACAATAAACAGTAAAAAATCAAATTATACCTCAGAAGGACGAAAAAGCAAAGATCATAGTTTACACTTAAAACTAAATTGCGAAAAGGAGTCCATGAGACCAAGCTGTAATGCATTATACTCCGACATAGTCTCTGGATCGGGGAATGGAAATAGACTTCGAGCTTCGCGAAGGACGCACCGAAAATGTCAGCGTTACGCGTGTTGTCTAACTCCGACATAGTCTCTGGATCGGGGAATGGAAACAGACTTCGAGCTCCGCGAAGGACGCACCGAAAATGTCAGCGTTACGCGTGTTATATGACGCATTACGAGGAACGATATCAGCAGAGGCGGAGCAGTCCATTAGGCCGGTAGAGAGTTTGAAGAGGGTACAAAGATCGAGGAAGATTCTACGTTGTTAGAGGTAACGGAGGCGAAAGGTACGGAGACGGCTGGGATAGCCAACACGGGAGAGGTTCATCTTGAAGAAAACCGAGAGGGTGAATTTGCGCTGTATCTTCTATAGGGCAAGACAATCACAAATACAGAAGGGGGACCAAATCACGGAACAATACTCAAGGACATTTCTCACGACGGAGCTAAAAAGCATTATGGAAGGTTGGACTGAGGTGAAGTCAGTATAGGAGTGCAGTATGAAACCTAACTTCTTGGAAACACGGTTGGTGATATCGAAGTAGTGACTGTCAAAATTGAGGACAGAAAGGACAGAGAGCAACCACCGAGGTGGGAGAGGTTTTAAGCAAGTAAGACATTGAGTGACATTTGTAGACATTAACCGCCAATATATTAATTGTGAACCAATGGACCAAAGTATCCAGATTTGCCTGCAGGGACGCACAATCCATTGGAAGCAAGCCACGTAATAAGTGGTGGAGGAATGTTGAGAGAGGCGAGTTTGGATAATAGTATCACGTGGTTAACGGTTCACAGCTCACGGCTCACAGTTGCGGCATTTGGCCACCAAGTTGGTGAAGTCCAGAAGATGGGTAGAAGTGGTTCGGCGTTTTATGGAGCCGTGTTGCTAAGTGGGTGGTCAACCACCTATTGACGTATCTCTCGAGGATTTCGGAGTAGGATCGGAGGAGCGAAATAGTGCAGTAATTCTCAACAAGAGTAAGGTCACCGCCTTTGTGTATGCGAATGACACTCTTCAAGGTTCTTATTGAAAATAATGCAGAGAAGAGGGGAGATGAACTTGTAGTTTTTAATCGGGAAGAATTTGGGAAGACCATCGGGGCTGAGTTCGACATTGGCATCAGGTTATCAATGAGCTGCTCCACCAAAGGGGAAGTAAGGAGGGGAATGACAGGAGATTCGGAGGAAGCTGTACTCAGAGAAGAGGGAGAGGAGTTATAGACCGAGGAGCGGTAACTGCAAAGTAAATCGCAGGATAGCTGAGGAGAGGTAGCAGTGGAGTCAGAGAATTCAATGGAAGTCGGAAAGAACTGTGATGCATTGCGGGCGTTACGGATGTGAGACCAGAAAGGCTTCAAGTTACCACGCGCCAATTCAACTTCAACACTGTGCAGATAATCCTTCCTAGACTTAACTATCAGCAACTTAACTGAAGATCGCAGACAGCTAAAATGGTCAAAGTCTGCACGGCCTTCAGTGGATAAAAACTTGGCTTGTGCATAGTATGGGAGTTGAGGCGTGGCAGTTGTACCTCGAACTCAAGAGCAGGATGATGGGCATCAGAAGCAACATAGGGAAGAGCAAGAGGAGCAGAAAGAAGCCGTTCTGGCTTGTTGGAGAGGACGAGATCGAAAGTGCAATTTAGATGATTTATGATGCGATTGAACTGATGAGCTGCACAGGTGTTCATGAAAGTGAATAAAGGGAGAGACGGATGAGGTTAGAGTCACCACATACAATGAAGGGAAAAGAAGGGACAGTTACAGTAAGGACTTCTGAAAAACTGTCGACGAATTCATCGTACAGATAGGAGGGACTGAGGTAAGGGAAGTATATGCAACATATAATAGAAAGACTGGGGTTTGGGTGGGAAAACACGTAAGGTGATACAATCAGAGGGGGTAGAAGATGAAGAAAGATGGATTCGGCTCGTAACGGGGTTGAGTTGTGGAATGTGGTTGAGAGAGTAAACACTGAAGAGAAGTATGAACAGAGAAAGTCACAGGATTGTTGTGGGGAGTTAGCAGTGGAATCAGCAAAGTTGATGGAAGAAGGGAATGATAGGGTGGGGTTACGGAAACGGCGAATATGGGACTAAAACGGTTTCAAGTTGCCGTGG
Organism: Hermetia illucens; assembly: GCF_905115235.1. Lineage (NCBI taxonomy): Eukaryota > Metazoa > Arthropoda > Insecta > Diptera > Stratiomyidae > Hermetia > Hermetia illucens. Next base: position 42,322,512 of record NC_051851.1, read on the forward strand.
GCAAGGGTGGCCTCCACAGTCAACATGTATCTCTTATGCGAAATTTTAATCATACGCTTCACAGTGGAGTGCATAGCCTTGAAATGGGAAAGGTAGGCGTCATTCTGTGAAATCTGAAACTTCTTCCGGATCTTAGTAAAAATCTCCTTGGTGAACCAAGTTGGGTAGAAGCGAAGATAAGTTGGAGAAGAAGGGACGTAACAGGGGAGAAGCTCGGATAGGATATTATAAAAGGTACCAAGGCTTTCATCGCATGTATAGGTTGATAATATATGATCCTAGTTGATTGACGCTAGAGCCGAGTTTAGACCTTACCGGTCTAAACTGGCTTTCTGAAAGTTGAATTTTATCATACGGGGGGATAAGCGTCAATTTTGACATAGGTGGTTGGGCCAGGAAATGGAGAGAGGTAGAGCCCGGGAGGTTGGAAAGGAAGAAATCGAGAGTGCGACTCAGAACGTTTTTGGAGGTTTTGAAATTCAGGGCAGCACAGGTGATCGTGAAGGAAGAAATTAGAAAGGAGGAGTAGATGGGGATGTTGAAAGGAATAGGGAGGCTAGGACGACTAGGCGAATTGAGTTTGGGGAGGTTAAAATCCCCACATAGGTTGAAAGAGAGGCAAGGGAATTTGGCAGTTAGGAGTTTCGACAAGCTGTCAAACAATTCTTGGTACAGGGCTAGCATAGGGGACATAGATACAAGATACAATAAACAGGTGGTAGGGCAATAGAATCATATGGTGAGCCACAGGAGGAAAAGACGAGTTTGACGATCTTTAATTGCAATTTGGATTAGTGGATTTACACGACGTCGTACGGTTCCTATCGCAGCAGAAAATAAAATATCCTTCGGGGAGCTCAGAGTTGTCATCAAGCTAGATTTCAGAAATACAAATTACATATCTTTTTGGGAATTGTGGGGTCCTAAGTCCGCATCAACTTGATGTCGGCCCGGATCAAATGGGAAGCAACTTTATCCCTCTTTTTTTTGGTCCACGGACCCCTCGTTTATGCCTAGTGCCCAAACTTTAAAAATATTAGACGGTAACAGCTTTACGGTTTCTTACTAGGGCAGAGGCAAATCTTCAGGCGCTGCCTCACCTCTGCCCTGGAAGCAGCGTGACCGAAGGGGCTCGCAGATGTTAAGTGCTCCTTGGACTCCACTAGAGCATCGTGGATTTCGATCGAATATATCGAATATAGAAAAATTGAAACAAAAACTCCTTCGTAATCAAAGCCATCAAATTGCAGGATGCCAATCCAGAGCTGTTCAGTCGCCTTTTGCAGCAACCATGGTATACCCAGTATTTTTGCAGAACTGGAATTATTATTCGAATGAACTGTTTATCATAAGCTTATGGTAACTCACTGATTCAGCGGGTAAATTGCGGTTAATTGTGTTGGTCAGTAAGTAATCTACCTTATCTATCTCTGTTGGAGGTTAGGACTAACTTTGCCTTGCCTCACATCGAGGTAAGGCTCATTCTAGATTAATTCTCAAATGCGAAACCCACTTATCTGATTAATGTTTGCTGCAACTATTAATTTCTATTTATCTCTGCCGGTATGCTATTCAATTAGTGCAGTTTATTTGAGAGCTTAAAGCATGTTTTGCCTGCATCTACATATGCATATCCAAAACGACATCTCCAAGAGCGCACACCAGGTTATCATTATGCAACAATACAATTTTGGATACGGAATATACAAAGTTTGGACTTTATATATGCAATTTAAAGCTCTAACAAAGGGACTAACCACAATCTAATTCTCATTATAGCAATCTGATGCCTACTTAGGTAATTTGCTCACTGAACTGTGGGAATCATTCTCTTGGAAAATTTCAACTAAAAGTCAATTGCTTACAAAGAACGTAAAGTCAACTATTAAGTGTTATGTGAAGATTCTGGAAGTTGCAAGTAACTTTAATGGCTAACGATAAACAGGCAAGAGCACATTTTGCACTTCCCAACTGTGTCAATGCAAGACTATGTATGTTAGACATAATCGACACTTCAATTACCTCAAGTGCACTTAAGTGGTTCGACTGCGTCTCAAGTGGATGCAAGACTATTACTTTGTATCAGGAAAAATATGAAAGTTTCATTTGCCACATATGACACTTTTCAATTCTTCTGTCCCATAGGTAGTATACGTTGCACTTATGATAGCTTCATCGATTTGATTGGGTTTGGGAACGCTGAGGGGACGACACAAGATCAGTTAACAGAAATCGATAACGAATTAAATTCGAAAGTGCTTTTCCTAATGGCTTAATAAGTTCGGAATGCACAAAATCGACATAAGATGGCTGTCGCCAAGCCAAACAAGTCGGAAACCCGTACTTCAGGTATGAAAGGTTTTGTTGATCTTTTATGTAAGAATATTTGGGTACACAATGGTTACATTTATACCTAGCTCGTAACATATAAATGCACGTAGAGTCCATCCCACATTCATCGCGATCGAAGGACGGATCTTCGAGACCTCGCCTAATTCATGTTAGCCAGCGAAGAAGTCGGTGGACGACATACTCTCCACTTCAGTTGAAAGCTTCCATCCAATGTCAATGCGTGGTTAACTAGAAAGGAGAGTGTAGCAACACCTTTGATGGGAGTCACCGGCAATTGTGGTCGGGCTGTCGTAGATACTGTTACCGGATGGTAAGTTGCAGGTATCTGTGGTTTTTTAGTTGAACTCTCACAACCGTACGTCGTCGGACTACCAACTAAACACCTCACCCATCGTCAGAGAGCTAGCCTGTAACCGTTTATCACATTACTTTGGTCAAGCCCCGAGCTCTTTCACCTTGAGAAGGTTTCAAGTCAAGTCAGTCACCAAATTGCATGAACCCGTCCATCAGCGACACCAGTGATTCGGACGTCAAGCTTATACCGAATGCTTCCCTTACAGCGTGCGGAGCTTTGGAATGGTTCCGCCTTTCAAAACTACAAGTTATATTCTCGTCGCTATTTCGAGAATCAAGTGAACTGGCCGATTAAGATCTGTGCCCAAGAGAGCATTATCCAGAGCATCAAGCCTCTCAAGCCTCGAAAGTTCGGCATCGTCTCATTTGGTGTTAGATAGACACTGAAAAACATGACCTTCAACCACCGAAGCCAGACAGAGCTGGCCCATGGTTCTGGGAAAGAAGCATAAGGTGGGTGCCGCCCCGAACCTAGCTGGCAGCGTTCCCGGATATATCGTGGTGCCATGAATCTGGGCCGCTGTTTCCGTACTGCCCACTGATGAACACTAAATCAGCTAGTTGGAGACCAACTAGCAGCTTTTGAGCGGTTGCACTCAGGTGCTTAGTTATATGTAGGTTGCGGATTATATCAGCATTCGAGCCTTTTCGAGTTCTGCTGTGAAGACTGGACATCACTCTTCTCAGCAGACGCGCCACGATCCCTTTGTAGAAATCAATTCTCCTTTTCGTTGCAGGTATTCGCTTGATGGCGTGCCTGACCGCATCTTTGGCATGTTGCCCTGCTGTCAGGTCCCCGGCAGGTTGCAGGTGTGCCCATAATCCAAAGATATCTTTAACATTTGGTTACGGCGCCTCGGATTCGTATCCTATATATTATCCAGCCAATTGCGATTTTCTCGATTTTAGTAAAGTGAGCTTGGATATTATTTGAAAAGGGATCCTCGGGACTGAGATCCTGCTTCTTGATGTCAAAATTGTTAGAGGCAAGTATGCTGAAACAATTTTGTTCCCAGGGCCTAATCGTGTTCTTCTTACAATACCAGCTGCCATTAGCAAGCGGAGGAACGTCATAGCGGCCTCCGCATTTCCCCCCCCCCCCCCTTCATTATTTGTATCCTCTGTCGGTTAAGCAATAGGCTGCATGATAGACTGAAGTGAAATATAGTTCCCTGGGAGTCAACTTGTCTCTCTCAGAGAGTGATATGTCTCTTTGGGTGATTTGTGGCTCCCCAGGAGCCAAGCCTCTCATCTACTAAAACCGTTAGAAAGTGATGAAATCCTTCTACTATTTACAAAATGCTATAGATCTAGACTTAGGCAGCGGAAAAATACCATCCCCAATCCATGGTGTCATGCGTCATGTCCCATTGGAAAGTTTACAGTCGGGGGTAATTGACTTTATTCGAACGAAGCCTCGTCGAGACCCGGTTACTTTAGTAAGTAAGTTCGATTCCTGCGTGCTGCACGGTGCTATGACACGGCGGACGTTCTAACGTTCATACTCGTGAGAACCATATGAGTACAGAAATGAACGTAAAAGAAAACTCAAAATATACAAGCGGGACCACAAACTTTCTAAAAAGCAGGGACAAACAAAAGCTCGTTTGAAATCAGTACATCATACGTCAGGTAGGAGGCAGACCCAAGTAGCGTAGATGATAAATGGTACTTGCCTTATCTGAAGGGCAGTCTGAAACCAGAAAAAGCCTTTAAGAAGCCTTAGGACAGTCCTATGTGATCACTAACTGAGCCAAGAAAATGAGGAGCAGCGGAAGTTAGCCCACACGAAAAATCCACCTAGGTCTACGAAGGAATCTCATAGACTACAGGCTAAACAACTATATATAATGAAGGGGCGAAGCTGGACGACTTGGACCTAAAGTGCAAGAAAGCGCCATGTCGGAGGACGAGGATGACACTTCAACAATGGAGAAAAACTCCAAATGCTAACCGAGCCGATTGCTAGCACTAAGATAGCCCAGGTACACCTCCACCATACAAAAGCTGAATCTGTGAAGCGATCGGAAAGGCAAGCTCTAACGAAAACAATGGAATAGTGCTGGCTCAGGAGCCCAGGGTGTACTGATGGTGGATTCGTGATCTGCACGAAGAAGCATGTGAGAATTTTGGGACTCCTCTTGCGAAAAACCATTTTGCATTATTCTTATATGTTATTTAAAATATATATGGAATTTGCATCGTGATTTGACGTCGGATACCAGTCGACTCAGCTGTGAATGAGTACCTGAGTCAAATCAGGGTAATAATCTCGGGCGAGCACAATGCTGACCGCATTGCCTCCTAGTGTACCGTTACGGTCTTGAATGAAGTGCTCTAACACACTTCAAGGCCCTGATCCAATATGGATTGTTGCGCCAATGACTATTATTATTATTAATTTAAAATATACTTGTGATGTCATTCAGAGTTCCTGACCGAGACCTGGTAACTGTCCAAGTGTCACTGGAAGCTAGGAGGAGACCTCGAGAAGCAGTCGTGGCATCAGGGTACTCCTAGGAGACGACAACTGGATCCCATCGGAGCTAGTCACTAGATTGGTGAAGTTCTGTGAGAGAAGGGCGCCATAATTTCTCCTCGGTTGCGATGCCAACGCCCATCATGAAAGCTGGAGAAAGGGCGCCACTAATTGACGGGGTGAGCAAACACTCTGACATTCCTAACCAGCACTAGACAAGAAGTATTAGACAGTGGTGGAAGACCTGAACAAAGTTGTCATTAACACTTATGAGGCCAGCTATCTGGCTGAAATAGGAACTTAGTCAGAATGAGAGCAGAGGTCCGTAAAGTCTTTAACCGAGCAAAACGAAAAGGAGACTGGTCGCGGGATTAGAGAAGCAACATGAAACAACGTCAGGGAATTATGTGAAGGAATCGGACAAACCACATAGCCAACCAGGCTATACAAAGCTATAGCCCAGGACACGGCAGTATCTTCTCTCTGTTTGAAGGTGGCGATAAAAACAAGAACGGATTGGTTCATTTCCACTTTTAATACTTGCTTGGCTCAGTAAAAATGACAAATGATAGCGCTGCTATCAAAGAGTGGTAAATCACCGGGTGTACTATCGGCGTATGGTTTCATTTATTTACTGAAAAATATGGGAAAGTTGCTGAACCGCATTCTATGCGACCGGATGCTCCCAATTAGGAGGCATGTCTACAAAGTAATACGATTTTCGCGCTTGTCAATCTGGCAGAAGAAGCAATTGCAGGTATAAGGTTGCAGGGTGGTACCAAACAAATACTGTGCTATCATCACCTTCGATATGAGGATTGCTGTCAACTCAGGGCAACGGCAACATATAGTAACATCCTTGAGGCATCTGAATGTAGCGTCGTATATTCAGCTATTCGTAAGGAAAACTATGACACCAACGTAGACCCAGTTGAATATTTGGTAACGGGCGGAGTGCCTCAAGGATCGGTGCTGAGTCCACTACTGTGGAACGTGATGTAGGACCATGTGCTATGCATCAAACTCCCGCGACAAGCTACCCTTTTTGACTATGCAGATGACATCGCAACTGTTGCTGTAGACAAAGATCTGGAGGATGTTGTATGGGCATGTGAGATATCGGTTAGGCTGATGATGGAATAGAGTTGGCGGAACACAAAACTGAGGTTATATTAGTCAGCAGTCGTAAACTGAAAGAAATTAGACGGTTTCGTGTGGGGCAGCATATGGTAGAGTGCAAGCCTTTCATCAAATACTTCGGCGTTATGCTGGATCATTGATTGACGAAGCACGAAAAGTTGTAGCTGCGTTATTTAGCATGATGCCCAAGATTGGAAGACCCAAACCATCGAGGAGGATATTGCTGATCGACCATTTTGCTGAATGCAGCACCAGTTTGGACAAAAGCCCTTAATGATGAGGCGTATTTTCTGAGTGCGTTAAGAGTCACTAGCGCACTCTGAACAATGTCAGACGAAGCAGTAAAGGTGCCTATTGATATTTTCTCTGAGGAGATGCGAAGACTATGCAACGGGAAGTCACAAAGTGGCTATAATGCTTCAAATCGACGAGGGAAGAGAGAACACGCACAATCAGAGAGTGGCAGGAGCGTTGACAAAATTCCTACAAGGGGAGGTGGACGCATAGGTTGATTCCAAATATCCAATTTTGGATTATGCGCAGCCATTGATATACCTAAGGTATTTACATCGTTTTGATCTGACAATTTTCCCTTCTACCCTGAATGTCTAAACGAATACGATCTCCGGTGTACCCTGGTGAAACTGGTGTATGGTGAACTCCGCAATTAAAAGGATGCAGGCCGAAATTGAAAAATCGGGCGCGAGGAATGGAAGGCTTGGTCGCTTAAAGGGCAGTCCTTCCCGCGAAGTCATTCTTTGCGTCGGTTTCGCGGGAAACGAAGAAAGAGAAAGGAGGGGCGGGGTGGCTTTAGTGCGTAGGAATCCCGCACACTGCTGCAATCTGAACCAATTTTAACAAGGTTTTGTGTTACAAACAAAACCTTGAAAACTTATAAACATTCTAATAGTTTCCCAAGGTCAATGGATTTCGCTAGTGGATGCCGATTTGCTGCATCCCCAATTTCAATTTGTTAAGTTATTTCGAATGGGGCTTAACCTGACGTGCGATTAAAAAGGCTACAAAATTGTGAGCCTATAGTCTACATATAAATATGAATACTCAAGTAACGTAAATCAACCAAACGGGTGCTTTGTTTTGAACATTTTTCACGTCCACTTTATTAACTAATCAAAGTATTATTAATCACCACGTTTTATATAGTTTACATAGATAAACTTCAAGAAGAATGAAAGTGGCCGACATTGCGCATTCAGCAAGTTTTCATGATTGTTAAGTACAAATATATTTGAAATAAGTTTGGTCACTGCAGCAAACTTTCCCAAGTGAATTTGAGTAATGCAAACAAGGACGAGCTTTCTGCAATCCAAAAGGATGCAACAATGAAATTATATACGGAGGCGAATAACGATTGAAACAAAAGTACCGGGGCCAGGGTCCAATCTCATATATTTTCTTTCTTTAAACTTTCAACTGGCGAAAGAAAGCAACTTTTCACTTGGAACTTTGAAAATGCTGATCAGATTTTTTGTTGTTCCCAATTCCATGGCTTGGATTGCATCAAGGGAGACTACAAACAGCAACAAAGAAAGCTGGGGCAGAAGCACTGAAGCAGGAAACTGTGGCTATCTAAAAACCGAAACTTTAGCACCACCAGCTTGCAACTAAATATTCGATCCGATATATTGTGGTCGGTGGGAAAAAAGATGGCCATGCTGAAGCGTTTTTTTTTGTTCAAGTACAAAACCTAGTTCCTCTTTTCCTTTCTTTTCCACTCAAAATCCACTGTAGTCCTTCTGGACATTGTTTCGACACAGCATGGTACTATCTCCCCGATGTGGTGATTTTAAGTTGGATTGCGGTGTCTACGGTCAAACTTTTCCGGCTATGGGATTATCGAGGAAATTTTTTTCCGTATGTGCATGTGGTAGAAGTTTTGTATGCTTATTTTATCATTTCTACCACAGAACATTTATTGATGAGTTTAAAAAGTTCACCACCAAGTTGTACATACAAATCTTAGCGGAAGCTTCGTTATGGGGGAGTGACCGATTGCTTTTAAATTTGATTAGAAGTAGTTTGAGAAAAAGCGGAAAATGTTTGTAATTTTTTTCAAATTAGTTAGTACTTGCTCACAGATGAATTTACTTTTCACAGACCATATCTATCTCGTATCTATTATAAGTTATCATTCAAAATTCACATATCTGGCGGGATCAATTTATTGACTCCAAATTATCAGTACCATAAATAGAATCGACCTTGATGGTTAGATAGATTCTTCTTTTGTAAGATATGCTTTCATAACTCTTTTGATTAAAGTTGATATGAGTCCTTTGCTTTTCTAACGGGCGTAATTATATATTTTAGTCGTAAAATATACCATACGAGTATGTAGGTAGGTTGCCCAATGAGGAAGGTCTATCATTCCACCACTGACTTCATCATGTATAGCGATGCATTTGTTAAACAAGGCTGATGACTGACGCGATTTAGCCTAGGTACGGAGCTAGAGATGGGTACGTCACATATGTGAACCCGTCAGTTTCTTAGCAAAATTAACTTCTTAGCAAAATTAACATAATTTAAAAGTATCTTCTTTTTTAGCCTTTATTTCATTCAGAAGCAGGTTAGGCTAGTTCTGATCGATTACACGATTTTGCTGATTCATGTGCCTAATCTGGATGGAGTCGAAAGGCTCTCAAATCACTATCTAGTGTATCAAACCAACGTTTTTTCGGCTGTCCTTTTGGTCGTTTCCTAGCGACTTCGATGTTCGCACCAATCTTGCAAAGTTAGTTTTTATCAGCGCGAATTACATGCCCATACTCTCGAAGATGGCTATCTCGAAATTTTTCTACGATCGATGCAACCTCATATGTGCCGCGAAGCCTTGTTTGCTGTCTTCTATGGTCGGCCAATACTCAGAACCATAAAGGATGACAGAGTGAGCAACAGTCCGATAAATTTTGGATTTGAAACGTTCGTTGATACGTCGATTATGAAGAAATCCAGTTGTGGAACGCCACTTCATCTTGAATGATGCGTGAAGCAATTTCGAAACTCAGGCCACCATTGGCTGAAATTATTGATCCGAGATGCTTAAATCACTCAGTTCTGGGTAGGATACTACACCGCACAGGCACGTGTGCATGAGGTAATCATTTCATTTTTGAACAAGTTACATGAGATCAGCTTTGCTGTGAGACGCTAGGAAAACATAATCCCCATAAAGTATATATCGGGGGCGCTGGTGTTGGATACTTCGTGTGACAGTGACCATAAGAAGAGTAAAGAAGAGTGGTGATAAGTCACTTATTTGATGAACACCAACGGAGATACGAAGTGGTGTTCATATACCTGTCATATTTCGGACTTTTATTTTTGGATCTGCTCTACAATTTAATCCAGCGTACAAGCTCCTCTGACACTAGGGTTTTTCACATTGTTTTCCCATGACTAATTGCGCAGCGTAAATCCCGTCAGTAGTTTAGCAGTTCTTGACTAAGCCGGTTTGGTTCACTATTATTTTAGCGATATCTCGAATACTTTTGTCAGGAGTATGCCCGAAAATTTTCACAGTATGGGACAGCAGTCGGATCGGAAGGTAGTTCCGACATTGCGTTGGATTTCTACCTTTTTAAGATTTTGTTTGCAAAACAAAACCTTATTAAAAGTATTTTATGGTTGGCTCGGAAGTGATGATATGATTCCCGATCCTAATACAGGCGTAATTTCTCTTCCGGCGCTTAGTGATGAGGACCGCTTCCGTTTTTTCCTCCACAAGTGTCAGACCAGAGCTCTTTAGCCAACTTTTAACAGCACCGATTTCCTCGCTTGAATATAACTCAGCATCTTCGAGATGCTTTGCGACAACAACTAGCGCTATGCCGTCAGCATAACCCACCATTGTCTGTCTGTCTGTCCGTCTGTCTGCCACAAGCACTTTTCTCAGAAACGGCTATATCGATTAGCACGAAATTTGGTGAGAAAGTGGGAACTGTTGACCCCCAGATATGCAGTGAGTGATATCCTTCTACATTGAGATGTAGGGGGGTCCCCATACATGTATGGGAACCCTGTAAATTTACTGCAACTGAATATCAATATCACACTAAAGTGGGTAGTCGGATATGCTAAATGCAAATACATAACGGGCTACGTAAAAATGGGATAGTTCTACACTTAAATATACTCACAGGAGAAGCAAACAAAACCTTTCATACCTGAAGCGCCCAGTTTTCGGTTTCCCGACTTGTTCCATATTGGAACGGTGGTATTTTCTTGCCACTCAGATAGTGTTCCACTTTCCTAAATAACTCTTTTTAGCCACAGTGTTGGACCCCAGCTCGTCATTTTCCAAAGCTCAGATGCAGTGTGGACAGATCCTGCCGGATTCCCCATTTTCTTTCGTTGGATTTCTTCCTCGATTTCATTAGCGCTGACAGGTGGAATTGTTCAAAACGTTGGCAATGCTTGTGAAGTGAGGAATGAACAAATTCTTACGTTGAAATCTGTTTGAAACTTTGCCGCCATTTCGCCGCTAGTCGATCGGTAAGCAAAGGACCGTTCTTGTCATTAACGCAGCGGAAGTGCTCAATATTTTGTGTGCGTTCGCGTTTCACAAATCGATACAGATCTCTCTCGCCGCCTTGAGTGTCCAGTTTATCGTTTTTTTTGCTTCTCGATTGGCATTCTTGTAAATGGTCTATCTGGCCAGTGTTTCTTCGAGAAGAAACTTATGGTAGAGGCGTTTCTCTCTAGTCATCCCCTACGACGATATTACCAGGAGAACGGTTGCTTGCATCTGGGAGGCGAAGATCCGGATAGATAAACCCCAAGATTCCTATCGATGACTGGGTTGTTATCAAGGAGGAGGAACCCCAGACAAACAGCCAATGTTTCCTGCTCCGTATAAACGGAGGGTGCCTGGAGGCACTGGAAAAGTTCGACTATGATGTGCGGTTCGGAGTCAGGGACGCGAAGGTAAAAGTATTTCGCTTTGCAAAACCGCATGCAGATTATACTGAGGGTAACGCAGTTAAATCTACAGCAAATCTCCTAGAGGAAGACATCGACATCGCACTAAAGTGGAAGCCTTGGGTGACCGAACCAGTAAAGGGCTCCAAAGTAAATATTTTCATTTATTCCACAGCAAAGGAGACGCTGAGCAGGATGGACTTGGAGCATCTATCCTCGCGAGGAAGAGTCTGCACACTTTTTTGTGTCCGGACTTGAGTTCCAGTGACCTAGTCGTGGTCAAACGGGAGCAAGCGGGGTTAGAGTACGTGTACATTTCTTCGGCGCACCTGGCTCACGGCCAATCAGCTCCGCCAAAAGAACTACAACATTTCACGAACTCCATATCAATAAAGAAGGCAAACCTGTTGATAGGAAATCAACAACAGAGGTAAGTCATTCTTTAATTTTATTATTACTATAAACTTATTGGTGTGTTACAGGGACAGTACACCAACCATCCGTTTTCCCAGCTCGGAAAACTGTGACGGTTGAGAGGAAGTCCTTGATATCAGTCTACTAACCAACAATAAGATTCTTAGGGTGAAAACTGCAGAGTGTCTGACCAGAGATCCTTCTCAGATGACAACTGGCTACTTTTCAGTCTAGATTTCGCTGCAGAGGTCTCCAAATCCTTCAAAGACCCCAGGAGGGCCGACTGGCGAAAGTTTGGTCACGTAATTAGGATTGGCAAGATTAGCACAACAGAGAAACTGGAGCCAAAGGTTGGGGCTCTGGAAATGGTATTCGATACCTCCTTTAAAGTCTAGTGCTCTGCTAAATGCAGCAATAAGACACTGGCACCGTGGTGAAATGAAGATCTTTCCGGCCTTAGGAATCTAACAAGGAAAATTTTCAACATATGCTACAGGCATAAATGTTGGCAGTCACACAAGGACTGCCTGAAGAAATGCAAGTCGGCAATCAAGACCGCCAAGAAGTGGTCTTGGTTGGAATATTGTCAGAACATCGAAAGCACCAGCGAATGCGTGAGGCTTAGTAACATTTTGTCCAAGGAACATAGGAGCCGCTCCTTTTTTAAAAAGTCGGAAGGCTTCTAGACGGAATGTTCTGGGGAACCTTTGAAGCTGCTGGTTCAGACGAATTTACCCGCCAGCGAGGAGGACTGTGAGTCAGAGCTTTGCTTGGAAGGTTTGCGGCTACCGCAGCCGTGCAAGACAAATTGGTAATTATCGTGGATAAGATCGGCTGGGCTATAAACAGCTTCTCCGCATATAAATCTACAGGCCCAGATGGCATAATGCCGGTCATGCTACAGAATCAGCAGGAAATGGTTGCGCCGTGGCTAGTTGAGATTTACCGGAGCTGCATCTGTACCAAAGTCCTGGATACGCGTACGAGTAGTTTTCATGCCAAAATCGGCAGGTGTGGTTATGAGTCCGCGAAGGGCTTTAGCTCCATCTCTTTCGTGTTGAAGACCCTAGAGCGCGTCGTGGATATCCTCTTAAGGACTATTACGGAGAGAACGCCTTTATCTAGGTCCCAGCATGCCTGCCTCAAAGGCAAATCCATAGAAACCGCTATCCACGCGGTAATTGGCACGGTTGCAGACTCGGCATAAACCCAACCAAAAGAGAACTGATGCTATTCGCCACCAAGAGAAGGGTACCTGAAGTTCACCTATCACGGCCAAATGAATAAAGATTGGTTCTTTCCCCTAATGTAAAGTATCTAGGTTTAATACTGGATCCAGAAGTAAATTAGAGATTGAACTGAGAGTCAAGAAGGTTTGTGTAGTCTTCTATGCCTGTAAAAGAACTTTTGCAAAGATGGGGTCTCCAGCTGAGGCTGGTTCTTTGGATGTTCACCGCTGCAGTATGTCCAATCCTAACGTACGGTTCATCGTATGATGGCAGGTTTTGAGTAAAAAGTACACAATGGAAGAAAGCTTAATAGGATTCAAAGAACCGCTTGTGCAGGTGCTACGGGGGCTCTGCAGTCGTGCCCAGCAGATTCTCTCAGTATACTCCTGCATCTCCTCCAGCCATTCTGGCCGACAGCCAAGCGGCCAATAAGGCCTTGTATGCAACGAGGACATGCTCCAGGCTGGTGGGTCAGTACAGAAATACGCTGAACAGTCTGTGCGGCACGCTCAAGTTCACCCTCCGGGTTGGGTTTCCGGGCATAGGGACATAGAGGGCAATGAACGGGCTAATGGATTGGCCAGGCGGGGCTTTGCTCTTGGTAGTCCTTCGATGGGTACAGTCGGTGTCTTGCTGGTGACTGTCAAGGGCGGAATGTACTTGCACTACTTAGCAACCGCGGGCCTTAAATGGCGAAGGCTTACCGCTTGTGCCAAGTCAAGGATGATTTGGCTCGCTTATAACATAACATAATGCATACAAGATTACGGCGGTTTCCATGCCGCCAGGCTGTCGAAGCTGCGGAAAAGAGGGGAAAACCCTCAGGCATTTCCTCTGCTATTTCCCAGTTCTAGCTAGATTTAGGTTACGCACACTAGGTAAACCATTCTTTGGAGACCTCAGAGAGATTTCTAGCTGTAGGGCGGGAGAGCTGCTTTCCTTCCTTTTACTAGCAAAGATATGATCAAATTACATACCAGTGACGTGTGTCGCACCAACGATTATTATTATTATTATTAAATGTGTCGCAGAAACAACAGATCTCGAAAGGATTCCGGACGAGCTGATATTAGAGAAGATCGCCCTACGAAAATCACAGTTGATAGAAGCATGGTTGGCCTGGTTCTGGTCACCTAAATTGGTTTGCCAGGTCATTCATGTCTGATCATGTAATTTTCACACTTAAATTTCAATTCTATTCTCACCTGGCAAGGAGAGTGTACTATGTGCAAGATGCCACTTGATCTAAGCTGTGAATCTCAAACCCAAGAACTTGTCCGGAAGTACAACTATTGATATCGAACCGTAAAAATCCAGGATGAGTGAATTATTTGGCCGTGTTGGTTGGCTACCCCTTCCAATAGTTTAAAATTGAGATTGCGACTATTGACTTCTCTAAATGTAAACTAAATTCAAGAGTTTGAGGTATATCTCAAATTGATTCAAATTTATCTAAATGTTATGCAAATTCTCCGTCTCAACTTGACTTCCTTTTAACCTGCATTTGCAAATAAAAGAAAATCAATAATCTTTCCATATTCCAGACAGAAGAAATTCCAAAACTATTCTCTCTCCGTTTCTCCTTTCCTTCAATATTATCATAAATGCTTCCTTCATTTGTAAACAGTGCGCATGGAAAAGAATTTCTTACTCTTTTACATTCCACGGTATGAAAATATTCTCCACATTTATCCAACTGTGTGTGTAAAGGGACATGCAGGAAACTTTTACTTGACCATAAACCAGAGGACATTAATTATAGAAGGCTTTACTCTTGGACAAGAACATTTTGGGAATAGAAGGTTGGCGATAAGCGAGAAAGTGGTGGAGGAAATGATGGTACATTCCTTAATCTTTCATTATTTTGGAGTGAAAAAGTTTTACTTTTCTTCAAATGGGATAGATCGGTGCCTTAAAATGGTTGGAGCGGTTGAAGCTTTTGATTGCATTACATTTGGGACACGTTTGTGTTGTCACAACAGTTAAGCAGTCATGTTAGGTTGAAGTACGATCAGGATCATAAGTAAAGGAAATCATCTAACCAAACGAAGGATCACTTAGAATGACTTTTGGTAGTCATAAATACAATATATGCAAACAAGCTTGCTCCTTGTTTATTAAGTTTTCGTTGTGTTCTCTGTGGAGAGACTTAGGACTTTCCTAAATGCGTAAGAATGAAGCAGCTCCAATGGGCATCCAAGCAATAAGGAAGAAACTTTATTAACTAAACATTGCTGTATTCAAACTTAACGTAGAGCTGAACTAGCCGTTAATATAAGGAGAAGAATAAGATAAGTAAATGCCATATTATTATGAAAGGCAAACAGACAACGCGATAGTAGTACTATGACAGGGGACTTACTCTAAAAGGGGTCTTATCAAAAAATAGCTTAGAGCCCTTTCTCTACGCACGAGCAATCAGATTGACCTCTTTGCAATCTGCAGTAGATTAAGCGGTTGTCGTCTGGATATGCGTAACAAGAGAAACGAAGCACCATTTGAGGATTAGCGGTCAAAGGGTAGTATAGGTCGAAGTGGGAAACGTGGATTGGTACCGTCGATGGAGTATAAAACATTGGAAATGCCTGCTGAAGGAACACCAACAACTCTGCTACGAACCATATCTTCACCTTCACGTGGTGATTGCTGGAAGTTCTTTCTTAATGAAAAACTGCAGACGGAGAAGGATCAAGGCGTCTCCCGCGCCTATAAACTGGATAAATTGTGTCAACTGGTCCTTCAGGTTCGAGTTGGGTAGGGCTGACAACCCTCCACGGAAAACTGATGTTACGAAGCCACAGAAGAAGCTTTGGACAGGAAGGAATTTACAACGACGAACCCGCTGTCCTTTCCCAATATAAGGCTGATGTAAATCTATAAGTGGGAAATGGATGCTGCAATAATCGCAGCTAACAGATGTCCTGGAGATGAAGCATCAACAAATTATCTTCACAATCACTGATCTACCTGGCCCCAGCCGCAAGAAAAGGTGGAACGGCTGGTTTGACGATGAATGTAAGCTAGAAACGGAACGGAAGAACGCTGCATACCCAGTAATGTTGCATTCTCAAGGAACGCGGGCATGCGCAGAAATTTATGACGAACTCCGTGGAGCGGAGAAGCGACTTCACAGACTGAAAAAGGAAGCCTGGGAGAACCAAAAGGTATATGAACTTGAAAACAGGCAACAGGGAGCAACCACATCAGGCGGGGAAGTTTTACCAATAAGTCAGTAGGATTAAGTCTTATACACCTCGATGCGCATCCTGCCGAGACAAAGAGGGAAATCTGATTTTCGACAGGAGGGGCAAATTGGAGTAATGGGTTGAGTATTTTGATGAACTGCACTTGAGGGCACTTGGGTTGAGTATTTTGATGAACTGCCGATGGAATTACAGCCGAGTTGGTTAAATATCGGAGCGATCAACTACACCAAGCGGTTTATCAACTGATACTCAATGTGTGGGACAGCAAATCAATGCCTGACGACTGGCAACGAGGGATTATCTGTCCTATACATAAAAAGAGAGATATCGCACAGTGCAGCAATTTTAGAGGCATCACGTTTTTGAGTATCATCTATAAGATATTCTCCACTATCTTGCTAGGCCGGATAGCCCCATACGCCCAGAACATCACTCGCCCATACCAAAGAAGCTTCACTCCAGGCAAACCAGCAACAGATCAGATTTTCTTCCTGCCGCAAGTGATGACAAAACTGCTGTAATATGGCCATCAGTTGCACCATCTTTTCATCGACTTTAAAGCCGCCTATGACAGCATAGCGGGGTAAAACTGTACACGGCCGTGAGAGAATTCGTTACCTCAAGGAAATTAATAAGACTGAAGGGGGGGGGGGTGGTCAAGGCCATATAAAAGCAGCAGGATCACTCTCGAGACCATTCAACATCAACAACGGTATAAGACAAGGGGACGCCTTATCATGGGTGGTCTTTAATCCTGGATCTGGAGAAAGTAATTCGCCATGCAGATGTCAATGCAATAGGCACCATCCTTTTCAAGTTCACCTGATTACTGGCCTACGCTGACGATATTGACATTATGGGAAGAATAACCCGGGATGTACAGTCTACTTTCATCCAGATCGAGCAGGCGGACAAGAATACTATTTGAAACGAAGACTTTGATTGACGCACAGGTCTGTCACCCGTACGCGATGTGAAGAGAGGGCGAAAGTAGCAGTGGCGAGGTGATAGTTTTAGGAGGGCGACAATTGTATTGCTGGCTACGCCATGTAGTGGAACCTACTCTGCCAAAATAGCTGGGGGCAGGAATCTTGGAAAGTACTGGGGGTGCTGAAGCGCATTTCAGCGAATCGTTAACGACGGTGCGTGGGTATGGTTTACACGCTATACCCTACTAAGTAAGAAACGGTAACCATATAATCTTCAATTGATCTCATTTGTTGGTTGGAAAGCCTTACCTGTAGATAACATCCGCCGCTGGGCCAAAATTCGCTTCCGGAAAATAATGCCCTCAGGTAAACCATAATACTCGGGTTATACATACCGTAGTCAGAGGAAGCAGCTACGGTCAAAGGTAAGTTGAGATGGAGGTTGGGGGAGAAGGGGACGCATGAGTCAAACACTGAAAAGGGTTACTCAAGGGGTGCAAGAAGTGCCAGTCACAGGAAGAATTCGAGGCAGCTACATTGATGTTCTGGTATGCTACTCGGTTATAGATTGGGCAAAGGGGCGACGGGTAACTATCGGCTTTCTCGAAGCTGCGGTAGGAAACGTTTTGGAGGAGGACTACTCTGAGGAACAGCAATCACTTGAAAAAAATCATGGTATGCTTCCATACGACATCTAGTCCTCAAGATGCCCTTCGTACCGCAATTTGCTCAAATAAGGTTAATAAGAGTATATATATAAATTTTGTAGTTTTATCTACAGCCCCTTAAGTTCTTCTTAGAGCCATAATAACACCCAAATGTAATAATATGGGTCACGATGTGGAACATCATTTGAGAAAGTTGGGTATGTATCATATTATATTAATAAAGTTACAATAAGTCAAAATCGCCTCATGCGCCTGAAATTGCAGCACTAAATAAAATTTTAGCATCACATTGAAGTGAATAGTCGGCGATCTCGATAAATATGTACTGCGAACTATGTACAACTTAAACAATCTAAATATTCTAACAAAAAAATTCACAATCCAAGTCTGCAGGGATTTACGCTAGGTTCAAGGTGTGGAACAGCGAATCAATGCCTGACGACTGCCAAAGAGGCATTATCTGTCTCATACATAAAATGGGAGATATCACACTGTGCAGCAATTATAGAGGTATCACGTTGCTGAGTACCGCCTATAAGATATTTTCCTCTATCTACACCGGATAGTCCCATATGGTCAGAACATCATTGGCCCATACCAAAGAGGCTTCACTCCAGGCAAATCAGCAACAGATCAGATTTTCTCTCTGCGGCACGCGATAAAAAAAATGTTGGAATATGGACATCATTTGCACCATCGCTTCATCGACTTTAAAGCCGCCTATGACAGCATAGCCAGGCTAAAACTGTTCACTGCCATGAGAGAATTCCCAACTGCCATGAGGGTATCCCAACGAAATTGATAAGACTGACTAGGCTGACCCTGACTAAAGTGCGAGGCCAGATAAAAGCAGCAGGATCACTTTCAAGACCATTCGAGTATCTGCGTCTCAGGCCTGAAAAGGCCGGCCAACTGTACACGATATGCAGGGCCGCTTCTTCCTACTTTTCAATTTATTCTATGTGGTAGTTTAAGGGTTTTCATGTCCTACTTCTTAAGGGATAACAAACATTGCCCTCTAGCAGCCCCGGGTTCATTCACAAGGATTTTCACTTGCTGGCAGAAGTTCAAATTTCTCCGTCCGGATGCGTGAATCCTTGCTATTTCCCCTTTCAAAGTAGACTTGAGAGTGAGCCGGATGCTAAAAGCTAGTTCTGGCCCCACCATTCTGTCAGTTTCGTCATTACCAGCGATGTTTGAGTGCCCTGCATATACATCAAGAATGTTTCGTTTAGTCGATTTCAGCAGCACCTGATGACAACTCCACACCATCTGGTTCGATATACCTTTGCTGATTAGTGCTGATAAGGCTGCCCGACTGTCGGAACTCACCTCCTTTTTTGGCGCGAACATTCTTCTGCTGCTAATCAAATGGTATATATCTCCGCCTAGATTAGGGTGATCATTTTCCCGAGAGGTCGAGCCAGTTCCATGATTGGATTTCCCACAGTCCTGGGCTCAATCCGTTTTTCGAGACTGACCCGTCGGTGAAAATTATTAAGTCTGTAACCCCAATCTTCTCTTCTGATGATTCCGACGGATTATGTCTTTTCGAAGGCGAAACCTAAATATTTGACTGTTTGCAGCAGCTGGATTTTTGCCCATGGTAACGTGTAGCTTGACATTCCTAGTGAACACAACTAGTCCACTCTTCCTATCGTTCACCGTAAGTTCAGTAAAGAGGCATCAATTGTAGATCACATGCAGTGTGGTGTTCAGGCGGCCACATACTGCGCTCACAAACTCGCCCATAATTATTATTGCTAGATCATCTGCAAATGCTTGTGCGAACTTGGTGGGATCATTCTCTCTGTTATAGACTACATTACTCGTGGTACTAGGATCAACTTAAGGGGGGCTGTGCAGCCAATTAGTAAAAATTATAATAATATGCTAATATTAGCCTTATTTCAAAGGATATCGGTAGGGAAGATATTTCGGGGCCTAGGTAAGATATGGTGGCAGACTTTTTTCAGATTATTCGGTTGGGTAGTGTCTAAGAATGGGCCCGTTAAAGAAATTATCATTTTCGACCCCCCGCACTGCACACCTTTCCAACTAAACCAAGAGCGGCGTCAGAAAGTACTTTCCATTTGGTACCCCATACGACTATATTTGGCGAAAAAAAATTACACGCCCCTTTTGCATGTATGGAGACCCCTCTTAAATTCAACGTAAAAGGATGTAACTTACTGTATGCGTGAGCATTTACAGTTCCCACCTTTCTACCAAATTTTGTGTCAATAGCTATAACTCCATCCCAGAAAAATGCGAGTGATGGACAGACAGACAGACGGACGGACAGATAGACAGTAAATGGATTTTGAAAAGGTTTTGATTTAGACAAAATCTTAAAAAGCGAGGGCTTTTTATTTTCAAACACATTGTTGGGACCGATTTTGTCGTTTACTGTCTATCGTCCAATCAGATGCTTCCGATGGGCCCGGTACTGAGTAAATTGGGTGATGGGGTGACGAGTTTTCCCGGGGTTGATTTTGTTAGCTCTTTGTGAGCTTTGATTTATTAGAGACGCTTTCTGGGCTTGAACCAATATATCTTTGATAACTGAATTTTTTTTACGCATTGCCACGAGAATAGGTATTAGCCGCAAGATGAAATAGGTACTATCGGGTTCCATAATATTACAATTTTCTAAAATCAGAATCAGAAAATTTTAGTGCAAAACTGGCCCAAAGGACTATTCACGTATTTCTTGGAAAATTCAGAAAATCAATTTTCATACTCTGTGGACCAGTTTTGCACCATACTGTATATTGATACGAATAATAAAGCCTTTCATCCTTGAAAATAAAAAAAAATTGATGTCCTGTCGTTTTTCCGACATACTCAGAATACGGAATATATTGTCCATTGTCTGGCTGGCTTAGTTTCTGGCATATTCGGTAGATTTCCCATTCGAAAGTTGAAAAGTTACTTATAATCAATCAATCAATATTTAGTCAACAAACAAGCGAATGTTGAATTGGAAAAATATGCTGGTGTATGCAGAAAGAATTTGCAATATAAATTTGGAACTGCAATTAATGTGTTCAACTTTGGAAATGGAAAGGTTACTTGTGGAAAAACTGAATTGCTGGAAATTCCTCACATAAAATTATTCAGTAAAAAAGTTTAATATTATACGAGATATTTTTTAAGATAAGTAGCTTAAGCTCTAAAAGATTTCGCCTTTAATTAGGAATCTAGACTATATATACAATTCCAGTTGCAAATTTCAAGGCCATAAATTAAGGGGGTCATCCGGTTTGAAGGCCGTTTTTTGTTGCTTTTTTTAGAAATTTTTTGTGATGTACTGGATAAAGATACAAATACGAATTTTCTATCATAAATTTATTAATATCTTGAGCATGCGTAATAATTTTTTCAGATCGATAGCCTGGTTCATTCTTGAAATTCAGAGCAATTTATACACCCATCTCCAAAAACAGGTATGTTTCTGTTGCAATGCTAGAGGGCGCTGCAATCATCTTTAAATAAAAGTAAACGGCATTTTAACGTGCAGACTTAGTAACAGTCCGCAAACTAGGATTATTAAAAACTATTAAAAGGTAAATTTTTTTTTTGTGAATTTTGGCGGTTTTTTAAGGTTTCTTTAATGAATAAAAAAACAAGTCGGGAAACCGGAAGCTGGACGCTTCAGGTACGAAAGGTTTTGTGTATTTCTTAGTACGTAACACGTAATATATCCATATATTATGTGAGAGTATCCACTTTCGGGTGATATTGACATTCATAGTCTTCAATTTTCAAAGAAGCAACAAATTTGAGGTATTATAACTTTGTTAGTAATAGTGCGATTTCCACCAAACTTGGTATGATCATGCTCTATATTATAGCCTATGTTACTGCAAAATTTCATGGTACTAGGATAAACTTAAGGGGGTTTCTAACCAATTACAAAAAATTGTAGTAATATACTATTATTAACTTTATTTAAACAGATATCGGCATGGAAGGTATTTCGGAGCCCAGGCACCATATAGTGGCAGCCTCCTGATTTTTTTCAGATTTTTTGGTTTGGTGGTTTCTGAGAATGGCCCCCTTAAAGAAGTGATCACTTTCAACCCCCCGCGCTCCCCAACCTTCCAACGAATGTCAAAACTAAAATCGGATTTGAAAAGTACTAACCGAGACCTTTAATTTGATACCTCACATGACTATATTTGATGAACAAAAATTTTACACCCCCCTTTTGCATGTATGGGGACCCCCCCTTAAATTCAACGTAGAAGGATGTAATTCACTGTATGCGTGAGCGTTCACAGTTCCCACCTTTCTACCAAATTTGGTGTCAATCGCTATAACCGTCTCCGAGAAAAATGCGTGTGACGGACAGACAGACAGACAGACAGACGGACAGACAGACAGACAGACAGACGGTAAACCGATTTTAATAAGGTTTTGAGTTTACACAAAACCTTAAAAAACTACTGAATGAATCGCAATTATTCTAGTTTGCGGACTGTAGAAATATGTTCTGAATAAGTTGGGAAAATTGCAAAGATTTCGTTGGATAGATTTTGGGCTATGGTGGCAGCTGATTTTCAACGTGCAGTTTCGAGAAAAACGCATTTAGAAAGTAAAATGCCATTTTTAACCATAAAATCTTAACTGACCATTCTGCTATACCTGGTCCATAAACCTTAGGTTTCTTCAAGAAACACATGTACATGAACACATGTACGAACGACTTCGAATATCAAAAAAACACTTTGTCCATATATTCTACACTATATCTAGATACAATTGATGCCAAAAAAAAATTCGATTCCGCGGATCCACCACACGACCCCCTTAAGTCTGTGTACTAAATTCTGCTGCAAAGATTTTTAAGGATTCAATAGCTTCAATTATAGTAAATATGTGCATAGCTCATTTGAATTTAAGTACGTCTAGGAGAAAAGTCGGACCCTACAGAAACAGAAATTCCATATATATAAATACGCATATAGCCACCATAAATTTCATCTACTTACCTATCTAAAATATAATTGTATACGGCCCAGTTGTTACTAGATTACATTTCAGCTTTGCCAAACATTTTTGACCTGACTCAGGTAGATAACCCCCGTATTTAAGAATACACTTGTAAACCAGAGCTTTGTAGTAATACCCGTCCCAAGGATGAAGCGTAGATAATAGCAAGCAAGGAAACCTTTGCAAAGGATAATAATAACTTTAAGTATCACATCTAGATACATAGTAATCAGTTGGTCGGTCATATTCATGTGGGACTGGGAACATTTTTGCTTGAAACACCCCTACGAAAACGGAAACCCAAATTTCCGACCATACTACACTCACACAAAATAATAAATCTACGAGATAATACGTCTGACACCTAGATATCAAGTATAATATGATATACGACGAGCTTGTCCAGTGGGAACATATCGTATGGACATTTAGTGCATTTAGTTAAAGACCACAATAACAAAGAGATGAATTTATCATCGTATTCTCAGAAGTTGTCTTGTTGGTTTTCGGGAGAGGATGTTTCAATTATTATTCAAGTGGTAGCAAAATGAGAATGCACTAGTTGAGAATATATTAGTAGTCTTTTCCCGAAAATTATGGGAGGTGGATATATGTAGTGTGTCGCATCATTTTGCGAGAGATTCTGTTTGATGACAAATGATAGAAGAACGTGAGTTTCGTAGTAAAAGAAAGATCTCAATACCCTGCCCTACGTCCTAGAATTTGAGATAAAATTACCATAAATCTAGAGGTTTTATCATAGCGAAACTACTCTTCCTACCCACTTCACCATAGGCGCCTACCTGAAAGGCAAATCCACGGAGACAGCACCCCATGAACTCACGGCAAATATTGAAAAGGCGATGTTCGGAAAAGAATACGCTTTAGGCGCATTCATGGACATCGAAGAAGCCTTCAATTATGCCTCATTCGGGATAATTTGTGATGCGGCAAGACAGCATGGGATCGAACCGCTGCTAATCAGTTGGATCCTTCACATGCTAGAGTGGGGAAAAATCCACATATCGGTCGGCCACAAGTCTATTAAAGCAGGATGTCTCAGGGCTGCCCACAGGGATAGGTTCTCTCTCCACTGTTCTGGCTCTTGGTAATGGATACCCCGCTGTGACTCCTGGAGGATAAAAAAGTCTTCACGCAAGCATTTGCGGACAACCTAGCTGTAATAATTACCGGCAATTGTGGACACAGTATGTGACCGCTTGAATGCAACTCTGCATAAAATCCACAGCTGGTGCCTCCGTAATGGACTCACGGTGAACGCTAGGGAGACTGGACTAGTTATGTTCACTAGGAACGTTAGGGGGGGGGGGCAGCTAGACGCTACCCACCTTATCAGGGGCAGAAATCGAGCTGGCACAAACAGTTAAGTACTTGGTAGTATAGTTCGACTCCAAGTTAACGTGGAAGCATCATATCCAGGAACAATATCAGAAATCCTGCAGATTCTCTGGTGCTGTAGGAATGCGACAGGTAAGACCTGGTTACTTTCACCCAAACGGAGATACTGGATGTATACATCCATAATAAAACCCATTTTGATGCATACATGAATCGTCTGGTGGCCAAGACCGAACTTTGCTAACAGCAGGAAGCTGCTGACGCAGATTCAGAGACCCGGCTGCCTAAGTATTACTGGAGCAATGGCGTGCAAAGGCGGCCAACCAAGCGGTCATGCGTCTATCTGGAAATTCCTTGAAAAACATCCGGTAGCCCTGATGCTGACCGATCTTCTGGTTTCCAGATTCATCTTTGAAAAGACAAACATTGTCGTAATCACCGAAAGAGAAGAATGGTCGACAAGTGGCCATGAGTCTTTTCAGATTACAGACCTAATAATGTTCACCGACGGGTCAGTCATGAAGGATGGGCGCAGGTGTGTATTCCGAGAATCCGATTATAGAACTGGCCCGACCCCTCGGAAAAAGGAAGACCATATTCCAGGTGGAGATATATGCCATTTCATTGGCAGCAGAAGAATGTCTGCGACAAAAATGGAGAGGTCGCACCATTCGAATCTGTTGCGGCAGTCGGGCGGCATTATCAGCGCTAAATGGCAACGACATATCAAGCCAGTTGGTGTCGAGTTGTCATCAGATGCTGCTGAAACTTGGCCGACTGAACGAAAAATTCTTGATGTGGGTGCCGGAGCACTCTAACATCGGTGATAATGAGGAGGCCGACAGACTGGATCCAAAATGGTGGGGCCAGAGCCAGTTCTTAGAATCCGACCATCTACTGTCAAGTCTACTCTGAAGGGTGAAATTGCGAGGATTCACGCAACCGAGTGGAGAAATTCGAACTCTTGCCGGCAGGCGAAAATCCTTGTGAAAGAGCCAAGGGCCACTAGAGCGGCATTTTTGTTGTCCCTTAAGAAGTGGGACATGAAAACCCTAGTAGGGCTTTGAATGGGACACTACTCCTTAAACTACCATATAGAAAAGATTGGGGTAGTGGTTTCGGCTATGTGTAGCCAATGTGAGGAGGAGGAGACGGCCCTACAATTTTTATGCAGCTGCCCGGTATCCTCAGATCTCAGACGAAGACACCTTGGCAAGGTTTTCTTCAATAGAGAATCTGCACACTCTCTGCCTCTGGAGAATGTTCTCAGATTGGCTAAAGCCTGCGAACACTGTAGGCGGGAAGCCATTGAATAGGCAATTTACGGGGATAGTACAATGGGCCTAACAATGGCCTGAGTGCTCGGAGCTGCGGCTCCCCCCAGTAAACTAAACTAACTAACCCTTCCTGGGAATCACTCTTTTCTTTTTCCGATCTTAAACGCTGCTTAGAGTAGAACGGCTTTCGAAATTTATTTCAAATGTCGCGAATACCAGCGGAAAGATGACGTTACCGGCACTTTCCACTCAGTTCAGACCTCGCTACAAGAGTGAAGAACAGAGTAGGTGACGAGAAACGTCAGATAAAAAAAAGAATGATAATAAGAAAACAGACAGTTGGCAGTCACTGTGAGAAGAACGAGTTTTGTGCAGAAAGAAAATAGTTACAGACGGAAATCAGTTTAATTTCTAATATCTCGGAGTTATAATAAGAGTACTTTCTTAAAATTGTGTATTGAACTTTGTAAAATACGAAAAACATGTCAGAAACCTATTTCGAAGAATAGAAGCTCTTAAATTTATCAAAAGGAGAAGAATGCAAGCTCCTAAACAACGATGAAATTTATGGGCGATACAATGGCTGCCTGGTTGTGGATAAAATCCGGTTGAATCGTTTGCTTTGGGTGGGTCATTTAATCCGTATGGGTCAAGATGGTCCAACCTGTAAAGTCTATAAAGGCAATATCTATGTTCTCTCTGAGGTGGAGTCGCTCCATTTGGGATGGGGAGCAATCGGATCAGAAAATGAAGCCGAAGATAAGGAGTGGGCGGATAAGGTGTTAATAGCAAAACAGCTTAACCTTTTTTGGAGTAGGGATGTTGTATTTAAGGATAGGATACAGGGACCGGAAGGCACCAGTTGCACGGCCTAGTGTCTTTGTTATTTGAGGTACGTGGGAGAGGCGGGGGTTCATTGTCACCCCGAGGTAGGTGACTTCTTTAACAGTGGGAATGGGCTCGTCGTGGATTGTCAGTGATAATGATCTGGTGTCACTCCACATCTACGGTGTCATTCTCATGTCTCCATGGAAGACCATGGTCTCACACTTGTCGGGATTTAGGGAAAGTTTCCAACGGGTGAAATAGTGGTAAAGTTCGTCCAAATAAGCATTCAGACGCGCTTCACCACCGGAGATGTCTTTAGTGGCCGTATAGATGATTAGGTCATCCGCGTATTGGAGAATCTGGATGGGGAACTGTACTTTAGTTTTACTATCATCACATTTTATACAGTGCAAGCGCTAAGTTTACAGCAGCGGAGACAAGTAGGACGAACACAACATATACATGAAGACCGCGATTTGAGCTCGGAGCAACGAGATACCCTCTCCAAAATCGAGTCATCGCCATTTAGATACCTAGTGCACTGGTGTCCTGCAGTTTGTGTAAAACAAAACCTTATTAAAATCGATTGACACCACATTTGGTGGAAATGTGGAAATTGTGAACGCTCACGCATACAGTGAGTTACATCGTTTTACGTCGAATTTAAGGGGAGGTCCCCATACATGCACCAAATATTTCACCAAATATAGTCGTGTGGGGCGGTCAAAGTATCAAATGAAAGGTTTCGGTTAGTACTTTTCAAAGCTGGACTTAGTTTTGACATTTGTTGGAAAGGCGGGGAGTACAGCGGGCGAAAGCGATCATTTATTTAACGGGGCCATTCCGTGTGTGACTAGCCCCCGAAATACCTTCCATACCGATATACCTTCAAATAACGTTAATAATAGTATATTACTATAATTTTTAGTAATTGGACCCCCCTTAAATTCATCCCAGCACCGCAGCAGCAAAGTAGGCTATAATATAGGGCTTGATCTTACCAAGTTTGCCTTTTTGGAGATAGGTGTATACATTGCTCTGTATTTCAATAATGAACTATGCTATCGAACTGGAGAAAATACTGTGCATGCTCAAAATATTAATAAATATATGGTGAAAAATTCGTATCTGTATCTTTATCCAGTTTTTCACAATAAATTTCTAAAAAAAGCGGCCTTCACACGGGATGACCCCCTTAAAGTCTAAGTAATGAGATAATGCCGGTTTCCAAAGTTTCCATTCGAGTTGAGTGTGGTCATCAACGAGTTTCAAAATAAAGACCATACATCCATGCTGAATGTGTGAAATGGCTACTGTACAAAACAAAATGTCGAGTACAGACTCGCTGGGAAGCCTCATTTAAGCAAATTCGTCGTGATCGAAGACCAAGTAGAATGAGTGGCAGGACGAAGAAGGGTCGTCTTGGCCAAATGTCTTTTGGAAACATCCCGTCAGGCGACCTCTTGAACCTTTCGATGATTATGATGCAGTGCCTGAAACCAATTAAATCGAGATGAATTGTGTGGAAACGTTTGGTGGACAAAGGGAACACGCGTACGTCTTACCTCACCTGTTTCGTAGTCTTACACTTCTGGCATGCGATGCGCTGTGTGGTCTAAGAATTAGCGTCCTTGTTCATGGACGAACATAAATACTTTGTGGTGAATAGCCGATTCATTGTCCGGATGCCTGTTTTGTTTTTATTTTTAAAATCATTTTTATTTTTAAGAAATAGGTAACAATAGTATATAGATTGGAAAAATGAACAATAAAAAAACAATCTTTTAAAATAACAAAAATAACTTAAATCTAATGGCCACTGTGGGCTCTCAAAATTTTTGAATAACGATTTACAGACAGAGAAGAGAAACAGTAAGAAATGAAAATCTAATTTTACAATAAGTTGTCGGGAAATGGTCAAAAACCCGACAGAATTCACTTGACCTTAGTGGCAAATAAAGAAATATGAAAGTAATAATAAATATTTGATCGCTTCAAAAGATACTTTTAACTTAAATTATTGTTCTTAAAACTATCATAATTATATATTTTATATTACACATTTTTTCTTTTAATAACGTATGTATTTATAAGTTACAACTGGAGACAAAATCAGCACCCGTTCAATGTATATATATTTACAAAGCCCCACCAAGAAACAAATGGCAGAACTGAGCACGGCCACCGCTAACCGGCATCCCGCAGCCACCAGTACCAAGATTTCTCTTTTTCATCCCGCTTAATGTCAATTGCTCTCGCTCTGGAGTATCTCCAGTCGAATCCCGGAGCCCCCACTGTCAAATTCGGGGGGTATTCTATCCTTTTGTCCGTGGCCCGTCTATGTATATGATACATAACCGGATCACCGGCAGAATCAAGAATTAGACCATTCCTGTCAAGATACACGAACGCTTCGGGAGGAATGAAGTCTGTCGTGAGAGTTTTCTCAAAATACCCGTCAT
Organism: Hermetia illucens; assembly: GCF_905115235.1. Classification (NCBI taxonomy): domain Eukaryota; kingdom Metazoa; phylum Arthropoda; class Insecta; order Diptera; family Stratiomyidae; genus Hermetia; species Hermetia illucens. Next base: position 42,351,148 of record NC_051851.1, read on the forward strand.
TTGGGTAGAACGGGTGCGAAACGGTTCTTGCCAAGCGGAGCAGATCGCACTATATGATTCCGAATCAATCTGACGATAACTGTATCGATTCTTGGCACAGCAGCAGCTGCATACATCACTTCATTAGTTACATAGTGCTCATAGTTTGACGAAGTAGTCCTATTAAGCCCCGTGCAAGCACGCAGACATTTCCTTTCAAAGATCCTTATTTTCTCCATTTGGCTAGCACTCAAATTAAACCAGATAGCACACCCGTAGGTAAGCACCGGTCTAACCAAAATAAGATAGCAAATAATCTTAACCTTCCGGCTAAGATGAGGAGCATAAAAGAGTCTTCGAAGAGACATGAATGCCTTGCGAGCGCTTTCTAGCGCGACTTTAACGTGCTCGTTAAATTGGAGACGCTCGTCAAGACGCACACCCAGGTATCTAACGCACTTCTTATGAGGAATGCGCTCTGAACTATCCTCGTTCGCGACAATGTGGAAATATCTCCAATTCCTTTTCAAGTTCTTACTGGCATACGCCAAGGAATTTCGAAACAGAATCGTTTCACACTTTTGCGCATTGATTTTCATCCGCCAACTGTTCGTGAAGAACTTAATATCATTGAACATCTTCTGAAGTTCAACTTGCACCTCAGTTACCTTCTTGTGCGCCGTGTAGGCTATCAGATCGTCAGCAAAGGCAACCAACGACCTTTTAGGAGATTTATTAAAATCGAAAGAACTGAGCAATTCGCCGGCAAATACCGCAAAAAGTGTAGGCGCAGTCACTGTCCCTTGCTGTAATCCATTCAGAACATGAAATTCTCTATTAGTAGTGAGATTTCCGTCCGTAATGACAAAGCACTTGCCATACAGCATACTACACATCATCGCTACGAGGTGACTGGGAAACTCATTCTTCAGGAGCCTGAAAATCAGTCCATCCAACCAGACGGTATCAAAGGCTTTCTCCATGTCTATAAGGCAAGCGCCTACGCACTCACCATTGTTAATCCGCCAGCAAATATCAGACGTTAACTTCGTTATTGCATGTATTGTCGAATGTCCAGATCGAAATCCGAATTGCGCGTTCGGCAATAATTCCTTCTTCTTGATATGCCCGTTCAAGGCTTTCAATACCAAAACCTCAAACACCTTGCTGGTGTTAGGCAGCAAACTGATTGGGCAGTAGCTTTGAGGGCTGGATGAATCCTTCCCTCTCTTTAAAATCGGGAATACTCGGGCTTTCTTCCATTGTCCTGGAAAGAAGGAATTGTTCAATAAATCATTGAAATGCAATAATTACGAATGGCAATGTCTGGTAAATGCCTGAGGACCACGTTGGGAATGCCATCCATACCGGATGATCTCTTATTGTTTACTCTTCTGAATATGGAAGTTAACTCAACACATGAGACAAAGTAATCAAGCAGATTATCATTCGGTATGAGATCAGCCTGCAACGCAGAGCTAAATTGGAGAACTGTGGTGCCGTTCAGGCTATATTTGAAATTGTGGACATCTCGTTCTACAATTTCCGAAAGTCGCGTTGGCTCTAAGTCCGTTCTGGGCCGATGCACCGATTCAAAGTGCTCCCCTATAAGTTCGAGTTTCAGAGCATCATCCATCACGATGTAATTGCCTTGCGCATCAGCAGTTACACTATTCGTGTCTATACCTGAGTCAATAAGGAGTTGTATCTCGCTGCCACCGACTTTAATTCTCGGCACAGTTATTCGTGACTTCTTCCGGAATAACGTATTTATCTTAGTAAACATGGAATCTGGATCGCTTGGTGAAATACCCTTTAACTTCTCTCGCCACTGGGAGTTCACTTCATTTATGTAATGTTGACGGATAAGATCCCGCGCGATCTTTAGAAGTGATTTGAACTCAACCAATATGGGATGATGATAGTCCCCATATCTCCGATAGATTTTGTTGACGCGAGTGAGCAGAAGGCTTTTCACTTTTTTCAACCGTTTTATGGCTGCAGTTTCATATCCTTCCATATTATTGCGAGGTTTAATTTTAGGGACGACTTGTTCAATTGTTTCCAGCGTCAAGTTCTCCAGCTTGAGAAGATACTGAAGTATTTCCTCGTTGCTCAAGTTCCTGTCACCTGGTGCAATTGTACTATCGTTTTCCCCATCAAGAGGTGGGCATTCCTCTCGATATCCCCGAATAGACCTCTCTTGGAATTTCTTCCAATTTGTTTGTTTAAAGTTCAGCCTGTGGACGCCACTGTCCATCGGCAGAAGGCGAACTCTTCGTCCATCAAACAGAACTTCAATAAGAATAGCGTTATGATCGCTATCGTAAGGAAGAGTCTGTAGTTTCCGTTGAGGATTCCTAAAATTAAAGTTCAAGCGCGCGTCAGCAATGCACAAATCCAGATAGGAATTTGCCCTGGGCCAGGTTGGACTCTCTGACCTATATAATTAGCATTTATACTCTATCTGGTATGGCTCTATCCAAGAGTTGAGGAATATCCCTCTGGGATTGTTTGTGGCGTTTAGCCACGAGGTATGCTTAGCATTCAAGTCGCCAGCTATAATATAGTAATTATGCAGCCTATTCAGTTCGAGTATCGTAAACAGAGAATGGAATTCCTCCTTGAACTTGGCTCGGTTGTTTCCCACTGCATAGACTAACAGAATGTATAAATTCCCTCCTCTAGGCAGTGAAAAAAGAATACATGAGACTTCGATACACTCAAAGGTTTCAAATTCAGGCCTATTAATATGCCTGAAACGATAATGGCGACCCACAAGTATTCCGGTACCACCTCCCCCATCACAATTTCGTCTATCGTTCCTCACGAATTCAAAATCCTTGAATGTATCGAATGCCTCGGATTGAGGTGGGTTTCTGAAATCAAGGCTATGTCAGGCTGTTGTCTGGCAGCGAAATCAAGGAGCTCCGCTCTTCGATGGATTCCTACGATGGAATTCACATTAATCGCGATGATACGGAGACCATCCAGTGGTACCGCTGTGACTGCGGACCTAGCAGCGGACATGCTGTTTGTGTAAATATTCTGTTATGCTATTCATTTTTGTATTGTGTACGTGTAGCGTATGCTGCATGTTTTCACACATGGTTAGTATTTTATTGTGGATAGTGTTCATCCCGCCACCTGCATCTTGTTGGGGCTTCTTATCTCCCCCTTGCCGAACTACTTCTGCAAATGGGATCCCCAAGACGATTGGTGCCGAAGGGACGGTACCGTCCAACGCCGCTGACACCTTCGTTCTTTGGGCCGATCTCGGTGCTTGCTGCCTTGTGACCTTAACATTGCGGTATGCAGGACATCCACGGTACGAAGCCGGATGCCCTCCGCTTCCGCAGTTAACACAGAAAGTTTTTTCCTTGCCATCTGCTTCAGTCAGCGAACATTCAGCTGCGGTATGGTCTTTCCCGCACTTTACACATCGTAAGGTCATTTGACAGTTCACTGCCGAGTGACCATAGCGCTGGCATCTTCGACACTGGACTATTTCGCCCCTTAGCAGGCGCTCAAAACGAATGGCCTGGTAATTAACCGACCTGATGCCGATCAGATCGCTTCCCCGGCTCTCCGGGCTTATCTGCACGAGGAAGTGCGGCAGGATTTGTTTTTCCAAAACGGATCTCTTCGTACTAAACCATGACACTGAGAGGAACTTAACCTCAGTTCCCGTCTCCCGGAGCATTTTGAGCACCTCATCGGGCTCTTCCTCCGCATCCAAGCCTTTCAGAAGGAAGGTTTGCACCTTCTCTTCCTTTGGAGTGTAGGTGAAGTGAGGAGCCTTCACTCGCTCGAGGACCTCCCGTGCTTTTTTGTAATCTGCAATTTTATTGCATTTGACTTGGGCTCTCTCGGCCCCCGTCTTAATAACAAAATTTGAGAGCCCCGCGCTCCTATTAAGTAGAGTGGCTAAATCTCTACCACCTAATTTATAAACATTAATGGGGGGCACCCTTTCCCCATTTTCTTTATTTCGGATGCTAATTGTATCCCCAGTCAGACCATCTTTTAAATTTTCACTCGTACTTGCATTATTTTTTAAATTTTCACTCGTACTTGCATTATTTTTAATATTATTTTTTCATTTTTTCTTGAGTTTTGTTTTTTTTCTTTAATTTTTTGGAAACATAGACCAAAAACTCACCCAATTTTCCATCTTCACTATTGCAACTTGCCTGGTTAGCATCCTCTTCTGGGACATTTCCATCGCCACCGTTGTCGCCGACTCTCGTATCGTCTGCTTTACTGCTCTCTATGTCCTCCATACGGACAGATTCGCTGTCTAGAAGTTGTTCGCCCTCAAGGCAGCCCGGTTCCTCCATGATTGCAAAAGTAGTCGAAGATAGCTTAACCTTTTTTCTGGCTACCTTTGGAGACGGCGGGCCCGCCTCCCCAGCCATTAGCTGCTCTGTAAGCTTTTCATTTTTTTTTATCAATGTTGTCATTTGCTTTTTGAAATCTTCGAATGTCTTCGCCAGCTCGCCATTTCTTCTTTCAAGATTGGCTATCCTCACTTTGGCTATTTTCAAGTCTGGATCCTCCTCGTTGCGGAGTCCACGACCGATCCGAGTGCCCCTAGGCCTTATGGTGGGGGGACGGTCTGGTCCGCCACCCGCCGGCGGCTCGCCGCTCATTCCCGCCAAGCCAAAAAAAAACAATTTTTTCTCAAAACTTTTTAAGGAAAAGTAACTTAGATAATAACTCAAAAGTAAATTAGTTTCAATTAAGTTTTAAATTATATATTATTAATTAAGTAATATAAATATCTTTTTATATTCTTGATAAAAGTTAATTTAATTTCAATTTTAAATTATTTTTATTAATAATCTCGGGATGCCTGAAGTCTCGCACTTTATACAGGACGTTAAGCCGATGATAGAAAACTCTCTAAATGTGTAGTTAAAATTTCTCCTAGGGCTCTGAAGAACTCCTTGGGCTTTCAGCGCCTCAGCGATTGCCGGAAAATCGACGGTGGGGTGGATGTTGGCCTCTGCAATACGTGACAAAGCGTCAGTAACTTCGTTATCTTTTGGAGACACGTTTTAAATATTGGAAGTCAACTGGCTGATAATGCCCAAGTGCCTAAGTTGTGGGGCTTTTGCTTCAAAACAAAAGTGAGTGGCTTATTGCGTCCGTGATTGTTGTGAACGGCCTGCTTTAGGTACGCGGCTAATACCTCATGATCATAGATGCTGTAGTTCACGAATTTTCATTTCTCAACGTTACGTGCTAGACCGGCCTCAAAGAAACGTTAAAAAATGCGCTCGATGTGCTCTGAATGCTCGGACGCAAAAGTAGAGTTGACCATAATGCCATCCAAATAAACGAAACAAAAGTGGAAATTTTAGAGCGTAGAGTGTATGAATCTGTGAAAGGTTTGCTATGCATTGCAAAGTCCAAAATCATCCTAGTAACCTCGATGATCCCGAATGGTGTGGATATTGCCGTTTTCAGAATGTTTTCAGGGGTTACAGGGATTTGATGATATGGTTTGACTAAGTCCAAGGTCGACAAAATACTGCCGTTTGTAATAGAGTACTTAAAATCGTCAACGAGTGGAGTGGAGGAACGGCCTGGTATGGTTTGTCATTAAGATTTCTATCGTCTACACAAGCTCTCCATTCACTATTGAGTTTACGGACCAGGTGAAGTCGCGAAGACCAGCAGCTCACTGAAGGTCTTTAAATACCCTGCTTAAGAGTTGCTTCGAGCCAGTAGCGTAGAAGTGGTGTTGAAGATCATACTTAATAGGCTTAGAGAGACTTGTGATGCAGCGGAATTTTTTAAGAAGCACGCGAATACGTGGATCGGCTAGGTCTTCAAAAACCATGGAAAGAGTGTTGGGCATGCAGAATTACATTCTTTATAATGGCCTAAGGAAAGTTGTGGGGTCAAGAGGAACTTATTGTGCAGATCCACTATCAATCCATAATGCTGCAGGAAGTCTGCGTCTGACATTAGGGATGTTAATGTCTGCGATAATAAAATGCCAAGGAAACGCTCGTCGAAGTCCTAGGCTCATGGTTACCTGGTTCTAGCAATGGGTGAGGACCGACGAGGATTTTGCTGCCACCAGTTTTAACGATTATCATGTTGACTTATGGTTCCAAGATACTTGAAGAGCCAAGACTTCAGCGCCAATATCGACTAGGTAGTGGCACCGGCTCAACTGGTAGAGAATTATGAGGCGCATTTCGGGTAGGCGTCGTCAGAGCTCCTAGAAGATTTGCTGAGAAAGTACAGATGGTCATACATTTTGTGGCCTTTTTGAAGACCTTCCATCCGATCGCTCCTTTTTTCGGGAGGCGGATCTAGACGTACTTTCCCAACGCAAAACACTAACTGCCTCTGTCAACTTAGAAACTGTAGCTTTTAACGCTATCACCGTCTGCTGCATGTGTTACTGGAAACTTCGCCAACTACGGGCCGCGGATGGACCAGAGACTCCGAATTCAAACATGTCAGGATTACCCAAAGCAGCCGGACTCTAAGTTGTTGTAGAACATCCGTAAAATAGCCGTCAGATGATACAGGTCAACTTTGGTTGTCTGTCCGTTTCTGAACGGTGTTGTCATGGCTGTAAATAATTGAAATGAATGAAATGAAAATGTTAGTTCTAATATAGTTATCTATGACTCTGGTTTGAAAGATTTAAGGCGAAAGAATCCCTTTTACACCCTTTCGGAACCACTTTAGCCCTCCCCTCCCCCTGGTTTTGGTATATATCCTATGGTGCTCCTTACTACCCTTATTATTTCTAGATCCTCTGAACTAGTACTAGGAAAATGCCACCTACTCTGGATGATTTTAGTAGTTTAAAGGTTCCCACTGCACATCTTACTCTAGCTTCCGGGCATGCTTCTTCTAAATACACAGTAAATAGTGATAGTAATCGATAACGCGTTGGTGTAGTCAACGTGCTATGTCAACTCTAAGAATTTACGACTATACTTACATTATCACTTATTTCCATGATAAATTTATTGAACATTTTCCTCTTTTTCTTTTAGTTTTCAGCTTTTTCTTCCTTTATTTTTTTAAAGAATATTTCCAAGCGAATATTCCCTGAATTAGCGTGCCACTCTTGTAGAGCAATCTTACAAATAGGTGAATTTTTGGTCGCTGAAGTCGGCTCGTGCCTAAGTACTCTTTGTGCCGATATTCGCCTGGATGTCTCCCGTTCGGGAAGATAAGCCTTGTTTTTTGCGCGGTGGTATTTCTCAAGTTATTAAACACAATTAACGTGCATTGAAACTTGATCTGGAACGGTGCTTAGAATTCAAAGTGCTATCTGGACGAAGATTAACCTTCCTGGTCATACTTAAAGCAAAAAAAAAATAAACTAACTGGAGCTGAATAACTCGTTAACTCCGACTACGTGATCGAACGAGAATCTCGATAGAGTGCAATTTCATTTAATGCGCCTTTCATGCCACAGCAGTTCATGGAACGTGGCTATTGGATTCCATGGGTTTATTGAGATAAATCTTCCTATGTTTTTGTGTCCTAAAAGAAATAAGAGGAAGAACCAGAATTATAAAGCGTTCGGAAACAGGCAAACAAATAAAACTACTGGCCAGTTAAATTAAGTCCTCACTTTAGGGTGAGTATTACAAAATTTGGTGCTACTACACTAATGGGTTCTGCGCAACGGTATGTCGTTTCTCGCCAGAAAGTTAGCTATTTAGCAGATTAAAAAATATATCCTTAACCTAGCTCAGCTGTCTGCGATAATTAGATTGGTGAGGTGAAATACTACGACCAGTCAATGTCTGAACCGTCCATCTAGTTGTTGATGGTAAAAGCAATAGCATAACCCTGTAGCCGCGAAAGGAATGTTTTTAAATGAAAAATGAGGATTAATGGAAATTAAATATAAGCATTGCAATTATAAATTTTATAATTAAGAATTGAATGATAGAAGAACTTTAGGTAAATGGAGTCAAATGCTGTAGAAAGAGATCGGAATGAGGAACACTAAATGCTTTTTCTTAGTGACTGGGTGGTAAACCGAAGTAAGGGCCGCTATCGTCTGGAAGCAGTAGGACAATTATAACTTGTAATACTTGGATACCATTAGGATATTTTCCAGCAAACGGCGGGGTCATCATTTGTGCTAGCATAAATTGAACAGTGTGAGTAACAGTAAATAGCCTAGAACAACTGCCTTCCGCGATATCGATTTAAAATATGAGAATAACGAAGATTTTGATTCAAACGTGTTTGTAATTAATTGCTAAAGCGTTGGATTCTAATACGAAGTTCGCTTTACCAACAAAGTAAAGTTGTAAAGAAACTCGAAAATAATATTGTTATAAAATCTCCACATACATACGAGTATATTTACTTTAAGAAGTCTTCTTTAAACATTCACCTATCTAGTGAAACCATAAGGCGCAAAAGTCTGCAACGTTCATTCTCCTTCCTATTAATTACATACGAGTATGTTACATCGTCATCTACTAACAGCAACATGTTTTACGCATTAGAGTTGCTTTAATTACGGAAAGTATTTTTACCTCCCGTACGTACACCTTTAGATCGCATGCACTGAGTATGTGAGGTGTGTATTGAAAGGATTTAAAAATTTTCTAAATTTCATGATTATCTCAGGAAATATTTGATATTTTCCCTGTTCTGGCGGAAAGAAAATTTCAAAAACGAATAATTCTTGAGGGATGAAAGGTACATATATGTTCTGAAAGTTGTACCTATGAACATGTACTGAATCACGTGGCTTTATTCAAAGTTTAGGTTTACTCAAGTTGATGAAAACTTTTTGGAAATTAAAAGGAACATTCACATGGAAGCAGAATTTACACTGCTTCCAATTATGTACCTTGAAAATTCGGTTTGGGTGTACCACTTTTTCGGATTAAGGGCTCTGTTGCTTCAAGGGAGATTTTTTGCTTCTATTACGATGGGAACTATCTTAATAATTTAGGAATATGAACGCCATTATTACTCACATAAAACTGTTAGTAACGCAACCGCTGGAGCCAACAACTTTCAGTTGCCTATGACTTTATGAAATAGGTGGGACAGGAAGGTGCTCAAATGGCAGAATAGGTTATGGGGTGATACGGATTGCACTTTTCCTGTCAATCGTAAATACTGTAAAATGTTTTCTAGAAACAACACCCGGTCTACATAAGAATATAAATGGTAGCAGACAGCGTCTTGTCATTCCACTGGTAATATGATAGATGCTTGAAAATTAAGTTGTCATACTACATCGTAAGATTCTCGTTTGTGTAACTATTTTTCAGGATTCGGTGCGGACCCACGCACTGGCAAGAACACGTGAAATTTTCTATAATGACACGTGAGGGATGGAAGTGCTCAAAGGATCCACTCACTTTCCCGAGCCTGACTAGCACAGAGGGGTTCGAGCGCATGTCGATGGAGCACTTCGACGGAACTTTAAAATTTGCGGGCGGACCTTCACGACCAATTTAGCCAATTTTTTTATGTCTTTGGGATAGTTCTTCTCTCTAGGTCGTCTCCAACCACTCAGGAGGATCTTGTGACTATCGTAATTCCTATTAGTCATTACACCTGAACTTTTGTAAAAACACACCGATGAAAATTTTGAGTTCTGGGGTACAGATGAGTAGTTATCTCACATATGATTTATAATTTAGAGACAGCATAGTGCGAAGACAACACTAGCATGGTATTTTAACACAGTGATAGCTTTGCTATCCACTCCTTCCTCCACCTCCGCGCGGTTGCCACTGGGTGTTTTGTCATCTAAATAGAAGACGGATGAGAGTGAAGACGAGCTTTTGGCGCGTTAAAATGGGAAAACAAAACTATCCTGACTGGTCCTCCTGGTAGGGAGTTGAACGAAGCGTTAACAACGCTTTCTCGTAAAACATCAACGTGTTTAGGAACCCAGGATACCGCCTTAGATTGAATGTATCAAACGGCAACGACTTCGGCAACGTGAAATGACAGATATTCAATCAAGTCGACCACATATTGGACGTGAGGACGCTACGAGGTGCTAATTGTGACTCGGATAATTTCCTAGTTAGCGGGAAATATTATTGTCGAGTAGCCAAAAATAGCTACAGTTAAAGGGACTTCTAAAATCATAGTGAGCAAGTTGAAAGACGATACGGTCAAAGTGATTTACATGTTCACAATCAAGGCAGATTTCGACGCACTACCGCATGCTGGTCCTGACGATCGTAGTGGCGGAAAGCAGCGAAAAATTAGCAATGGTATCCAGAGTGAAGCTTGAAACATCTTTGGGCATGTAGAACGGAGGAACCATCAAAATTCAAAATGAACTAACATAAAGCCTTCATAGAGTGCCCCCACCCTCTTTAACTTGATGCTCAAATACGTAATTAGGAAGGTGGCTGCTAATACACAGACTATTGCAATGGGCGAGGGTAATTTCGAACAGGTGAGCCAATTCATCTACCTAGTAGCCCTACTTTCGAAGGATGGAGATGGAAAACACGAAAGCCAAAGGCGGACTACTACTGCTCATAAAGCATTTTATGTGGTTCTCTCCATAATGAGATCGAGAAAAGTACACAGACGCAATAAACTACGCATCCACAAGATACTGGTTCGTCCCGTGCTGCTATATTGATGGGAGACGTGGTTCTTGACATAAATGTCGGAAAAGCAGATCGATATCTTGAAGGAAAAGTCCTTCGAAAAATTGTCGGAGCTGTAAGGAGCGGTAAGGAGATGCTTGACAAATCAAATATAATCATGAATAATATCAATTATTTGCATCGACACTAGTCAAAATTCGGAAATTGCAATTGACTGGCCACAATGAACGAATGCACGAAGGAAGGATTCCGAAACGAGCGCTGAAAGGCTGAGCTGATGGTAGCCAACCGAAAGGAAAGTCAAGAAAACACTTAGAGGACTCAGTGAACGCAGATTGCAGATCAATTCTAATATTTTCTAACTGGAGGGCGCGGTCTCTAGATCAAGATAATTGGAGTCTGAGAGGCCAGGGCTTGATTTGCGCTGTAGCGTCATGGATGAAGATGACTAGTTGTCACATACATGACCTATATTTTAAAGACAGTATCGTGCCAAGAGAATAATAGTACGGAGAGATGACCTTCACAACTGGAAAAATATCGATGTACATGCTTTATGTACTCAAATTTGGAATTAAATGGTTTGAGGAGTATAAAACTATGATTTTGTTGGATAGGCCAAGCTTTTTGTCGCTATTCTTGAAAAACTCGATAACCCTCTAACGGTAAAAGATAGAGTAGTTATTTCATGGAACAATTTATCTAAAACGAGTACTGCATTCAGAACTCAGAACTTCATCAATCCCCTATAAAATTAAAAAAATATGAACTGTTCTTCCAAGCAGAAGCAAAGCCATTTTTTTTTCAACGCACTCAAGCAGGGCTTCACGGTCTGTCCCACAACTGCTCCTTGCTACTCCTAGCGTTTCTGCAAAACTGCTCTTTGAACTTAACTGAAAAGCTTGAGAATCTAAAATCTTTCCTTGGAGGAGAAAAAAGTTGAAATCATGAAGGCTCTGAAACAAGGTTTCTGCCGTGATGACGGGAACAGCGGGGGTGTTTGCATAATCCGTGTTGTTGCGAAAATAATAGTCAAAATATTGCTGGAACGTCTCAAAGAATAACTGGACAGCTTAGATTGGTAGGGGGTAGATTGGTCTCCATTTCGGATCCTGTAATGACACCATTAATGCCTTTCAAGTCTTTGCTGAAAAGAAATGTGCACCACTTGCTCTTCAATTACTTTCAACATTATAATTTTGCAGTGGTAGCCTATTCGTCCAATGGAGTTGATTCAACCTTAACTTTAAAACCAAAGAAAAGGGGTGGTCTCCTTGAGAAAAACTTTTTTCAATGAAGTTCGCTATTGTTTGAACACTCAAAGGGAAAGTGAAATAGGTCAGTTCAAGCGCAAAAACATCTCTAAAGTAGACAATACCTAAACTTCATCGAAGGAGTTTAGAAAGCAAGATACAAAGAAATGAAGACGTTTGCCAATATCGAAGTTGAAGGATTCACATTACCTCAGGCAGGTCGAAAGTCAAAAATCGACAGCGGAATTGCCCTGGAACAATCATATGCTGATATTTTCCACAGGACCAAAGCAGCTTCCACCCATGCAAATAAGAAGAACACAGAACTGCATTAACGGGTTGATAAATGAAGCTACACTGTGCATAAGCCGACCGCTAGTTTCAGTGGAATACAAGGATTAAACGTCGATACCTGGAAAGAAACCTACATCTGAAACTTCTGCAACATGAATGAGCAAAGTACTTTCAACACGTAAAGTTTGTATCGGATATGCAGCGTGCAGGATCTGAAACAAATATCAATCAAAATGGAAGTTAAGGGAGGTGCTAGCAAGTTTATAGTGGGTAATATAAAGTATCCAACTTTCAGAGTGATCTTAAGCATGTTACGCAAATGACCGTCCGCGGAACTGAATTTAAAGTACTGCTCGGGGACTCATATCATAGTAAATTTATGAAAGGGAAGTTTATCAACAATATATGTAAAATACCCACCATGGCATTCGTGAAATGGACGTGTACCATCCTACACGGTCGGCAGAAATCTGTTTGAAATCTTTCCAGGATTCCCCGAGAACCGTACACTCCTTCTCTACTGTTGTGCGCCAAGTGTTACCACTCGTCGGCCAGCTTGGGAGAATGGATTCCGTTGCATGGCATAGTCAGCAATGCAATTGTCGTCCATCCTTAATATGTGACCTATCTACTGTTCAGGTCATTTTGCCCATGGATGGCAGGCCTGTGCGCCAACCAAGTTCTTTGCCCGAAATAGTTTCAGTCCAGCGATTTGCACATTCTTTGAAGTCTTATGGAGCCGGAAAATCCTTCCACCTCTTCGACAGCGATGGAAGCTGCAAGACCAAAATTCCGCTCATAAGGGTTGATGTCAAAGGCAGAGCTTCCTTAAAGATTCATTTTGGATTGATGATAGTAGATCTTAATAGAATCAGTGAGCGAATTTTTGAGATTGAGTTTTTCGTTGTTCAAAAGGAGTATCTTCAATTACTATGACTTTAGGAGGCCTTCTGAAAATCTGAGGCAGAAAAGAGATCCATCGTGAATCTTCATTCTCGATCATCGGACTTGGGTGTCGAGCTTTTGGGAGGCACGCACGTTAATGAATCGGTATTTTTTTTATTTTACACTTCCTGCTCGTAGTGTTTGCATTTGACATTTTTTTTGTATTTCAGGTTTTGGTGCTGTGCCAGACATAAGATTAAATGGCACGTGAAGGTTTGTGAATGAAATGTTAGGGATTACAGTGTCAGGAAGATCTCTCCAAACGCAACCCCGAGTCTGGCTACCAAAGAGACGTGCGAGTGGGTGTCGCCGGGACATTTCTATGCAGTTTCACTATTTGCAGAGATCACTCCTTTAGGTTTTTAGAGAAGTACTATCCCTTTAGTTGACACAATATAATTAGTCATGACAAGCATTATAGTCTACAAATTCTTGCCGACGATGTCAAGGTATGGACATAGGAATAAAGAAGCCTGGAAATAAACGAATGAGGAAAGATTTCATTCTACGGCTTCTGCCACTTGAACATCATTGCCTTATGCCTAAGAGGAGAACACGGCCTGGCGACTAAAAGTAGGTTCTATCATGGATAACTCGAAAGGTAGATGTCTACCGCGAAGAAGGCATGCTAAATGATCTGTCATATCATATGCATCATAATTGGTGTACCCAACGGGTGACGGAATGCGAAGATGAGAAAATATCAGAATGACTTAGTTCGGACAAAAGGAGAAGCTATCATCGAAAATGCTTTCCACGTTATGCACAAAGTTATCTCGTATCTCCTACATCGTTTCCAATTTCGTACCTCATCTTTTGGCTGATATTATTATTAATTTTATGATGCTTGAGTTGGACAGATTTCCAGGAAAAAATTCAAAAGTATAGTAACATACTATAATTAACCTCGTTTGAACTACATCTGATAACCACTTCGGTCATGCTGCTCTTAGGGTAGAGGCAGCACCTGATGAGTTGTCTTTGGCGTGGACGAAACCGTAGTCGTCTGAAAAATTTGTTTGAACGGATATCGGAATGGGGTAGATTTTAAGGCTTAGATGTTATAAGGAGATATACCCTGATTATTTTTTTTTAAAGTTTTCGTCTGCCGAATTTCTGGGATGGGCCCCTCAATTCAAGTATCCAAATTCTTATCCCGCTACTCCACTCCTTCACAACTGATGTTAAAACTAACTGCTTCAAAAAGTTGTAAAAAGACCTTTGAGAGCCTATACTATATTTATTGAAAAAAAATGTATATTTTATTTTTACTTGTGCGAGTAGGGTCCTTAAAAACTCAACGTGGAAGGATATCATTTGTTGCATACAATGAGTTTCACATTTCCAATCTTCACACCAAATTATGTCAGTTGTGACAGACGGACAATGAACATATTTTAATAAGCCCTTGTTTTCCACAAAACTTGAAAAAGGGGGACTAACGGTTTCGTCCAAGGCAGAGGCAGGGGTAGGTAGGTAGGTATCAGTGGCCGCTCCGAGGAGCCCAATTAGCGCTTTGGTGCGCCGTTTTGATGCCACAAACTCCTAAGACCGTGACTGTTGTTATAGGAACAGGGAAGCGGAGTCCAGCTGGCTCGGATCCTCAGAGCCAGCCCGTAGCATTCACGAAGGAAAGCAGCTCTCCGACCCTGTAACTAGAAATCTCACTGAGGTCCCCAAAGAATGGTTTACCCAGTGTCCGCAGCCTGACTCGAGCGAGAGCCGGGCAATCGCAGAGAAAGTGCATGAGGGTTTCCCTTCCTTCTCCGCAGCTTCGGCAATGCGAGTTGTAGGGTAAGCCGAGCCTAGCGGCATGGTCCCCTATGGGCCAGTGCCCCGTGCAGACCGCCGTAATCTTGAATGCATTTGCACGCGTCTGGCACAGGAGCTCTCGTGATCGGGCTATGTTATAAGCGGGCCAAATTCTCCTTGATTTGGCACAGCTTGTAAGCCTTCGCCATCTCAGGCCCGCGGCTGCTAGGTAGTGCGAGTAGACTCGGCCCCCGACAGCCGCCAGCGGAACACCGACTGTGTTCCCCGAGGGACTGCCAAGAGCAGAGCCTTGCCTGGCCAATCCGTCAGCCCGCTCATTCCCTTCTATGTTCCTATGCCCGGGAACCCAGAGGAGAGTGATCTTGAGCGTGCCGCCCAGATGGTTGAGCGTGTCTCTGCACTGCCCCACCAACCGGGAAGATGTCGTCGTTGAGTACAAGGCCTTGATGGCCGCTTGGCTGTCGGTCAGAATGGCTATGTTACGCTTGGGACTCGAATCACGCTCCAGCCATCGACAGACTTCCAATATCGCCAGTACTTCCGCCTGGAATACACTGGCGAAACCTGGGAGACCATACGACTTGGATACACCGTGTGTATTCGAGAAAACCCCCGCGCCGACTCCATAGGCCATCTTTGATCCGTCCGTAAAGAACTCAGAGGCTAAGGCAACTCATCAGACGCTGCTTCACCTCTGCCCTGCTATGCCGCAAACAAGGTGTCCGTGACCAAAAACCGTGGGAGTAAGTTGCTCTCCATTTGGTCCCGTCCAACATCAACTGGATGTGGGCTTAGGATCCCTCATATCCCAAACTTAAAAAGGGGCTTTTCCAAACAGATTGGAAATAACAAAGGGTTATATTGATTCAGGAGTCGAAAAACTCGTTGGATGAGTCATCATTTCATAGAACTACTTGCGTTAACCAGCTACACCAAATAATAGGTTGATGTGAATAGTTCGACTTCCATTAGGTTAGCTCAGTTGTTGCTGCTGAACAACATTGCCAAAAGAAGATGATGGAGACCTTTACGATTTGGCGGGGAGAGTTAACTTAAAGCATTCCGTGTACGTCGGAAGAGTTAACTAAAGTGCATTGAACTTATTGGGTCTTTACTCTGCAAAATTTCGAAGTTTTCTACTGAAGAGTCATTATCTTCGTTGGGGATAAGGATGAGCCTTTTATTTTGGATTAGAAGATTGGTTTCTATGTATGTAACTGGATAGTTTATCTCTCTTTAATCCGATATTATGTGGTTATACTATATATTTGTTTTTTGGCAGTTTTGGTTAGTATTACGAAGTACCAGCAATCAAGGATCTTACTGATGCTAACTTGATATTTCTAGTTGGAATTCAAAAGATTTCGGGCCAGGAGAGGAAATGTTCACAATAATGCAAAAAAAAAAAAAAATCATACCAGGAGAAATTTTTTCAGTCAAAAAGCTCATCTGTTACTTATGCTCTCTAGATTGTGTTACTTTAATCAGTGCTATGTTACGGAGATAGTAAGCCTCTCGTTGAATACCTCGTTTATCTCTCATTTTCTTCGCAAAATTTACGACGACGATCGGCTTTTCAAATTAGTTGAATATACACGTACATCTCATCCTCTCTTAAGAATGATTACTATGTTTGATAGATAGAATTAAATTAGACTATTTGTAACCATCAAAAGACCATAATAATCGAATATTTAGGTGGAAGTGGTATTATAATTTACTGCCTAGCATGTTTAACGTCTGATAATCCTCCCACAAACAATCAAATTTATCATAGGTTCCGAGTGTTATATCCGAAGTTAATGTCACAAGCAGTATTCCGGACCCATTACGAAACTCCCAAATTAAACCATGAATTGTATCTGAAATCCTCAAACTTCTGAAGCAAAGATGAGGAACACGGAACGATAAATCCCTAACAAGAAAACTCTTTGGTGGCATATCCTTCATCCTTTCTCGTTCATAAATACTTAAGTGGATATCGGAGCAGAGTCGCGATATACCTCTGTATTTTATGGTTAATTTCTTTCGCCATTACCATCAGCGATTTTTCTCGCCACTTTTCTTATATAACAAGATGAAATCCTCCGTTTTTTGGATTTAAGTGGTTAAAGGATTTGCGCTGCAAGGATCAGAAACGATATTGAGAGACATAGCCTAACGATTTGAAATTTATTTTACGAACCAAAATGTTATTAGACAGGTAAAAAGGAATTTATGTCAGTTCATGAATAATATGCTCTACAAGAGAAGGTAAAAAGGTCATCGTTGTCGTCGTCATTCCCGTCACCATTTTCATCATCAAAATGATAAGCATTAAAAATGAAAAGCGAGGCATCATTAATATCCTTATAGACATTTTTCTTTGACAGAATATAAAAAAGGAAATATAATTTTGGTTCGGATTATGCTATTAAGTTTTCTTTGTTGAATGATAAATTAAATTTTAAATTTCTCCGCTACAAGTTGAAAACCATTTTTTGAGTGGCTCCTAGGAAATAAATGGAAAGAAACTAATGTTTTCGGTTGACCAATTAGTACGTAAACTTCTAGGCTATATAATGGAACTAAAGATGTTTTAAAGTTTTCCCATAGTCCTTTATGAGGCCATTCTCTGGGCTTAAATTGTAAAGTCCACATGGAAAGCACATCCCTATATCAGTATACATTGGCAGAAACAAATTAGGCTAGGATGAATGTTGGTGAGAGAGAAGTTACCAGGATGCTGTACTTTAGGGTTTGCGTTTGCTTGGCGAGTTTTTTGCGACGGTCAATATTTAAGAAGCACATATGAGTATGGAGATTTGGTTATCAGGCTACTTCCGGTTTCTGATCAACATGATACCTGTTCCGTATTCCGATGTAATGTCAAGCCAGAGCACCTCGATGATACCGCGGGGACACGTACTATGACAGGCTTGCGGGCTTCGAGGGACAGTGACTGTCACCTCAACTTGATGTTTGGTGTTGAGGTATTTGTATCACCATATTTTAAAGAAAACAACAAAGGCAGATTTGTTAGGAATTCAACCAAAGCGTACTATACCTTGGATTTCTAACTTCTTGTAAATTTTGCCTTAATGTGTACGTGTCATTTTGCAACCTTATATGTTGCTCTCCTGAGGGCATCAATGTCGCCGTCGAACATGCATTTACAAAATGCTGTCATAAGCCGTTGCCGAAGTTGAAAGTTCGTAGTCGAAAAATCAGACAACCTTAAAGACAAGGAAGTCATTTGTAGAGCATACCAGACTCCAAGATTTGTAGGTCACAAACCGCCTTCCCTATTAGTCGGATTTTGCCATAAACGAGGAATACTTGGAGTGAATTCTAAACCACTCAACACACAGGAGAATAACTACTTTAGCGGAGGATCGATTCCCAGTTTAACAGTAAATACTATTGACAGAAATTTACACCATCTAGGTACTGTCCGAGACGCTTACATGTTACACGATGTTCATACAGTGGCCCTAATGTTTTCTCAAATGGGCTTAAGATAGTCTGGCGGAGTTGAGAATATGGCAGTCTCAAAAATAAAGTATCCTTTGTTAAATGGTAACGCGGAAACCAATATCATGTAAAGAAGGTTATTATCATTATCATCATCGTCAACGGCGCAACAACCGGTATCCGGTCTAAGCCTGCCTTAATAAGGACCTCCAGACATCCGAGTTTTGCGCCGAGATCCACCAATTCGACATTCCTAAAAATTGTCTGGCGTCCTGACCTACGCCGTCAGCCTCGTCTTCTTTTTCTACCATAGATATTGCCTTTATAGATTTTTCGGGCTGGCTCATCCTCATCCATACGGTTTAAGTGAGGTTAGAGGTGGCTACGTTCGATCAACACGTGGTCAATTTGGGTGAAGGTGGTCCCGTCTGGAGAGGCTCATGTATGTTTGTGGACCGCTTTCCACACAAACCAGGCACCAACAACCATTCCGTGTGACACTGCCAATTGAATAATCCGCAGTCCGTTATCATTTGTATTTTGGTGTAAACCGATTTTGATGTCATATCTGGGACAGGCTTCGAGGGTTCCTTCTACTGCCTCGTAGAAGGTAGCCTTCTCCGACTCTGCAGTCTCCTCTGTAGAGGCGTGAACGTTAATGAGGCTTATATTTCTAAACTTGCCTCGCAAGCGCAGAGTGCAAAGCCGTTCGCTTATGTTTACAAAGCCGATAACAGCAGGTTTTTAGCTGACTAAGATACCTACTCCGAGCACATGGTTTACTGGACAGCTACTATAATATATGATGTAGCGACTCTTCTCCAAGAAACCGGTCCCTGTCCAACGCATTTCCTGTAACGCTGTTACATCGGCCCTATATTGGGGCAGGGTATCGGCTAGCTGCTCATCAGCTAGCAGCTGGAGAACCAGTTGGTACCGTTAGGCGCGGGATACTCGCCTTCATCCTTCTCCGTCTGCAGCTTTGCGTTAAGAAAGAGCTCCCAGTGGTCACCACGTGGGGGTGGAGATAGGGTTTGGTAGTAGAGCTGTTGGTGTTAGTTCAGCAGGCATTTCTCAAGTTCTATGCTCCATCGTGGGTACCAATTCACGTTTCGCCCTGGGACCTATACTACCTTTCGACCACCAGGGAAATATGTTTAGTGGATATGTAAAGGATCAGGTCATCTGCGTATTGTAGGATTTTGATAGGATTAGGTCGGTTAGCGGTGAACAAGGAAAATAAGGTGGCTGAAAGGACTGAACCTTGGGGAATGTCTGCTGGGCATCTGTAAGGCGATGAATGGTGTTGTTGTATATTGACTGTGGATTCTGTGCGCATATAGAAAGTTAAGGATTAGCTTACAGAGATGCGGATGGAATTCGAGAACTTCAGAAAGCTTAAAAGCGAGACCGTTTTGCCATACGGAGTCGGAAGCTTTTCCTATGGTTGGACTCTTCTGGTCAATACCGAGAAGAATGTCCGTTTTGAAGACAAGAAGCACCTGCTCGACCGAGTGGTAAGTCAGCTTGCAAACTGGAATTCGGAAAGTGTGCAATTGGAGTCACAGAACTCATCGATAACGGACTTAATGGTCCGCTCGAAGGTCTTGGCTGAGGATGAATACCTATCTGCATTAAGACGGAAACTTTTAGCTATATGAAAAAAGAAAAACGTGCATGAAAAGTTCCTTAATTAAGGTGACACACAGCACACAAAACCTTTATATCTGAGGCGATCATCTCCCGCTATTGCGAATTGATTTTTTTGTTAGTGCACTCATTTGGTTCTCAGGAATGATCGGTTAGGAGCTTCGTCATACCGTAGACCCGTAGCACGGTAAGGTCAAGCGTGCTTACTGAGTCGATCAGTCGAACTATCTAATGGGCACAGTAGCATCGCACCTTGGATCAGGGGAGATATTTTCCTCAGACTAGATCCGTAGCGTTTTGCTAATAGTAGGGTCACCTCATACATGGTGTGGTTATCACCACCCATTAACCATCTTAATACGCGAGAGGTCTGGCTCCTGGCATAAATCAACTCAAGAGGGAGATAGTTTGGCTTTCAGAGGGCTAGATTCCGCATTAGTCCATCTTGAAGTTCACTGCTCCCTAGCGGAGTGGTAATTTGCCCCAAAATTCATGCACTACCTTCAGTTGCACTGGGGCACTTACTTGGCCCTTGTGTGCCGTTGCATTTTACACAGAGATATTGAAGGTGGCAGTTTTGTGCGGCCCTCTTGTCTTGCCTTTGTCTCCATTGTGGCGTTTTGTAAGTTTTCCAAATATCCCTTTTGGTTCTAAATATCTCTTACTTCAAATCAGGACAAATTTCCCTGTGGATCTCTTCTTTTTTCTTAGGCGTACAGGGTCCAGATTGAAGATATTTGCGACTTTTCTCAGACAATTTTTTGATCACCGGTGTCGATGGTTTGTTTACAGCCCACACAACGATATGATGTATCCGAATTCCTCATTCGAGATTCCGAAGATAGAAAAGATTCAATCAGGCAACCTTTGTGTCGCTTGGAAAGGAAAGGTCATACGTGAATCTCTTTATATAACTATACAATATTACAACTTTGCATTCCGGTATTCCAGCACTACTTCACCTCAAAGCCACTACCATACATCTGAGCCAAAAATCAATTTTGTACAAAGGTGAGAAAGATTTTCGTACCCATCAGAGTGTGATAGAACAGTAGAGGGTAAAGCTTCACAGTAGGGATTTACTATCTATTTATTTGAGTCTCTTCTATTGTTTTATTTCCCAATGAACAAGAGAAAAGATGTTGATCTCTATGGAGTCACAAGTCATGAAAGTGCAACAAAGTAATTGCAAAATATTAAAGTTTTCGTTTCGTATAAGAAGTCCACTTTATCTGCTGCCCCCCAGGACCGAATTCATGTCCTTACATTAGGTAATCCTAGAACTGAATGCACACCAGACATTATTCAACGTTGTAGACGGTAACAATGCTCTTTCAACATGTCAGTGTTCCTCCTGCATTGAGCTGCTAAAACAACTATTATATAATTCGAGGACAATGTTGTCTCACACGACATTCATGTAACGGAATATGTTCCAAAACATGTCCTTTTCGACTTTACAAGGCGCTTACGTTATTTCTCACCATTGTACAGAAAACATGCTATCTCACAAACTTCTGAAGTGAAATCATGTTCCGAATGCTGCCCGTTTTGCATTTGGTTCCGGGAGACCCACAGTTGCTGTTAGCTGGAAAGTGCCCCAATGGACGTGAGAAGTTTTCCTGGAGTCAAGAATAAATTATGTGAATTTATGTATGTCGCTGTCGGAACATTGATTCAGCTCCTATTTCGAAGTTTTCGAAATTATTACGAGAATGGATGCTCGATATGAATTCGTGAAGGATTTAGTCTGGCGTTGGAAACAAACATCATGTAAAGGGGTAAGGGAAGACCTTATCAATGAACGAAATTGGCACCCTAGTGGCATGGTTTTTATTTTTGCAGTCCAAGGCTTCCTTATGAAGAAGTTTTCCCTGGAGAAAATACGAACAATTTGGTGCTTCACTTTCTGTCTTTTCTTCAACTTGTAACATCCCTTGCAAGGTTCATGTTCCCGGTCCTTTCTTTTTGTCGTAGAAAAGATGAATTTCTCATGAAAAACCCGAACGGTGTCTTACGAACTGAATGCAATCAAAGCTTTGAACCTCGTCTTATTAAAAGTTTCAATAGTTACCGCAGTTGGGAAAATTCCGATGGTAGATGTTTCCGATGACATGTTGTCAGTGGTTTTCATTACGAAATTCCTTTGTTGCGCCAAAGACACGGAAATCTGTCGGTTGTCGGAAACGCCTCATTAGTAAAGTTGAGGAGGCAAGGCACGGAAAACGCAGATGGCTGCTGCTTCGCATAGTTTTCCCATGAGTTTACAATATTCATTAAAATAATGATGTAATAGACGTCGCCTTTACATTAGTTTCCACCTTGAAGCTTTTATTGTTTTCCGCTTTTGAACGTAATTATGGCAGGAAACTCATGTGACAGCGTAAGGAATTTACGGTAGCGAACACAGTTGCGTTGGGTATGTGTGAATTTAAATCGTAACGCAAAGGAAGTTATTAAGAATGTGAAATGTACACTGGGATGGATGGAAATGCGCGGTATTATATCCAAGTCCTTGATGTACGTCCTTATTAAAGCCGCATGAAAGCTGCACGCAAAAGTAGGGCAATGTACATACAATATGCGGTTGATTATACTCTGGATGGCTGTTAACCAGTACCCACGTTTTGCCTGATAAATTTAAATTAACGTCCTGTTGTCGGGCAAGGCCTAAATGCGCCAAACTGGAGCAGATTTCAGCAACTTCCTCCATTACTATTTTGTTATCACTCGTCGGGATCGTACACTTTAACTTCTTAGGAAGTTTCTTGTGATTTCTTAGCAGCTATTTTCTGCTATTTCCGCGCAAAAATGTAAAAAGAAAACTCTCATTCAAATCTTAATTTTACTAACTATCTAAAGTCCATTTTCTTCCCGTCGCAAACTATAACAATTATTCAGATCTACTAAATATTCCACTTTGAACCACCTGGACGCTTACGTGTGTACATTCACTTATGCTTTGACTCTTTTAACATTTACCTATGATTTTATTCAAATTTTGCTCCTGCCTGGCCCTTTTAATTGCGGTTGACCTGCTAAGAAAACATACACTTCACAGTGCGGCGTATGAAGGCTGCAACTATACGAGCCTTTCTCTTCTAGTCCTTGTGCTGACGGAAAAATCCCGTTCCGTTACAGACAATGACTTCCTGACATTTTCCACTTTCCATTTTCTCGGTGAAGTAGAAGTACGTTCGTCCCGTCATTGTTCTCTATTTCAGCGAAACTTTCTAACGAGTGAAAACTGTATTTCATAATTATTTAAAAGATTTGGCTAATGGTGTTTAATGAGAGCCATTAGGACGCGATGACAACTTTTGTAACTTCACTGAATTGCACTTTTTCGGCTCTTATCGTTGTAATGTGCCACATGAAGTTATATATTGTTGCTGTGAAAGGGATTTTGGATGTTTTTGTTTAGGAAATGACTTGTGATAAATTTGACTTATCTTTTTCGAGATGAAAAATGACAAATGGGAAGTACACTTGGTAGAACTAAATAAATGGAATTTTGGAAAATGGAGCATCTCCTTGATGAATATGTATGTGGAGGTGGCCTATTTAAAAATTAAATCAACCTCAGTTGTATGTTCGGCAGTCGTCTAAAGAGAAGAAATGAAGGTGAACATTAACTGTAATCTACAGTTGCAACCCTATTGTTCGTACTATTTATATTGAAAAGGACGATCCAATACAGATTGTAACAATTCGAGAATAAACTTTAGATTAATCAGGGGTTTTACTAATTTGAAAAAAGTGGACTTAGTGACCATGCAAATAAGGTTAACTCATGAATATGGTCTTTAGCATCATCGGTGCATCTTGCCTTTGGTCAGGATAATCGATTTCCTCTTGATATTTATCTTTCCTGGTTGACCATTCACTTTTTTCATAACTAAAATATCATTTTCAAGCCTGTCTTTTGGTCCTTTCCGGTCGACTTCGATGTTCAGACCAATCTTGCGCAGTGGATTCTCGCTAGCGCGAATTGCGTGACCATGCGTAGGTACCTCTCTTGCAATTTTTCTGCGATCGGTGCAACCCGATATCAATTGCGGAAATCCTCATTTGAACCTTCTTCGTCTCCATTACTGCGAGATACATTTCATTGTCCTTTATATTCGGCTAACACTCAGACCCATAGAATAGAGCGGGCGAAACTGCGATATATTTTCGATTCGAAACGTTCTCTGATATGTCGATCACAGAGAACACCAGTTCAGAAACGCTTTTTCATCCAGGTTGCACTAATGCGTGAAGCAATTTCGTAACGCAGTTCTCCATTGGCTGATGGCATTGATCCGAGATATTTACATCGCCCAGTTCTGGGCAGGTGCCTATTTCATGGGAATCGCAAAATTGCGAAGAATAAGCAGGCCGGTATGGTCGAACAGCCAAATAAAAGGAGTTCGCACCAGGTAATTGTCGAAAAATGAAACAACAAATGCCTGAGAAACCAGCAGAAGTCGAAGCCAACCACCTTCAAACGCTCGGATGTCAAGCAAACTTGCGCGGAGTTGTAAAACATTGGTGAGGCGAGTCCGTCGAAGATGGTCATTGAGCATCTCCTGGGTGCCAAAGGGAACGTTCAGAGACTCCATGACGATCGACTGGAGGAAGTTTGACCACGTTATCAAAAACAAACTCTGCGGTGTGCAAATTGGTAAAATTGGTACGACAGAATAATTGGAGCCAAGGGTCAGGTCGAATGCCGGTTCCAGAGGCATTCGAAACCGCCATTAAAAACTCGTGCCTCGCTAATAATAGGAAGAAGACGTGGTCGCTGGGGTGGAATGAAGGCCCGCCCATCCTCAGTAACAAGTATATGTCGGGTTTCAAAACTACTAAGATACGGTCCTCGTTGTACCATTGTCAGAACATTAAAAATGCCAGCAAGTCTTGCAGACTCTGTAAGATTCTGGAACATTGGGGGTATTTTCTAATGAAACTCAGGAGCTTCTAGTTCAAACCCACTTTACTGTTAACGAGAATGACTCTGAGTCAGAATCTTGCTTGGAAGGTATGCGTTTTTTTACAGTGATTATAGGTTAAGGAAATAACTAGTTTCTTTCCTTATTCTGTAAATTTTTTATTTTCTTTAGAATAGAATTGTTTTGGGGACCACGTGCCTCCATCATCAGTGCTAATACCTAATTAATTGATCTGTCTTAAGCTACACCTATTTGTACTGTATCTTCATTCATTCTATTTTGTTTTTTTACTTAGTATTCTGCCTATTTCCTCCCTACTATTATATATCCATTTTTCACCGCTGTGTCTTTTATGTAGTTTGTTGTTGTTGAATGGAAATGGTGTCACTAGCAGTCTGTGTACAATACTGTGGTAAGCCACCATTTTCTGCCGATATGTGTATTTTGAGGTCCTTGGTATGGTACGCTAACAATTACTAGTAATAGTATATTCACTTTATGTGAAGGACGGAGGTTCATGAAGCTGCGGAAATGAAGCGCCTGGGTTGGATAGCATCGCGAATAAAGCTCCCAAGGCAGCAGTGAAAATAGCTCCAAATATGTTTGCCGAGGCGTTCACGACATGCCTTGAAGAAGGAGCATTTCCTACACAATGGAAGAAGCAGAAATTAATACTAAACAAACCGTTCGGTGAAGCTTCGTCCTACAGGCCGATATGCCTTCCAAATAATACTGGCAAACTATTCGAATGAGTAATCTATAGCGGACTACTTCCAATTGCCGAAAAGGATGGTGATCTCTCCGAGAATCAGTTCGTTTTTCGAAAAGAGAGGTCTACAACAAATGCAATTGTCCTCGTAGCTAACACAGCTAAGACCGCACTTGACGAGGACAAATGTAGTGCAGTGATCACACACGATGTAAAGAACGCCTTCAATTCTGCTAGACGGAGCAAGATGCTTGAGTTCCTAATCAACTTAGGCGTGCCGAAGTACTTGGTGCGTATCGTTGCCGACTTCCTAATCGATAGGGTTCTGTGCTGCGAATCAGTTGAAGGAATGAAATAATATGAAACGACATGCGGGGTTCCACAAGGATCCGTCCTAGGACCACCATTGTGGATTATTGTGTAGAACGGGGTGCTGACGCTAGACCTTCTTACTGGTGCAACCTCCATTGGTTTCACGGACGATATTGGTGTGATGGTTGTTGCACGCCTTCCCGAAGAAGTCGAGCTTTATGCAAATAAAGCAATCTTTGAGATTAAATCCTGATTAGAGAATGCTGGTCTACAGCGCGCAGAATATAAGACAGAAGTAGTACTTATCACCAATCGGAGGGTGGAAAAGAAGGAGATGGTTTTAGTGGGCAAGAGTTCCACATTACCGTGTGGCTGGAGCCATTTTAAATCCATCGGCAAAACAAAAGACAGGCAGACCTTAAACCGATTTTAATAATTTCATTTTACATAAAATCCTAAGAAAAAGAAATTATCGGAATTTATAAGCTCAGCTGCCCACTATGTGAAAAAGTGCACATTGGTCACATTAAAAGGATAGTGACCACAAGAGGAACACACAGGAGAATACACCAAACGAAAAAGCGACGACCCTCGAAACATTAAGTCAATGGTAGTAAAGCACATGGTGGAAGAGGGACGTACCGTAACGATGAACAGTGTGGAAATTATAAAGCGGATGCGGAAAACACCGCTTGGGTGCAGTGGAAAGCATATGCATAATCAAAGAAGGATGAAGGAAACTGCGCAACAAGCTTGGTACAAAAGGGAAGCATCAGGTAATAAAAAAATAGAGGAAAAACCCAATGGATTGGAAAAATGGAAAACACTTATATAGTGATTAATAGACTTAAAAGTTAGTGTATGAATAGGCGTAGTTTAAGACAGATCAATCAATTAGGTATTACCACTTGTGAAGGAGCCACGTGGTCTCCGAGACAATTGTATGCTAAAGGAAATAAAAAAATTAGAGAATAAAGAAAGAACCTAGCCTTTTCCTCAATCTGATATTTATTTATTTGATGAAAAATAATCCGAGAATACTCCAATTACTTAGCACCAACGTCATCAAGGAAGCCTAATCAGTATAGGACTGGAGGGGTATCTAACGTATTGGACAATATTAGTGGTAAAAACTAGGACAATGAAATTTGAGGTGGAAGGTGTGAACAGAGGTACGTCTCAGGGTGTGCGCCATCTCTCCAGTAGTTGATTGGTTTGGTTGCATATTAGGCAGGGAAAGAGGAAAGAAGTGGCGTACGCCGACAACTGGGCTGTTTCCTTCCATTATGAGTGGCATCATTTAAAGAACATTGTTCACAATGTATAAATCCATTCAAAACAGAGCTGCTTCTGATTTCCTCCACGCGCGGTTAAATAAACTTGGGTGTAGTCTTGGTTTCAAAGCTAAATTGGGGATTGAATTTAGAACTGCGGGTTGAGAAGTCCTATGTAGCTTTCTATGCCTGCAAGACGACCTTTACAAAGAAGTGAGGTCTCCGCCAGAGAATGGTTCTCTGGATATACACAGCCGTGATATGTCTCATTCTAACGTGCGGTTCTTTCCTAGACCTCCACATTAAATACTCTGTTGCGTGGAGTGCTATCAGCCGATGTGAATAGCGAGGCCCTGCGACGATAATAACATCCTAGACGAAGCACCTTAAGAACTCTGGGCAATCCTCACGGACTATACCACACACCCAAGCCAACCTTCACGAGAAAATGTTCTGTGGACTTTCCAACCAGCACATTGTGGAAGACGGGCGGTATGTTGAAAGCTATGACACTGTATTTTTCACGGACAGATCAAAAATGTGCGGGAGTTTTCTTGGATACAGGTAGTGTTTCCGAGTCGTAGGGTCTCTCAGAATTTGCTCGTGTATTTTAAGCCTGTCGATAGCTGAGGCATGATCCGAGTCCCAAACGTAACACAGCCATTCTGACCGGGAACAAAGGGGCCATTAACGCTTTATACTCAGCGGCAGTGCTGAAATGAACTGAACAGTTTTGATGACACGCTCAAGGTCAGCTCTTCTGGGTTACTGGTCTTAGGAACATAGGAGGGAATGAGAGAGCTGATTGACTCGCCAGGCAGGGCTCTGTTCTTGGAAATCCCTCTATACCTGCAGTCTGTGTGCCACTGGTGACTATTTAGGGTGGAACCTATTCTTATTATTCAGCAACCGCAGACATGAAATGGCAAATGCGCCAAGTCAAGGGAGATATAGCCTGCCTATAACAGGACCTGGCCGCGAGAGGTGTTGTGCCAGACGCTTGCAAATGCATTCAAGATGAAGACGGTCTCCACGGAGCACTGGCCCGTAGGGGCCCATGTTCCTAGGACTTGGGATATCCGGCAATTCGTATTGACAAAGATGCGGAGAAGAGGGAGAAATCCTCAGGCAATTCCATTGCGATGATCTAGTTCTAGCTGGAGGCAGGCAGGAAACTAGGTAAACTATCCTATCCTTACTCTTGCTACAGCAGTCATGATCTTAGCAGTTTGTGGCATTAGAAAGCGCCACGCAACACAGGTCCAATTTGGCTCCTCCAGATACCTAGCTAACTTATGGCTTTCGATATTTTCGAGTTCTATAAGAAAAGACAGACCGACCGATAAACGTTTAAACGTTGTAAAACCTTAAGAACTAATAGCACGAAACTATGTATGTATATATGCCTTATGATTCGTAAAGGAGTCTACACGAGATGTCATGTATTTATATGAAAGATAGTCAAAATGATCCTTTTGGTCGAAAGTCGCAACAAATTGATATTTCGTCAAACTAATGGCGAAGAGCTTAATCACCGTAAACGATCCCCAAATCGATTTTGCCCCCAATATTTGAAAACAATAGTAATTTAATTGAAATCTATGAGTTCCTATTTATCCGAGTATATATTGAATTACACATTTCCGTTTGTCTCTCGGAAACCAAAATAAATAACAATGAAACCTACTTAACTTCATAGACGTTCACTTCGATTATGCTGAAGAACCATAAAATTTCCCGACGACCTTCTAAGCTTATCGCAAACGGAAGAGAGAATGGGACACTTTAAATTTAATTCTATCTTCATCCCGATATCTTGCAAATCATTCAATCAATAAATAGCCAGTAAGCTTTTTCGAACTTCACCTTAATTAATGTTGCTTTTCCTTTCGCAACGTTTCCCTTACAGCCAATCATTTCAATATTGGCAAGAAGGCAAAGACAACATCGACGACGGGACACATTGTCCGTCCGCCACCCGCAGCCGCTTAACAAACGAATGGAAATCCTAGAGACAAATCCTTATTATCCGGCTATAAAAAGGAGGAAGCGAGGCGCAGATCCAATAAAGGACAAAATATTTCTTTTCATTTCGTTCATTTTAAATCCCTCGGATGCTGGTAAATCCTCTTTTATAGACGGACGATCCTTAAGCTCAAGGCAAATAAAAATCCCGTTGCCCATTGTTAGACATTGTCCGCTGTATTCCTGTCGAACATTCGGACTTTGATCGGACGTTTTCTTGGGACGGCGTCGCAGTTTGCTGGGAGGACGGAAGTAGAGCTGGAGTGCCTAGTGCCGCCAACAAACCACCCAAAGTCCTTTAACGAGTTGTTAAATATTTATCTTCTGCCGGACACAGAATTATTCTATTGAACTTGTACAACTAAACAGTTTGATTCCGATATTGGAACTGGAAATAAAATTTTGTGTGCCGTTGTTGGCCGGCTATCGGCGTAGGAGAGAGATAAGCCCAAATGATCATAGAGTCTATTCAGCTTTCGACTTTAAGTAGAAGAAATAGTTGACTCCTTGGATTTACCCTTCTTTGGTAATTGTGATATGATCCTGCTTTATTTTTACCATGCCAGGCATCTAACCCAATACACGTTTATCTTTCCAAGGGACGTCCTTGGAAATTGGGTATGGCTTTCTTTCTAGAAATCCTTTTTGGAAAACAGAGGCATTCACCTCTTTCAAACACGGCTATTTGGTGAAATATGGTTGGTCCTTTGAAAAGAATTCGAAAAATAAGGTCCCAGTGAACAACCAAATCACCTCCGCATCCTGGAGTCTGCATGTGTTGATTTTTAGAGATAGAGGAACTGGAATATTGCAATTTACTTAGTGCAAATCCCAGCGCAAAATGAAAATAGAAACATGTATTTATCCAATTCAGAGCAGTTAAGCTCTTGACATTCCACAGGACTGCAGAACGGCAATGCATTGCTAAATATTGGTTGTTTGCAGGGCAATTGAATTGCTCGATTAAAAGTTATTCGTGGAGTCAGCATTTATTTGCACATCGCTTAGGCTATCAATTGATCAGGTCAATAAGGAATTTTTGGGTTTTCACGTACTAGTAAAGTGTTAAAATATTGTAGTGAAGACAGGATCTCTGAATGAGTGAAGTTCAGGCAGAGTATTTGGTTGGTTGATGAGACAATAAGGCAGGGTTCGTCAATTTATTTGCATGTCATTTTTTGGTGAAAGATATTTATTATATAAACGCTGGATCCAACATTTAAAAGTATTTAATCTTACAGAAACCTTAACTTACTCTTCAATCTTACGCTATAAAGCGCAAACTTCATTGCCCTGCATCGAGTTCGAAAAATTTGCTTGGTCATAAGGTCCACCGATGGCGGTCCCAAACCCGTTTGAGGGAGGAGGAGAGAAGAATCGCCTTACTTTGCATGGCCGTGTAACACTTTGGCGTCTCCAAGAATGGACGTGGGTGATATTGAGTCACCCACTTCGCTTTCAGCCAGAATTTCAGCAATATAGACTGAATATTCTGGGATTAAACGAGATAAGATGATGGGATTTCGGGGAGCATTTCTCTCCCCCCTGCGGCGCTGTGGTGTTGTATTTTGACAAGTCTGCCATAAGTTAGAGTGAACTTGGTGTCGCATTAGTGCTTACCGCATCGGCCAGCATCACACAGAATACTAATTACGATATTCCAGTCCATTATGAGGAACATTTGAAATGTGTTGCGTTACTCACCGACGGAGACTTTCGATCTGGCAGGGAAAGAGGCTTCCTATGAACAACTCAACGGAATTCAGAAGAGATTTCCTAAAGGGGACATCATGATGGAAAATCTGAATACCAAGCTGGACTCTGATTATACCTTATTCGAAAGAGTAAGCGGGAAATACGATGTCAGTGACCACAACGAAAATGATGGGGCAATCAGCAATAGATTTAGGTGCTGTGTTCTGCGAAATTAGAGAGGGATTGTCATTGACCTTTGCTTTCGCGTATTGCCATCGTATCTTGTCGCACAGTAAGGAATCCTCAACCATCGAAACCGGCTGTCATTCAACAGTGGCTGTCATTCAACAGTGGCCAAACTATCTTACTAAACAACTTCATCATCATCATCATCGCAACTACCGGTATCCTCATCGTAACTGTTATCGGTTGTAATTTTCGATCCTAGATAGGAGAAATTATCAACAATCTCAAAGTTGTATTCTCCTATCCTTATTCTTCCTGTTTGGCCAGTGCAGTTTGATGTTGTTGGCTGGTTCGTCTTCGGTGCTGACGTTGCCACCATATACTCTGACTTGCCTTCATTGCTGTGCAGCCCAAGATATCGCGCCAATCGCCGCCTGCTCGATCTGATGAAGGCAATTTGTACGTTTCGGGTGGTTCTCCCATGATATCGATATCGTCAGCATAGGCCAGTAGTTGGGTGGATAACGGATCACTTTCTCGAGGGCCACTTACCGGAGAGTATTGATGAGAACTAGGCTGCTATCAAAAGTACTCTAGAGGGAATGCCATTGAAAGTTAGGACATGATGGAGGATTAAAGATCTTATAGAGCTAAAGGCTTTTCTTGCTGTCGCGAGTGATGCGCTTGGTCCCTGGTACCGCGCCAAATATCAGGAAGTAGAGTGTAACGTGCTGCGTGACAAAAGGGAATTCTATAGACGAACGATCCTCGACAGGCAAGCGGGCGCTACTGCAAATAGTTACGATTCAGAAACTGTATACCACATCACGAACGACGTTCCAGGGGGTTGAAACGATAAAATCATCATGGACGATGCCGATCATATTAAGAGGTTCCATCATCGTACTCAACTGTATAACATCTGAAGACCATTCAGGTACGCACTACTCCTCCAAACAAAAGAGAAATTACCCATTAATGCACCCAAGTGAGGCAAGACCACTGGAGTTGCTGGTCTCACGGCGGAACTGTTCATCGCACCTCCGGCTCTACCTGCGAAGTTACTTTTTCCCCTCATTGGCAAATGTTGGAAATCTGAGATCCTTCCGAAAGGGTGGACGAAGGGAATCGTGTTTTCGAAGGAGGGAACCCGTGTTAGGTACGGCTATTCGAGGGGTATTTAAGTTTAAGAATTTGTCGTCCATATGGAAAGAAGGGAAGAGAAAAGGTGGACAGTAGGAACGATCTGGAACGAATTATATTCCTCTTTTTCTTCAGTCTTTGTTCCATTCAGATGATTTAGTGGTTAGAGAGTGGGATTTGTATCGTGCCTAGACGTCCCATACCAGTCGACTGAGCTATCAATGAGTATCTAAGTCAAATCAAGGTAGAAATTTCGGGCGGGCGCAATGTTGGTCACAGTGCCTCCTACAGCATTACTGTTACCGTCATTGTACCGTTACGGCGTTGAATGAAACCGTCCAGCTGAAACCTCTCTGAGCTTTGGGACAAATTTCAAAGAGCGTGTATAGAACTCTCAGAAATGGATCCATAAACTAGGTATTCCCAGGCGCTATGCATTTCCAGCAACTCCGAGAATTTAATCTCAAATCAATGATGACATTGCATCTCGGCTGTATGGCGATATGTCGCTGCTGCAACTACAACCACTAGTTACGGCTGTCATATTGCACGGCCAGAAGATTGGCTTTTTCGTTATTGGTTTGCGTCACCGAAGAGATCCACCGTGGAAGATTCGTCTGGAATGTCGACGGGCCTCACTAAGGCAAGACAGTGGTAGACTGATTCAGATCAGCACTGGCAATGCCAGCCGATGGGTGAGAAATAAAGTGCAGAAGGTTTACAGAAACTATCCCCCCAGTGAAACACCCGTAGTTGAAATTCTGGCCACACTAAAGCAGAAACGTTCTGTTATATGCAGTAGTTTACGATGGTTAGGCGAAAGTCACTCCAGACGTGTCGAGAATACAATTTACGCGAGGAGCCAGCGAAGTTTTTTCAGATCACTCAACGAATCCCAACAGGGTGTCCAGATAGTACAGTTTTCGGTGACGGAAGCGAAAAAATATCGGAGTGGGGGTTATTTGCCTAGCATGCTGAGTGGATCACCGCCGAAGGCACCCGTCATAGCAATATGGTATGAATGGTATGAATTTTACGTATGTTACCGAAGGCGAAGTTCGACGAGCCATATATAGCTTGAAGAACTGGAGGCGCCCTGGTCTGGATAGGGTACAGAACTCCTGATATAAGAAATTTACCAGTATACGCAGTCGGTTGGCACATTGCATAAATCAAGTCATTAGTCGGCCGGAGGAGTCTCCCCACTTCAGGAATTACCTACCCTGTCCAGAAAGTGTGGGGAGAAGGGTCATATTGCCAGAGAGTGCAATAGGAACCCCAAATGCCTATTGTGCGTGGTGAAGGAGGGGCAAGATAATCGGCATACTGCCGGAAGTAGTAAATGTCTGGAATTTAGGAAGGCGCTCACTGCAGTGCGAAAATGAGGTTTATTCAAATGAACCTCAATCATTGCAGGGTGGCTCAGGATTTACTTGAGCAGACCACGTTCGAATCTGAGATGGAAATCGCCATAATAAGTGGGCCGTACAGAAACTGTCATGGTGGTATATGGGTCACAGATTCGACTGGTGGAGTGGCGATATGGGTTTACGGTCGACAGGCCATGCAATGTACTGCAAGTCAGTCAGCCAGTGGCTTTGTGTGGGCAAAAAAAAGTGATGTATATGTATACAGCTGCTACACCCCACCAAGTCTGACACTGCCTGAATTCGTGGAAATGCTTGATAATCTTGTTCTCGACGCACGGGGACGAAGTCCAAAGGTGATTGCTGGTGATTTCAATGCTTGGGCCCTTGAGTGGGGTAGCAGAGAATCATGCTAGGGGGCTTAGTTTACTAGAAGCTTTTGCGCAGATGGACATAGTTTTGGCTAACGAAGGTGTTGTGAACACCTTTCAGAAAGGGGGGTCAGGTTCGGTTGTAGACCTGTCAGCCCTGCACTGGCGCGTGATATGTCCTGGTGCGTCAGCAAACGTTACACCCGCAGCGATCACCAGACGATCTTCTTTGGGACATGTATCCAGCCACAGGGCAAAGACACATCATGCCAAAAACCGAGAAAGATTTCTACAAAAACCTTGGATAAACAGACCTTCATAGAGGTGTGGTTAGATCAACCGGATAAAGCAGGCGCTTCTACAGAAAGAATCGTCCATCTGACTCAATGCATCGCCAAAGCATGTGAGGCGTCCATATCTAGGAGGTGCTCATTCCCTAGTAGGAGACCAAACTACTGGTAGAATGGTGAACTGGCGAAGAGCGGCTAAGAGGCCGGTAGGTAGAGTCGATCAGGGGCAAAAAAAACGTGCCTATAAGGCAGCCCGCAAAAACCTCAAGCTCGCCATCCAGTGTAGCAAGAGGAAATGCTTTAAGGAGCTCCGCTCAGAAGCGGACATAAATCCGTGGGAGCACAGAATCGTGATGGGACAATTCAGAGGCCGTTCATCTCCGCAGATCAGGTGTCCTACCCTCTTGCCGAAAATCATCCAGGGGTTATTCCCCCAGCAAGAGGAGAGCACCGACACATTCCAACCACCTCTGAATGCGACGGCAATTCCGCCAGTCACCAGGGATGAGCTGCTGGATATCTGCGGTAGAATAGGAGACAATAAAGCGCCGGGATTGGACAGAGTACCGAATAAGGCCCTTAAGATTCCAGTTGTTCGAAGCGTACATACCCGAGGGGATATTTCCAGCGGCATGAAAGCGGCAGAAATTGGTACTTCTACCTAAGCCTGGTAAACTTCCAAGTGAACTATCGTCATACCAACCCATTTATCTTTTGGACACTGTGGGGGAAATGTTAGAGCGGGTAATCAATAATAGATTACTCCCGGTTGTTGAGAGCCAAGGTGGCCTTTCAAATCGGCAGTATGGGTTCCGTAAAGCCAGATCAACCATTGATGCCATCAAATTGGTTACTGGCTTGGCCGAAGATACAATTCAAGGAAAGGGTGGTACCAGCAAATACTGCGTGGTAGTAACCCTGAATGTGAAAAATGCATTCAGTTCGGCCAATTGGAATCTAATACGGAAATATTTAGCGAAGGTTGGTATTCCCGCCTATCTCGCTGCTATCGTCGATAGTTATTTAACTGAATGGAGGCCCCAGGGGTACGTTGTTTCCACGGGTTTCCCGCAGGGCTCCATATTGAGCCCACTACTGTGGAACACCAAGTACAACGATGTACCTAATGTTCCCCTTCCGAGGGAAGCCACAGTGGTGGGTTACGCTGATGATATAGCGCTGGTTGTCGTCGCAAATCATCTCGAAGATGCTGAGTTATATTCAAGCGAGACAATCGGTGCTGTTAAAAGTTGGCTAAAAGGCTCTGGTGTGACACTTGTGGAGGGAAAAACGGTCCTAATCACTAAGCGCCGGAAGAGAAATTGTATTAGAGTCGGGAATCATATCGTCACTTCCAAGCCGACCATCAAATACTTGAGGGTGGTGATAGACAGGAAGCTTAGCTATAAGCAAGGTGTACAGTATGTTTATGATAAATCATCCATTGCTAGTATGGCCGTGGCGAGGATGATGCCGAACGAGGGAGGGCCACGGCATACCACTAGGTTGCTTATAGCCAAGGTTGTGACCTCGATCATGCTTTATGCAACCCCAGTTTGAAGGGAGGCGTTGCGGATGTCAGGGAACGCTACCAAACTGAGTTCAGTCTACAGGAGGAGAGCCCTGAGGGTATGCTCTGCCTTCAGGGCTATCTCAGGTGACGCAGCATTCGTCATCTCTGGAATGATGCCGATTGACATCTTGGCAGAAGAGATGGCGAACATATACAATGCGAAACCAACCTCTTCCTCATCGCGGACGAAGAAGACTGAGAGGGAGAAATCCATAAATAGCTGGCAAGAGCGGTCGAACGCTCGGGAAAGGGTCGGTGGACTCACAGGCTCATTCCTGCAATCAAGGAGTGGTTGGAGAGACGACGCGGTGAGATTAATTATAATCTCACCCAATTTCTCACGGGGCATGGAAGATATCTCTCATACCTGCACATGTTTAAATTGGAGACCTCACCCACCTGTCCAAATTGCGATGGAGTCCTAGAGGACCCAGAGCATGTATTCTTCCAGTGTCCGTGATGTAATACCTTATGGTGGTTCTGCGGGGCAGAGAGGGAGTCGGGGTGGTTTAAGTGGGTTAAAATCCCACACGCTGGTGCGTCCAGGCCAGTGTTTATTGAAGATTTCCACCTCCTCAAAAAAAAAGAAGACAGACAAACGGACAGACAGGCAGACATTGAACCGATTTAAACAAGGTTTTTAACAGAACCTTAAAAAATGATCATTTTTTCTACTGTCATTTCCTGATCCTCACATTCAACAATACATGATCCGGTGAAAGTTCGAGCAATGGCATTGTTTTGGTTAACAGTGTGTATATAAAAATATACATGAGTTTCATAAATTTTTAGAAACATAATAAGTGGTAGATTTGATAAATATGCAACAACCTGTTGCAAATGAAATGGCCGTTTTGGTACTAAAATTTAAAATTTATTTAATCAAAATAGGTTCCAGTCGATTCAAAATACTTCTGCCAACGAGATTCAAGAACATGTATGCCAGTTTCGTGGAAGTCCAACTGTTGGGTGTTGATAAATTCGTTGAAGGCAATTTTGACAGCCTTTTCGTTCCCAAATTGTTTTTCCGCCAAAAAATTATCCAAATGCTTAAAAAAGTGGTAGTCGGTTGCCGAAAGGTCCGGTGAATATGGTGGATGAGGCAGAGTCTCATACTGCAATTCGTTCGACTTTTGAACCGTTGTTCTGGATGCATCAGGTCGTGCAGTGCCGCGAAGGAGTATCACACCATCTCTGTTGATCAATCTCGGCCGTTGAATACTCAATTTTTGGTGCATTTCCTCGAGATATGCACAGTATTTCTGTGCATTTCTCGTTGCTCCAGGTGCCAAAAAAGAATAGTGAATAACTCCAGCTGTAGACCACCAAACAGTGTCCATTACCTTCTTCGGATGGAAGCTCGGTTTCGGCATATGCTTCGGTGTCTTATCAGCATCTAGCCATTGCGCTGATCGGCGACGATTGTCGTATGATATACACTTTTCATCACATTTCACTATTCTGTGCAAAAAGGGATTGCTTCTGTTGCGGGAGAGTAAAGAGAGGTGGCCAAAGGGTAGTATAGGTCCCAGGGCGAAATGTGGATTGGTACCCACGATGGAGCATAAAACCTGGGAAATGCCTGCGGAACCAACACCAACAGCTCTACTACCAAACCCTATCTCCACTTCCACGTGGTGACCGCTGGGAGCTCTTTCTTAACGAAAACTGCAGACGGAGAAGGATGAAGGCGAGTCTCCCGCGCCTAAAAACGGGACAATCTGTACCAACTGGTCCTCCAGGTTGGGGGTTTGGTAGGGCTGACAACCCTACACGGAAAACCAATGTTACGGAGCCACGAAAGGAGCCTCGGACAGGATGGACTTTACAACGACGAACCCGGCAACAACAACGGATTAACGATTTGCGCATTTTCTCATGGAACGTGCGCTCCCTGTACAGAGATGAAGCTGATGAGCAGCTAGCCGATACCCTGTCCCAATATAGGCCTGATATAAAAGCGTTAGAAGAGATACGATGAACAGGGACCGGTTTCCTGGAGAAGAGCCACTGTACCATATATTATATCATAGCGTAACCATGTGCTCGGAGTAGGTTTCTTAGTCAGCTAAAAAATGAAACCTGCTGTTATCAGCTTTGAAAACTTGAGCGAATGGCTATGCGCTCTGCGCTTGCGAGGCAAGTTTAGAAATATAAGCCTCATTAACGTTCACGCCCCTACAGAGGAGACTGCAGAGTCGGAGAAGGATACCTTCTACGAGGCAGTAGAACGAACCCCCGAAGCCTGTCTCAGATATGATATTAAAATCATACTTGGGGATTTTAACAGCCAAGTAGGGAAGGAGCCCGTATTCTGCGATACGTTGGCTCCCATAGCTTGCACGAAAAAACAAATGATAACGGACTGCCGATTATTCAATTAGCAGGGTCACACGAAATGGTTGTTGGAAGTACCTGGTTTGCGCGGAAAGTGGTCCACAAACATACGTGGGCCTCTGCAGACGGGACCACTTTCAACCAAGTTGATCACGTGTTGATTGAGCGTCGCCACCTCTCAGCCTTGATGAATGTCAGAACATATAAGGGGCCAATATAGACTCGGATCACTATCTCGTTGGCATGGTGCTCCGAGCTCGAATAACAATACCACCTAGAATCCCCTCTGACAATCAGGTGAGAGTGAACACTGAAGCCATCCACAACACAACCCTCCGCGATACCTATAAGAGGGAAATGGATGCCGCAATAACTGCAGTCAACAGAGGTCCTGGAGATGAAGCATCAACAAATCATCTTCACAACTACCTGAAGAACATTATCATGGATACGGCCACAGACATACTTGGCCCCAGTCGCAAAAGGAGTCGGAACGGCTGTTTTGACGATGAATGTAAGCTAGCAACGGAACGGAAGAATGCGCGGGCACGCGCAGAGACTTATCACGAACTCCGCCGAGCGGAGAAGCGACACCACAGACGGAAAAAGGAAGCCTGGGAAAACCAACAAGTCTGTGAACTAGAAAAGTACAGAGAGCAACCGCACGAGGCGCGCAAGTATTACCAACAAATCAGCAGGATGAAGCTTTATACACCTCGATGCTCATCCTGCCGAGACAAAGAGAGAAATCTGATTTCCGACAGAATGGGCATATTAGAGCGATGGGTTGAGTACTTTGATGAGCTACTGAACAACCAGACCATCGGCGAATTGGAGGTCCCGCCAACTAAAAACGACGGACAAATACTGCCACCACCAAGTATGGAAGAAACAATCCGTGCAATTCATCGACTTTAAAATTATAATTTACACCAAGTGGTTCATCAACTTGTGCTCAAGGTATGGGACAGCGAATCAATGCCTGACGATTGGCAACGGGGCATTATCTGTCTCATACTTAAGAAGGGATATATCACACAGTGCAGCAATTATAGAGGTATCACGTTGCTGAGTACCATCTATTCTATCTATTCTGCGCTATCTTGCTAGGCCTGATAGCCCCATACACCCAGAACATCATTGGCCCATACCAAAGAGGTTTCACTCCAGGCAAATCAGCAACAGATTAGATTTTCTTTGTGCTGCAAGCGATGGAAAAACTGTTGGAATATGGACAACAGTTGCACCATCAGTTCATCGACTTCAAAGCCGCCTATAATAGCATAGCCAGGGTAAAACTGTACAAGGCCATGAGAGAATTCAGTACCTCGACGAAATTATAAGACTGACTAGGCTGACCCTGACCAATGTGCGAGGCCAGATAAAAGCAGCAGGATCACTTTCAAGAACTTTCGACATCAACAACAACGGTCTAAGACAAGGGGATGCCCTATCATGTGTCCTCTTTAACCTGGCCCTCGAGAAAGTGATCTGTGATGCTGAGGTAAATGCAAGAGGTACGATCCTCTTCAAGTCCACCCAACTACTGGCCTATGGTGACGATATCGACATCATGGGAAGAACGATCCGAGACGTACAAACTGTCTTTATCCAGATCGAGCAGGCGGCGATTGGCACGAGATCTTGGGTTGCACATCAATGAAGGCAAGACAAAATATATGGTGGCAACGTTACCATCGAAGACGAATCAACCAGCAAAATCAAACCGCACTGGTTAAACACGAAGAAGAATAAGGATAGGAGAATACAACTTTGAGACCGTTGACAATTTCTCCTATCTAGGGTCGAAAATCACAACCGATAACAGTTACGATGATGAAATTCGCACACGGTTGTTGTCAGCCAACAGAGCATATTTCAGCTTAGAAAGACTGTTCCGCTTGAAACGTCTCACCATAGGGTCAAAGCTCTTACTGTACAAGACTATGATCTTGCCAATCCTCATGTATTCCTCGGAAACTTGGGTTGTTAGCAAGAAAAATTTCAAACTCTTGGCCGCGTTCGAGAGAAAAATCCGGTTCAATAGGTTACTGTGGGCGGGTCACTTAATCCGTATGGATGAGGATGATCCCACCCGGAAAGTCTATAAGAGCAATATCTATGGTAGAGAAAGAAGACGAGGCAGATCCTGCTTAAGATGGAGCGATAGCGTAGGTCAGGACGCCAGACAGCTTTTAGGGATATCGAATTGGTGGACCTCGGCGCAAAACCGGGATGTCTGGAGTTCCTTATTAAGGCAGGCCTAGACCGGATACCGGTTGTTGCGCCGTTGATGATGATGACAGAACTACAAATGTCCATTCGAAGCGCCATGTTTTGCTCCATAAGGGTTTGCGGTATCGATTTGTCGAGCTTTTTCACCATTCCGAGTTGTTGCAAGTGCCGGGAAATTGTCGAAGAATGTACGCCCAGTTTCTCTGCAATGTCTCTCATAGACTGACATGTGTCGGATTTGCTTAGCACACGCAGCTCGTCGTTATCAATGGATGGTCCTGGATGTGCATGTGGCTCACTTTGAAGGTTTACGTCGCCTGACCGGAATTTTTTGAACCATGGCCGTGCGGTTTGTTCGCTTACCGTAGTAGCTCCAAATGCGCCGTTAAAGTTCCTGGTCGCCTCCGCTGCTTTATGACCGAGTTTGAACTCATACAGAAAAAGAATACGTTTTTGGCTCTTTTCCATCCTTTTTTCTTTTTCATTAACTGTTATCACAACAATGGTCAAAACTGAAATGACTCCTTGATTAAATGTAGGAGTATTTATACTTCATTATCCGCCACCAACAGCGCCTACTGGTGGTGGTTTGATGCAGCAAAATCGCAACTAACTTCATTTGATTGGCAAATCGGCCATTTCATATGCAACAACCTAATAAAATGTAACTATTAATGTCGGAGAGGGTAAAAAGGAAATTGCAAAAAGTATATAGAAAAGTAAGGGGTCTAAAAGTGGGGTAGAAAGAATGAAGGTTGTGTATTATCAAACCTTTTTAAGGTTAAAATTGATAGACCAGTAGCTTACTCCAAACTGCAATTTTATTTTATTATGTACATAATAATAAATAATACATAATAAAATAAAATTGTAGTTTGGAGTAAGCTACTGGTCTATCAACTTTAGACTTAACTACGAACAGAAGGCAATATCGAACATCTTTTTAAGGTTGTTACGAGAGAGGCGAAAGCAATAATGCACATGTACCAGAAGGCGGTACACTACAAATCTTAGCAAAAATAAGGAAAACTGTACACTTTTTGGAAAGTCTTGCTGAAGTTGAAATATGTATATACATAGCCACGGTTCGAGGTAACAGTTGATGACTGAACTCACATCCAATACTTGATAAGGAAATAAGAAGGAATTTTTTATTCGCAAATAATCTTAAAGAAACTGTGAGTGATACCTACCGCCTTTTATTTATTTTAATGAGAGAGGTCTATAGATAGTCTACAGCAAAGCAGTTCCGGGCATTTGGGTAGGGAGAAAGAAAAGTGAACGTTGACATTCAGTAGTATTTTCTAGTAAATATAAGAGGTTTTCAGGTTCAACCGATAATTTCGTCGCGTTTTCTTCTTGTGTCAATAATTATGATTACTGTTATTAGTGAGTTAATTCCTTGGCATTTCTTCAAATACAAACGAGTTTCAAAATAAGAAAAGTGTTGAATTAAATCTTAGCTATAAAACGGTGTTTCTTTTTGTCAAACCCTGATTTCCCCAATTATAAAATTGGTAGAGTCTATACATATGTATTGAATTAGTGGACAGTATCCTGTTCACTCTTGTACAAACATGCAATAAGAATTTCCAACCTGAAAATTGTGCCTGTACAGAACTCCTATGCTAGGTCTCCGTAAATTCTTTTAATTATAAATGGAATGGGTAAAGTTTCAAGCACGCAGCAGATTTTGGTAGGAAGGTAATTGAATGACGAAAATAACCCTAAGCGAGCTCAATTGCAAAGGATATTTTTCATTGTTCCATATGTGTACGTCGTGAGCGGAGCCTCTCTAGAATTTCCATATTCATCACGCTGCAGGAAAGCACTTAGAAATAAAACAAACAAACAAAGAGAGAGCCCAACCTCCGAAAAGTTCTCATTTAAATATTCGAGACACCGCAAAGTATTTGGAGGCCTATCGCCAATAAATCTGAGCCAGTGAAAAGTTCTCACTTTCCCCTGAGTGTATTAAAGCCATTATCTGTGGTAAGTTGTTTTTTGTGAAAATCAACTAAATTTACATGATTTTCTTGAGGAACAAGGCGAAGGATGTACACGTATATCCGAATAGGCGGCAGAAGAAAACTTGTACACACTTTGGAAGGATAATGTTTTATGCTTTAGGCTTATTTGTAATTCTCGGCAACTTGGAGTAATTTATTTCAGGAAAGTATAGCGAAAGTCATAGTCATCCTGGAGTGGTGGCGGCGGTAAATGAGAAATTGTACACTCACCCATACGGGAAGGATAAGAATTGATTATAAACCTATATAGTATTGTATATTCGAGTGGAATTTATGCGGAACGCAGAAATTGTGTAAATCTATGTATTCCACAGATGTTGCGAAATTTATATCAATAATTTATGAATACTCCGGCGACAAGATGTGTTTGCTTTATCTAAGGAACGTGTTTGCTATCAACGGATTTGTAAATATTGACAAAAATAGTGATTCAAGAAGATTAGAAAGCTAATCCATCCCTTGAACGTTTTATCATTTGAATAATGTGATAAATTTAGAAATTGTGCGCCAAAGGGGGAATAATAGCAAACATAAACAAAGGGAATATCATTTGATTCCATCATTGGGGCTGCTGGAGTATATATTTCTGCACATAAATACAATTTCTAAAATGGAATATAATTACTAAACTATGTTTACATTTGATTGTGATTTCTTATGCGTCCTAAATATACTCGTATAGTGTCTATTCAAACCGATTCAACTATCAAATATTCTGAAACAAGTCGGAAACGGAAGCCCTTCAGGTATCATAATAAAGCTTCTGTTGATTGTTTATGCAAGAATATTTGGGTGCACGATGGTTCCATTTATTACAGATCTGCTAAATATCACCTTAGTAGGTAATGTCATATCACAAACAGCACCTTTCATTACCAAAAAAAAGTCGCGAAATCGGAAGCTGGACGCTTCAAGTATGAAAGGTTTAATGTATTTCTTATATAAAGACATTTGGGTGTGCATTTGTCCCATTAGTACATAGCACGTAATATATGCATATATTATGTGAGAATATCCACTCTCGGGTGATATTGACATTCACTGCCTTGAATTTGCAAAGAAGCGACAACTCTGATCTATTATAACTTTGTTAATAATAGTGCCATTTCCACCAAACTTGATAGGATCTATATTATTTCCTACATTACGTCGCAGTGCATGGCGAAAGATATGAGATCTACATACAGGGTAAAAATCTCCATGGAGTGACTCCGAATGAAGGCATTGAACTGCCTTGGCGGCTTGAAGAGGAGTCTACTGTGAGTTTGCGAAAACTTATGGTGGCACTCAAACGTTCAGAATATGATTACTAGTGGAAGCAGCGCAGAAGTTGTCGGTAGCCCGAAAAGTTCGGATTGAATGTGTAGTCTGCCGTTTGAAACAAAAGATCTAACTCAAAAGATGTTTCAAATGTCTCATGTTTCGACACCACGCGAAGGCATGCACAAGTGCCATTAATCGGTCAGATGGATGCAGAATGGGTGACATAAGGATTTCAATAGGAAGCAAAATACCTATTGTGTGAAAGAAAGGAAGGACGGGATAACCGGCATATTGCTGGAAGTAGCAAATGCTCGGAATTCTGGAAGACACTGATTGCAAAGGGAAAATAAGGTTTGTCCAAATGAACCTGCATCATCCCAGGGTCGCCCAGGATTTACTTGAACAGGTTACTTACGAATCTGAGATGGAAATTATCATTATAAGTGAATGCAAGAGGATGAAGTTCAAAGGTGACTGCCGTAGACTTTCACGCATAGGTTCTTAAGTGAGGTAGCGGAAAATCAAAGCGCAAGAAGAGGTAGTCTATCAGGTGCTTTTGCGCAGGAAGGAAGGAAGCAAGATTTCTAAGTTTGCCATCCAATAGAGTAAGAGGGAATGCTTTAAGAGGCCCTGCTAGGAGGCAGCGCAGTGTCTATAGAATTGTTACTCGATGATTTAGAGACCATTTATCTCCGCACATCACGTGCCCCATCCTTTGGTT
Source organism: Hermetia illucens (assembly GCF_905115235.1). Taxonomy (NCBI): domain Eukaryota; kingdom Metazoa; phylum Arthropoda; class Insecta; order Diptera; family Stratiomyidae; genus Hermetia; species Hermetia illucens. The sequence continues at coordinate 42,395,555 of NC_051851.1, forward strand.
TAAAATGATCATTAACAGTATGAGTTTCGTAAAGCCAGATCTACTATTGATGCTAACAAATTGATTACCGTATGCTTGCAAAAAAGTAAAGAAGCAAAAGCCTCTGGAAAAAGGAGGAATGGCATCTAGGAATCCAGTAAGTTTAAAAAAAATACAGGTACGTCTCCCAATTTAAAGAAGGGGGCGTAGGTCTCGGTAGGTGGGGAAACGGTAAAAGAAATGCTAGCGCCGTTGAGAGATCTAACCAAAAAATACGTTATGGTTTGAATAAGTTTGAACCAATAAAGACTAAAAAGAAGTTGGGAAAAATGAGGATCTTCCGAGGACATTCAACATTTCTATTATTTATAGCATGCCTTATCCCGACATACTAAAAAAGGTGTAAATTAAGTCTAAACTATAAGACTCGAGAGGAAATGTTCACCAAATCTGCAATGGGGAATCTCATGTTGGAACGACAACCAAGTCAAAATCTATTTGGCAAGATTGCTGCTGTGCGAGCTTAAGGAAAAAAATCGCTATCTTCAGAAAAGCGTATGAGGGCACACAGACGGCAACAATCCGTATGGACAAAAATAAAATATGCTCCTCCAAGCTTGACGTAGGCTAAGTACGAGTACATATTGGGCAGATTGGTCTGCGACGCAAATGGTGGCAAAATCTCATTACCGGCAACTTTAACGCATTAGTCACGGTGGGCCTTTCACGTCCACGGAGGAAGGCATTTGCGAGGAAATATAAGTTTCATTAACGTTCACTCCCCCACAGAGGAGACTGCAGAGTTGGAGAAGGATATCTTGTACGAAGCAGTTGAGGAGACTCTCGAAGCCTGTCCCAAATATGATATCAAAATCATACTTCGTAATTTGAACAGTCAAGTAGGGAGTAGGGACTCCCATAAGTGACATAAGGATACTGCATACCGAGTAATGTTGCATTCTCAATGAACGCGGGTTACCAACTACACCAAATGATGCTCAAGGTGTGGGAGAGCGAACTAATGTTGACGACTGCCAATGAGGCATTAACTGTCCCATACATAAAAAGAGGATATCACAATGCAGCAATCATACAGGTATCACGTTGCTGAGTACCATCTATAAGATATTCTCCGCTATTCTGCTAGGCCAGATAGCCCCACACCAAAGAACATCATATGCCCATACCAAAGAGGCTTCACTCAAGGCAAATCAGCAACATTTCAGATTTTCTCTCTGCGGCAAGCGGCGGAAAAACTGTGAGAATATGACAATCAGTTGCACCATCTTTTCATCGACTTCAAGGCCACCTACGATAGCATGGCCAGGGTAAAACTATACACGGCCATGGGAGAATTATCCCGATGAAATTGGTATGACAGACTAGACTGACCCGGACCAATGTGCCAGGTCAGATAAAAGCAGCAGGATAACTCTCGAGACCATTCAATATCAACAACGGTCTACGACAAGGGGATGCCTCATCATGCGGCCTGTTTAACCTGGTCCTCAAAAAAGTGATTCGCAATGCAGATGTAAATGTGAGAGGCACCATGCTCTTCAAGTCCACCTAACTACTAGTCTATGCTGACGATACTGACATCATGATAATGATAAGGAAGGCAAGACGAAATACATGATGGCAAAGTCAGCGCCAAAAACCAAAGAACCAACGACATCGGATCGTACTACAACTAATTTCTCCTATCTTGGGTCAAAAATCACAACCGGTAGCAACTATGACAATGAAGTCAGTGCACGGTTGTTTGCTGCTAACAGAACCTATTTCAGCTTACAAAAACTGTTTCGCTCGAAACGTCTCACCATAGGCTCAATGGTCTTACTGTACGATCTGGAGATCTGGGTTCTCAGGAAGGTCGCGTTTGAGAGAAGAATCCCACGAAGGATGGATGATTCCGTGGCCTATATAACGGGGTAATATATAAGCGAAACCATGACCGTTTGGTTGTGAATAAAGTCCGGCTCAATTGGTTGCGCTGGGCAGGTCCCCTAATCCGTATGAATGAGGATGATCCAGCCCGGAAAGTCTATAAGAGCAATATCTATGGTAGAAAAAGAAGACGAGGCAGACCCTGCCTGAGATGGAGCAATGGCGTAGGTTAGGACGCCAGACAGCTTTTAGGGATATCGAATTGGTGGACCTCGGCGTAAAACCAGGATGTCTGGAGTTCCTTATTAAGGCAGGCCTAGACCGGATACCGGGCTCTCCAGACGTGACCACTTTCAACCAAATTGATCGCGTGTTGATCGAACGCCACCACCTCTCAGCCTTGATGAATGTCAGAACATATAGGACCACTATAGACTTCGATCACTATCTCGTTGGGGAGGTGCCACCCAGAATCTCCACTGACAATCAGGTGAGAGTTAACACTGAAGCCATCCACAACACAGCCCTCCCCAATACCTATAAGAAGGAAATGGATGCCGCAATAACCGCTATCAATAGAGATCCTGGAGGTGAAGCATCAACAAATGATCTTCATAACCACCTGAAGAACGTTATCATTGATACGGCCACAAAGATCCTTGGCCCCAGCCGCAAAAGGGGTCGGAACGGCTGGTTTGACGATGAATGTAAGCTAGATATGGAACGGAAGAATGCCGCATACCAAGTAATATTGCATTCTCAAAGAACTTATCACGAAGTCCGGCGAGCAGAGAAGCGACTTCACAGACAGAAAAAGGAAGCCTGGGGTAACCAACAAGTCTGTGAACTAGAAAAGTACAGAGAGCAACCGCACCAGGCGCGACAGTTTTACCAACAAGTCAGCAGGATGAAGGCTTATGCACCTCGATGCTTATCCTGCCGAGGCTTCACTCCAGGCAAATCAGCAGCAGATCAGATTTTCTCTCTGCGGCAAGCGATGGACAAACTGTTGGAATACGCACACCAGTTGCACCATCAAATTTAAAGCTGTCTATGATAGCATAGTCAGGGTAAAACTCTACACGGCCATAAGAGAATTCCGTATCCCCATAAAATTGGTATGACAGACTAGGCTGACCCTGACCAATGTGCGAGGCCAGTTAAAAGCAGCAGGATCACTCTCAAGACCATTCGACATCAACAACGGTCTACGACAAGGGGATGTCCTATCATGAGTCCTCTTTAACCTGACCCACGAGAAAGTGATCCGTGATGCTGAGGAAAATGCGAGGGGTACGATCCTCGTTATGTCCACCCAACCACTGGCCTATGCTTACGGTATCGACATCGATATCGACAAACTGCCTTTATCCAGATCAAGCAGGCGGCGATGGGCGCGAGATCTTGGGCTGCACATTAATGAAGGCAAGACAAAAACCAACCAACCAACAAGATTAAACTGCACTGATCAAACGGGAAGAATAAAGATAGGAGATTACAACTTTGAGACCGTTGATAATTTCTCCTATCTAGGGTCGAAAATCACAACCGATAACTGCTATGATGATGAAATCCGCGCATGGTCGTTGTCAACCAACAGAGCCTATTTCAACTTACAAAAACTGTTCCGCTCGAAACATCTCACCAGAGGATCAAAGCTCTTACTGTACAAGACAATGATCTTGCCAGTCCTCATATATTCCTCGGAGACTTGGGTTCTGAACAGGAAGAATTGCGAAATCTTGGCCGCGTTTGAGAGAAGAATACTCCTAAGAATTTTTTGCCCCCTACATGAGGATGGACGATTCCGTAGCCTACATAACGACGAAATCTATGAGCGATACCATGAGCGTCCGGTTGTCGTTAGGTTACTGTGGGCTGGCCACTTAATCCGTATGGATGAGGTTGATCCCACCCGGAAAGTCTATAAGGGCAATATTTATGGTAGAAAAAGATGACGGGGCAGACCCTGCCTGAGATGGAGCAATGGCGTAGGTCAGGACGCCAGACAGCTTTAAGGGGTATCGAATTGGTGGACCTTGGCGTAAAATCGGGATGTCTGGAGTTCGTAATTAAGACAGGCCTAGACCGGATACCGGTTGTTGCACCGTTGATGATGATACTTTTTGCGTCTTTGTCCACTTAAAGTATTCAAAATAAAACAAGCAAATTTTCATTCATTTTCAGAGTACTCTTGAGAATTTGAAAGGGTATTTTTGCTATAATTTTGCAGAACCTGTTTAATCTAGAAGCGATAAAGTCTATACTTACTCTGGAGGTAAAGGTTTCAATACAAGTAATTACAGATTCCAATTTAAGTTTTAACGAAACGTGGTATTGGTCATTCTCAATATGTGGACCACATTTATTGCACCATTAAGAACATGCTTTTGAAAGTGCTTAAAGGATGCACAGGATGCAGGCCATGTTTTGCTGTGTGAAGGCCGTTGTCATTGATACGTCACGACCGTCATACAGTTATATCACTTTATTCTGGTTCTGCGTTACATTGAAATATGTACATGAAAGGACACACGGAATATTCCCTTTGATGCCAAATACTTGCCATATGTCATTTACCTTGAGTTGAAATTTCTTTGTAGTGGCATCACTCTAATTGCATTGAAGCAATAACAGCAATCTGCCCTGCGGGATACCGTGTGCACACAGTCGACGAAAATTCATTAAAACCGGAGGAAAAAAGAGCAAGGATTGTGGTACTTAGAGTTCTCAATTGCCTCATTTGTATCTATGAAAATTTCACTAAAACATAATTTCAGAGACATCCCTCAGGAGGTGCATTTCTAACTGAACATTGAAAGGGTTGAAAGTTTAACTAAGTGAAACAAAGCGTTGCGGCTTTATTCGAGTTTCCTTGCTGCTGATTATAAGTTCCTAGACTATGAATGGGCATCAGCACAAGTGCTTTCAAGTGTAGGCAACTATATGCACCCCATTTCCAGGGAAAAAGCACAACAGTATACTGACATTTATCTTACTGTGCTACTGTTGCAGGATGGTGTATTGCATTCCGAGAAACGTGATGTGTACGTGCGTAAACTTTATCTTTCATATTCCCACCTCCGATGTACTCTGCATTCGAGCGCTACACCTAAGTGTGTACGTGTATAGTTTTGTGGAATCATTCCTGAAACCACGGAAATATTGAATTTGTCCAGCCGTTCGGAAATTTCATTTCGCTGTAACTTCCTCCGGCTATAAACGGATAACACTGATGAATTAATTGCTATCTCCAGGTCTAATTACACTACAAATGTCAGCTTGTTAGGAGTAATGATAGCGATCAAATGCTGCTTCGATGGGAAGAGGAAAGGATGCTAGAGTGGTCATAATCGCTTTATTGTTCAGCGCATGTAGATCGTAAATTTTAGTATTTGGATATTAGGTAGTAAGATGTGACCACAGCACGTATCACATCAAAATAATTTGTTCGCATAGATGAATAGCATATAAAGTTATCTAAACAAATGACCGTTGTTGCGAATCATTCACATTGATTGTAGATTGGCAATATAGATGTCCTTCACTTGAATTCAATATTAACGTTGCAACTATTTGAAAGTGAGATGCTTGGATGTCCCCTTGGTCTTAACACCTTTTTCGAGAGACTGACTCTTTCGTCATGAAATGATTGGAACTATCAAAGTGACCATCAAGTTGACACAGGGAATTAGTACTGAAGTAAGTGGAACAATTTGTGTGAATTAGTTATTCCTACAGAAAATAATATGGAAAGAGGCTGAACGAATCCTTCGCCAATCGTCAGGGAATTATGGTTAGGTGGGTTATAAAAACCAATTCTGAAAGCCATAATATATCAATATGCATTCGACCCACAGTCAGAGACATAATAAATTTTAAAGGTGGCAAGGCCTTCTACCAGCAAACGGGTCTATCATTATCATCAACGGCGCAACAACCGGTATTCGGTCTAGGTCTCCTTTAATAAGGAACTCCAGACATCCGGGTTTTGTGCCGGGGTCCACCCATTCGATGTCGCTAAAAGTTGTCTGGCGTCTTGACCTATGCCATCGTTCTATCTTAGGCAGAGTCTGCTTCATCTTCTTTCTCTACCATAGATATTGTCCTTATAACTTTCCGGGCTGGATCATCCTCATCCATACGGATTAAGTGACCCGACCACCGCAACCTGTTGAGCCACATTTTATTCACAATCTTTTTTTTTAAGGAGGTGGAAATCTTCAAAAGACTGTGTGGGATTTTTACCCACTTTTACCCCGAGGTGACGAACGCTGCATCGTCTGAGACGCTCCTGAAGGCAGAACACATCCTTAGGGATGTTCTTCTTCTTCTTTCCCCAAACTGGGACTGCATACAGCATGATAGAACTCACCACCCTGGCTATGAGCAGCCTGCAAGTATGCCGCGGTCTTCCTACGTTCGGCATCATTCTTGCGAGAGCCATACTCGTGGTGGATGCTTTTTTGCATGTATGCTTTATGTGCTGCTTAAAATTGACTTTTGCGCCTATCATCACCCCCAAGTATTTGATGGCCGGCTTGGAAGTGATGATACGATTCCCGATTCTAATGCAGGCGTAATTTCATTCCGGTGCTTAGTGATGAGGACCGCTTCCGTCTTTTCCTCCGTGAGTGCCAGTCCAGCACTCCATAACCAAGCGTTAGCAAACACTGATTGCTTCGTTTGAGCCCATCCCCGAGATGCTTTGCGACCACAACCAGTGCTATATCATTGGCGTAACCCACCACCATGGCCTCCTCCGGAACCGTAAGGTTGAGTACATCATTATACATGATGTTTCACAGTAGTGGGCCCAATACAGAGCCTGTGGGAAACCCGCGGAGACAACGTACTCCTTGGGTTCATTATCGGTATTATACCAAAGTGTCCGCTCTTTCAAGTAGTTACCGATAATAGCGGCGAGGGTAGGTGGGAACACCAATCGTCGCCAGAGACATTCGTATAAGGTTTGGCCAAGTTAAATGCATTCCTCACATCCAGGGTCACCGTCACGCAATATTTGCTGGTACAACCCCTTCCGTAAATTGCATTTTCGGCCAAGCCAGCAACCACTTTGATGGCATCAATGGTTGATCTGGCTTTACGGAACCCATACTGCCTATCTGAAAGGCCCCCTTGGCTCTCGATGACTGGAAGTAATCTATTATAAATGACCCGCTCCAACATTTTCCCCATAGTGTCTAGAAGACATATGGGTCTATAGGAGGACGGTTCCGCTGAAGGTTTGCCAGCCTTAGGCAACAGCACCAGCTTCTGTCGCTTCCATGGTGCAGGGAAGTTACTCTCGGTACATTTGACGGCAAGTTTGAGGGCCTTATTCGGTATGCCGTCAAGACCCGGGGCTTTACTGTCGCCTATTCGACTGCAGATCTCCATCAACTCGTCCCTGGTGACTGGTGGAGTCGGGGTCACATTCAGGGGGCGCTGGAAGGTGTCAGTACCCCCCTCTTGCTGGGGAAATAACCCCTGGATTATTTTCAACAAGATTATAGGGCACGTGATCTGCGGAGACGATCGGCCTCTGAATCGTGCTGTCACGATTTTATAGACGCTACCCCACGGATTTATGTCCGTTTCCGAATGAGCATGGCATCGATGCGTCACATGCTTTATAGCTCCTCTGTGTGACATGGAGAGCTCTATCCGTGGAGGTGCCTGCTTTGCTAGGCAAGTCTAGCCACACCTCCATGAATATCTGCTCATCCACCGCTTTGGCAGACCATCCCGGTGTTCTTCTGGATTTCGGCTTCCGAGGTGCGGGTATCCTGCCTTGTGGCTCCGTCCTTAGTTGTCGCCTGGTGGTCGCTGTACGTGGAGTCCTCGCTAACTTGCCAGAGCATGTCACGTGCTAACGCAGGGCTGACAAAATTTAGATCCACAATTGAACCAGTTCCCCCTTTCCGATAAGTCTTTATATCGCCTTCGTTAGCCAGAACCATATCCCATTGGGGGAATGCTTCTAATAAGCATCGCTTCCTTGCGTTAGTCTCTTTGCTGCCCTACTTAATAGCCCACGCATTAAAGTCACCGGCTACCACCTTTGGACCTCGTCCCCTTGCGTCGTGAACAATATCGTCTAGCAGGTCTTCAAACTCAGGCAGTGTGAGGCTCGGTGGGGCGTAACAGCTATATACGAAATACCGCTTATTTTTGCCCACACAAAGCCTCTAGCCGCCTGACCCATGCTATATTGTCTGGCTTGACGACCGCAAGCCCATATCGCCGTTGAACAGCATGCTGGAATACCTTCCTTTTTCCATATTGGAACTGTGATACTTTCTTGCCAGTCAGATGGTGTTCCTCTTTCCTGAATCATCATCATCATCATCAACGGCGCAACAACCGGTATCCGGTCTAAGCCTGCCTTAATAAGGAACTCCAGACATCCCGGTTTTGCGCCGAGGTCCACTAATTCGATATCCCTAAAAGCTGTCTGGCGTCCTGACCTACGCCATCGCTCCATCTAAGGCAGGGTCTGCCTCGTCTTCTTTTTCTACCATTGATATTGCCCTTATAGAGTTTCTGGGTGGGATCAACCTCATCCATACGGATTAAGTGACCCGCCCACCGTAACCTATTGAGCCGGATTTCATCCACAACCGGACGGTCGTGGTATCGCTCATAGATTTCCTCAATGTGTAGGCTACGGAATCGTCCATCCTCATGTAGGGGGCGAAAAATTCTTCGGAGGATTATTCTCTCGAATGCGGCCAAGAGTTCGCATTTTTTCTTGCTAAGAACCCAAGCTTCCGGCAAGATCATAGTCTTGTACAGTAAGAGCTTTGACCCTATGGTGAGACGTTTCGAGCGGAACAGTTTTTGTAAGCTGAAATAGCCTCTGTTGGCTGACAACAACCGTGCGCGGATTTCATCATCGTAGTTGTTATCGGTTGTGATTTCGGACCCTAGATAGGAGAAATTGTCAACGGTCTCGAAGTTGTATTCTCCTATTCTTATTCTTGTTCGTGCTTGTGTTTGACCAGTGCGGTTTGATGTTGTTGGTTGATTCGTCTTCGGTGCTGACGTTGCCACCATATATTTTGTCTAGCCTTCATTGATGTGCAGCCCAAGATCTCCCGCCACCTGCTCGATCTGGATGAAGGCAGTTTGTACGTCTCGGGCGGTTCTTCCCATGATGTCGATATCGTCAGCAAAGGCCAGTAGTTGGGTGGACTTGAGGAGGATTGTACCTCTTGCATTTATCTCAGCATCACGGATCACTTTCTCGAGGCCAGGTTAAAGAGGACGCATGATAGGGCATCCCCTTGTCGTAGACCGTTGTTGATGTCGAATGGTCTTCAGAGTGATCCTGCTGCTTTTATCTGGCCTCGCACATTGGTCAGGGTCAGCTTATTCAGTCTTATTAATTTCGTCGGAATACCGAATTCTCTCATGGCCGTGTACAGTTTTACCTTGTAAAACTGTTTTACCTTGGCTATGCTATCATAGGCGACTTTAAAGTCGATGAACAGATGGTGCAACTGTTGGCCATATTATAACAGTTTTTCCATCGCCTGCCGCACAGAGAAAATCTGATCTGTTGCTGATTTGCCTGGAGTGAAGCCTCTTTGGTATGGACCACTGATGTTCTGGGCGTATGGGGCTATCCGGCCTAGCAAGATAGTGGAGAATATCTTATAGATGGTACTCAGCAAGGTGATACCTCTATAATTGCTGCACTATGTGATATCTCCCTTTTTATGTATGAGACAGATAATGCCTCGTCGCCAATCGTCAGGCATTGATTCGCTGTCCCGTACCTTGAGCACAAGTTGGTGAACCACTTGGTGTAACCAACCCATCGCTCTAATATGCCCATTCTGTCGGAAATCAGATTTCCCTCTTTGTCTCGGCAGGATGAGCATCGAGGTATATAAGGTTTCATCCTGCTGACTTGTTGGTAAAACTTGCGCACCTGGTGCGGTTCCTCCCTGTACTTTTCTAGTTCACAGACTTGTTGGTTCTCCCAGGCTTCCTTTTTCCGTCTGTGAAGTCGCTTCTTCGCTCGACGGAGTTCGTGATAAGTCTCTGCGCGTGCCCGCGTTCTTTGAGAATGCAACATTACTCGGTATGCGGCATTCTTCCGTTCCGTTGCTAGCTTACATTCATCGTCAAACCAACCGTTCCGACTCCTTTTGCGGCTGGGGCCAAGTATGTTTGTGGCCGTATCCATGATAATGTTCTTCAGGTGATTGTGAATATCATTTGTTGATGCTTCATCTCCAGGTCCTCTGTTGACTGTGGTTATTGCGGCATCCATTTACCTCTTATAGGTGTCGCGGAGGGTTGTGTTGTGGATGGCTTCAGTTTTCACTCTCACCTGATTGTCAGAGGGGATTCTAGGTGGTATTGTTATTCGAGCTCGGAGCACCATGCCAACGAGATAGTTATCCGAGTCTATATTGTCCCCCCTATATTTTCTGACATTCATCAAGGCTGAGAGGTGGCGGCGTTCGATCAACACGTGGTCAATTTGGTTGAAAGTGGTCCCGTCTGGAGAGACCCACGTATGTTTGTGGACCGCTTCCGGGCAAACCAGGTACTTCCAACAACCATTTCGTGTGACCCTGCTAATTGAATAGTCCGCAGTCCGTTATCATTTGTTTTTTCGTGTAAGCTATGTCTGCCAACTTATCGCCTGAATACTGGCTCCTTCTCTACTTGGCGGTTAAAATCCCCAAGTATGATTTTGATATGATATCTGGGACAGGCTTCGAGGGTTCGTTCTACTGCCTCGTAGAAGGTATCCTTCTCCGACTCTGCATTCTCCTCTGTAGGGGCGTGAACGTTTATGAGGCTTATATTTCTAATCTTGCCTCGCATAGCCGCTCGCTTATGTTTTCAAAGCCGATAACAGCAGGTTTCATTTTTTGGCAGACTAAGAAACCTACTCCGAGCACATGGTTTACTGGATGACCGCTATAATATATGGTGTAGTGGCTCTTCTCCAGGAAACCGGTCCCTGTCCATCGCATCTCTTGTAACGCTGTTATATCAGCCCTATATTGGGACAGGGTATCGGCTAGCTTCTCATCAGCTTCATCTCTGTACAGGGAGCGCGCGTTCCATGAGAAAATGCGCAAATCGTTATTCCGTTGCGTTGCCGGGTTCGTCGTTTTAAAATCCGTCCTATCCGAGGCTCCTGCTGTGGCTTCGTAACAAGTTGTTTTCCGTGTAGGGTTGTCAGCCCTACCCAACCCCCAACCTGGAGGACCAGTTGGTACAGATTGTCCGGTTTTTAGGCGCGGGAGACTCGCCTTCATCCTTCTCCGTCTGTAGCTTTTCGTTAAGAAAGAGCTCCTAGCGGTCACCACGTGGAGGTGGAGATAGGGTTTAGTAGTAGAGCTGTTGGTGTTGGTTCAGCAGGCTTTCCTGAATAACCCGATTAAAGAATTCTCTGAGCCACATTGTTGGGTCCCACTTCTACGCTTTCCAGAGCTCAGGTTCGATGTTGTCAGGCCCTGTTGCCGCCTCGACCTCAGGTAAGCTTAAAATTAAGTCCTTGAGGGTTTTACGTGAGCATCTGCCATAATCCCACGGTCTTCTTAAGACACGGATTAATTTTGTGACCACAATCAGACCAACAACGGCACCAGTCTATACCAAGTGCATGGCTTCGCATTCATGCTGGTGGATGCAAGACATACCTAAATCTCTGCTGAACTAAGGAATACGGCGCCCGCAACACCACGCCGAGGCCCGGAGGTCTCCTCTCGCTTGAGCATAACCAACAACCCCCATAAAGCTCCCACTAGGAGCTGTACTCACATACAACGTGGACTCAAGTTCACCCGAAGTATGAGGGTCCAGGGGCTATTTCGTTTCTCATAGTACCATTATACCACTGGTGAGGTTTCGTGACCAATTTGCCACTTCAGATGAGTCACCGTACAGACTCGGGTCTGATCGCCCTGATTAAGCCTTTGTAGCATTCGCCTACTGCATTACGGCCGGGAAGCCAAAGTGAGTAGAGCGTCTCCCGGTCTCACCACTTTGGAAGTTCTCCTCGGCCACTTGGTTTTGGTTTGGCCGACAGGGTTGCCGCTGTTCCTCACCGCCACCTCTGAGCACCTGATAGGTAGACAAGTAATAGGTCGATATTTTGAAGGATAAGGGGCACCCTGTTGTGGAACTAATTTTGGATCGACAATTATCTAATTAAAATGATCTACAGTATTCTGCGAGTAGTCTGGAACCGCTTCAGCCAGAAGTTTTGAATCTTATCAACCCCTGGCGTCTTCTAATTACCTGCTTTTCACGAACTGATTTTACGTCAGCTTCAGTTATGTCAGGCATGGCCATTTCAGAGAAGGTCTCCCATGAACGCATAAGGTGTGGAAGCCACGCTACTTGTAGTGGCTAGGTTCATTCTAAACACTTCTCCAGAAGTATTCTGCCTGATCCAGATAGAAGTTACTTCACGGCTTGGGTAAGTGAGTTTTACAAAATCCCCGTTGACTCTGCAGGAACAAGGTATTGGCTGTCCTTCGCTGAAAGCTCTTTTGGTACTTACGGATGCAATTGGAACATACAGCAAGTTTCCCCTTTAGCGCCTCGAGGATTTCTTCAATTGGCACATCATTGGGGAGATGGTAGTTTCCAATGATGTTTGCAACACTTTGGTGCACTCTTGGTGATTTCCAAGAAGTGCTTGGGGGCCACGGCCAATCTCCTTTCTCAACTTTCCGACCCTTTTGTTGAGCCGAAATATCCAGGACGGTAAAGACCTCCCGCGCATACCTCTGTTATTCACTCCAAGATGTTGATTATGGAGCCGAATAACCGTGGCAGCTGCAACGTAGACCAGGCTGTGAACGTCTGCCGCAGTAATTTCGCTATCCAAACTATCAGCCTGGCTTTCAACGGCAGCAACGATGTTAGTGGTTGCCGAAGTAAACTTTAGTTTTGGGAACTTTGGCCTAGCGTTTGGGAGAATCTCAGCATATTCTGTGAATGCGACCTGGAATGCGGTCAAAGCCTCATGATAAATTGGGTCAACATCCCCGGTTACAAAGCTCCTCCTGACTACTGGATTAATGAAATGTCTTATAGGTGGAGTACTTGCGTTGCTTCTTTGACTAGTCCGGTAAGTTGGTGATTCCCATTTAAGCTCAAGTGAAACCTCTTGGAATTTGTTGCCTAGTTGGTAGGGCAACTCGCTTGTTATTCACTATCACCCGGTATTGGTTGACGACGTTCTGTTCCGGAACATGACTTAGTTCCGGAAATCGGGTTATGAACGCGTCATGAAGTCGGTGTTGGTAGCTTGATGTATTCCGTTCCAAATCCGTGAGTTGGTTCATCCAAACTATACGATGCCTAGGTCTTCTGTCCCTGGTGGTTGACAGCATAACCGTCAAAACATCCATGGGCGCAGAGCCGCTATGATGTTGTTGAGCAACTCTCAATCGTGTTGGGTACAACCTTCATGTCCCTGGGATCCCATTAAAATTGTTTACAATGTCCCCAATTTTGTTTCCTTGAGTATTGGGGAAGCAGTCAACCCTGCAAGAGGGCCCAAATATTGCAATGCCTCATGGCTACTTTCAAAGGTAGGGAAGATATTTGGAAGGGAGCCGCTGAAATTCAGTGTAGCGTCACTGCAATTCAGCCGATAGGCGCGTCGATTCCTTCACCCCGGATTGCCGATTTTTTGAGGAGGTTTACTCCCCCTGAAATTGAAGAATAGGTTTTGGAAGACGCACATAAATGGAAACGTTCTGCTTGTCCGGGGCTACTTATTTACAAGATAATCTTGTGATATTCGTGGCTGACCCGGTTGATCATGTCATTATCCGCAACCCATGATACGCATCTGGTCACACGCAGTTCTGCGTTTGCCACTCGGTCGGGATTAGCCTAGCACGCATTTGCGACCTTCATTTCCAGGCGATGACCGAGACAGCCTTCTACAAGCACCTAGGAATTCTGCAGGAAATTCATATAAGAGTTGATATTCTGTGATATTCTGCTTCTTCTGCTGCTACTGAAATCGCGTCTCTCGGGGAAAAATTAAGTGAGTGCATTGAACATATTCACCATCCGTTCGGCGGTATATGTATTAGGAATATTGCTATGGACGGAGACAGATTTAGGAAACGTCCAACGGCCGAAACAAATTATTTTGTCCAAATCCCGAATGCATCATCCAAACTCTACTGTGGAGCGAATCAATCTGCCTCATGACATTCGAGCCAGGGCCCTGGTTGATGTTGCGGTGCAACATTACCATCAAGTAGACTACGCGATTATTTTTACAGCAATATGCAGGCGAATCCATTGAATTCAGCTGTTTGTAAGGTAGATTGTGGCCTGACTTCACTTAACTTGAATAGTCGATCTTTCAGGTTCAAAAAGTTGGTGAAGAACGATCAGTGCGGAATGTGGGGTTCAGCGTTAGAGATGTTTATTTCGTGCTACTGTGTTAAGGTACCGATGCAATTCCCCAAGAGGCATAATGCTGTATGTAATGTAATTCATCAAAACCTTGCATACAAGCTTGGGCTGATCATAAGAATATGTTCGATTTACCGATATAAGCCGCACTACTGGATAATTTTGCTTACAGCATGTATTGGGATCGGCAAGTTTTGACTGGTCGTCAAATTTACTGCAGTGTCATCCGCTCTGCCGCCTATTTATGATTCTGGGTATTGACCGCTTATAATAGACAATGAACGGCGTCCTACGGTTAGGGAGTCAAAGATGTTGCGTTGTACTAGTGGCGTAGCACGCTTTGATTGATTAGGGTTGCACTGATGGCGGAAAAATACCGAGAGAAAGGTTTTCAATGGTATGCTCACGTAATTCGAAGGTGGAAAAATACCGAGAGAAAGGTTTTCGATAGTATGCTCACGTAATTCGCGCTAACGATAGCTCACTTAAGGCATTAAGTTGATGCGGACTTAGGACCCCACAAATCTCAATAAAAGATAATTCCCTTGCTAAGATTGGTCTGAACATCGAAGTCGATGTGAAAAGATCAAAAGGCTGATCGAAACAAGAATGGCTTAATACGCTGTTACGCGCTGTTAGTTGGCAAGATGGGTTGCTCCACCTATATTGGTGCTTTTTTCCATCATAATAGTAACATTGAACGGAAGTACGTGGAGAAGAAAGTGATCTAAGAGCCACTGGCTAGGGAAATCCTAGAAATTTGGCATATCGGTTGTAATTCCCATAATATTGTCAGCGGTACGGCTTCCCTTGATGTCCTGAAACTCTCACACAGTCTGGTTCAACCATGCGGAAATACGCCATTTTGTATACGTGCTCGAGGTTGCGCGGAGTTCTAGAGGGATTCTCCCATTAACCACCCTTCACCACCAGAGCCCCTTTATATTATTTTTAAGTAGATAGGATTCTTCGAACGTAAATACTTGGCACTTAATGCTAGTATAAGGGAAAATCCGGCTTCTGCCGAGATTGTATCAACTCGGAAATAAATAATAAATATTTATATGAACCAGATTTCATATAGAATAGGTATTCTAAAGTATTTTCCATCAGGGAAAAAAAAAGCAATTTCGCTTTTCTCAAAAAGATATTCTCGTATCTGAAATTACCGATTAAAATAATGCAACAGTTTCTAAAATGAAGTTGTATGACCAACAACATTCCGTCAACATCCAAAATATTTCGACACCCCTGCCAGTATCAATCAGCGAGATTAATTGTTCTTTGACACAAGATAAATACATACCAAATTTTGGCAATCGTTAATCTTTTGATTGCTCTTCTCGTTCGCTTTTCAGTCAACACATCTTTTATTGGCTATCATTTGGCCGCACGGAAATCGAAGAAACTGGAAACAATACACCTCTTAGTAAGATTAATTGTATGAAACACTTTTCTCTGTTATCCTTGACGTCCTAAACAAATCTCCCTCTTTATCTCGTCCTCATACATATGTAGCAGGGTTATCTCTTATTGTAATCTAGTGCCCGGATTGAAGGTATTTTATTTTCCTAGCTTTTATTTTATACAAGATTGCCAGGACGCGACTACCGAACGTAGCTTCGGGGGTGTCGGGCATCCTGTACTTGGTTGACTGAGACCACTGGCAGGGCAGATACAATATACAAAATGTAAATTTCAGAAATAGGAAAAGTTTTTCGTAAATCAGTTTTATGGCCATATCTTTTGTTGGAGAAACGTTTTGTTTTTTTATTGTATCATATTTCTCAAGTCGACGTTAAATAAAGTGAAATTTATCTGTGGGTGATTGGGTGGTGGTGGAAAAAGTTTAGTTTAAGTTAAATGGAAGCATTCCTGAATAATAATTGAGTGGAGTAGCATTCATCCGGTTAGGGGTTGTGTCTGTTTGAAGTCACTTCACAAGGCACAAGGCAAGGCTCTATGTGGAGAGCAGACGAACAAATGTACTCCCGAATAGGACCAGATACTGGTCGACAGGCCAAGTTGGCAAATGAGCTTGTTAATTCCGATGTTTAAATGGCTGTAATCATTTCAAGCAGAGTACGCCCCATTGTTCTTGTTTGCCGATATTATCATTATTAATTCTATTGGCCAAACGGGTTAAGCTATGGAGCTCATTATTATCTCACTATTAATTTCAGAAATGACCTAACATTAGCAAGTTGCGGTGAATATTTCCAGCAAACGCGATTGCAGAATACGTTGCGTGTAAACGTGCGTTGGATCCCGGTCAGGAAATATAACATAAATCTTTCCTATCCCAGAATGGTTTCGCCATGTTCAGGTCCCCCTTTCCGTGCTCCCGGTCAGACGTGAAGTATCGATTAACCTCAGCCAGTAAATCTTTGAACTACTCTCGCCGCCACTAATTTCCAGTGGTCATGGATATTTTTGATAAATATTTTATGTTATGGAACTTCCACAATATTTTTTTCTCCGTTTCCACAGATAAATATATGTATGTATGCACCGTTATCAGGTTAATCGATAGCGAAAATTTAGGACAACTGAGGTCAGATGACAGCATGGAGAATTTGTTATCCGATTTTGAATATGTAGCTTTATATGGGCAGATACGGTTTTTTGTTTCAAAGCCGGAAAATAAACTGGAATGAAAATGATATATTGGGGTTTTCACGTTGCGTCGGAAGTTACATATGTTATATCAGTTACCACGGTTATTCAATTGCGGTGAAATAGTACTCGTAATGTGGGAGCTAACTGAAAAGGTGAAAGTGCACTTATTAGGTTGTGTCAGTCAATATTTACATCAATTAGGTCCGCATTCCGTACGTTTTCTAGATTTCCTCAAGGATAATACAATATTTGCTGGTGTGTGACGTTGAATTTTCATAATAAAAGATAGAATTTTAATTCCATTAGGTTGCGTTAGCGAATTTCGCTGAAATTGGGATTTTTACATTGCTAAAAAAGGAAGCGTAAAGGTAAATTTTGAGAGGAATTAACCTAATGAGGTTAAAGGTGATAAATAAAACAAAACACACCCATCCTCTTATTGATCAATTAGAAAGAAGAAAAAAGGGAGGAAATGAGGTAAAGGTTGAATTTTCAACCCCTTTAACTTCGAACCCTGTATCTGCAGGAAGAAAGTAGGGTATGAACGGAGAAGCTGGAGATTTTCCTTCTCAAACTCCGTTGGGAAATTGAGGCAATCGTCCCCCTTAAAAAATCATTATGATTCAAACGGGATCGATATTTTGGTATCATCATGGTAAATTTTGATTTGTGGGCGCTATTCTCGGAGATGGAACGGATGAAGAGGGTATGGAAGAGGAAGAAGAAGGTCACTTTTTCTTTACATCGTTGAAAAATTGTGGCTAACACTTCCTGTCGGAAGGTTATGCTGCTCCCTCTGTAACGCATCTTGCACATCGTGGTGATGGTCACCCTAATTATAAGCTTATTAATAATGCAAAAATAGCCCCTGTTCGCCGCCGTAACTTTTCAAGGAGTAGCGACCGTTATCGATATTTTAGGGTGGGACGTTTTTAAATGCCTTCTTTACCTCATTATTCTCCAAAAATAGCGCTGACAAATCATAATTTACCATATTCTTCAAAGTTAAATGAAGTCCTTTTGACAAGAAAATAACCCCGATTTTGGGCGCCATTACTCTTTAAGGGGAATATAAACACATCTAGCAGTATCGCACGGAATGGTTGTCGGTAGTACCCGAATTGCGCGGTCCATAAACATACGTGGGCCTCTCCATACGGGACCACTTTTAACCAAATAGACCACGTGCGGATTGAACGCCGCCACCTCTCAGCCTTGATAGATGCTAGAACATAAAGGGGGGCTAATATAGATGCGGACTACTATCTCGTTGTAATGGTGTTCCGAGCTCGAATTACGACACCACCTACAATCCCCTCTGACAATCAGGAGAGGTGAATACTGAAGCCATCCGCAACACAGCCCTCCGCGACACATATAAGAGGGAAATGGATGCCCCAATAACCGAAGTCAACAGAGATCCTGGAGATGAAGCATCAACAAATAATCTTCACAACCACCTGAAGAACGTTATCATTGATACGGCCACAAAGATACTTGGCCTCAGGCGCAAAAAAGTCGGAACGGCTAGTTTGATGATGAATATAAGCTAGCTACGGAACGAAAGAATGCCGCATACCTAGTAATGTTGCATCATAGAACGCGGGCACGCACAGAGACTTATCACGAACCCCATCGAGCAACAACATGGGAGAACCAACAAGTCTGTGACCTAGAAAAGTACAGGGAGCAACCGTACCAGGCGCGCAAGTTTTGCCAACAAGTCAGCAGGATGAAGCCTTACACACTTCAATCTTCATCTTGCCGAGAGAAAGAGGGAATTCTGATTTCCGACAGATAAAAAATCATAAGTCGCCAGGAGCCGATGGAATAACAGCCGAATTAGATAAATATGCAGGCGAGAAATTACACCAAGTAGTTCATCAACTTGTGGTCAAGGTACGGAACAGCGAATCAATGCATGACGATTGGCAACGAGACATTATCTGCCTCATACATAAAAAGGGACAGGCACACAATGCAGCAATTATAGAGGTATCACGTTGCTGAGTACCATCTATAAAATATTCTCTGCTATCTTACTAGGCCGGATAGCCCCATACGGCCAGAACATTATTGGCCCATACCAAAGAGGCTTAACTCCAGGCAAATCTAAACAGATCAGATTTTCTGTCTGTGGTAAGCGATGGAAAAACTGTTGGAATATGGACATCAGTTGTACCATCTATTCATCGACTTTAAAGTCGCCTATGGTAGCCAGGGTAAAACTGTGTACGGCCATGAGACAATTCGGTATCCCCAACGACATTGATAAGACTGATTAAGCTGACCCTGACCAATGTGCAAGACCAGATAAAAGCAGCAGGATCACTTTCAAGACCATTCGACATCAACAACGGTCTAAGACAAGGGGATGCCCTATCATGCGTCCTCTTTAACCTGGCCCTGGAGAAAGTGATTCATGATGCTGAGGTAAATGCAAGGGGTATAGTCCACCCAACTACTGGCCTATGCTGACGATATCGATATCATGGAGAGAACGACTCGAGAAGTACAAACTGCATTCATCCAGATCGAGTAGGCTGCTCATGGCGCCAGATCTTGGGCTGCACATCATGAAGGCAAGACAAAATATATGATGGTAACGTCAGCACCGAAAACCAACCAACCAACAACATCAAATTGCACTGGTCAAACTGGAAGAATAAAGATAGAGACCGTTGATAATTTCTCTTATCTAGGGTTGAAAATCACAAACGATAACAGTTACGATGATGAAATCCGCACACGGTTGTTGTCAGCCAACAGAGCCTATTTCAGCTTGCAAAAACTGTTCCACTCGAAACGTCTCACCATAGGGTCAAAGCTCTTACTGTACAGGACAATGATCTTGCCAGTCCTCATGTATTCCTCGGGGAATTGGGTTCTTAGTAAGAAAAATTGCGGACTCTTGGCCGCGTTCGAGAGAAGAATCCTCCGAAGAATTTTTGGCCCCCTACATGAGGATGAGGATGGACGATTCCGTAGCCCACATAACGACGAAATCTATGAGCGATACCACGGCCGTTAGGCTGTGGATAAAATCCGGCTCAATAGGTTACGGTGGGCAGGTCACTTAGTCCGTACGAATGACGATGATCTAGCTCGGAAAGTCTATAAGGGCAATATCTATGGTAGAAAAAGAAGACGAGGCAGACCCTGCCTAAGGTGGAGCGATGGCGTTGGTCAGGACGCCAGACAGCTGATGATGATAAACACGGTTGCTATTCACGCTTTGCACTGTTTCTGTGCTGCTATGCGCTAGTGCTCTTGCGACAAACCACTCACCTGCCATCTTGAGAGATTGGATTGCACTGGCTAGAGTAGCCTGCAAAGCAATTGCTGCCCTCCTCAATGAGTGACTTATCCATTGCGACTTCCGTCTGCTAATCACATCGCATACTTGTACTACAAGAAAGTGAACTCCGATGATAGATCGCTGAGGCTTGGAGCTTCCAAGTGATCCTGGTGTGCAACTTTCCAAACGTCACTTCTAGCAACATAGAACATAAATATAGATAAAGATGTCATAGTCCATTGAATTCATCCCTGTCGTCCGGACTTGGCATTATGAAGAACAAGAAAAACATAACAAGAAAACAAACAAGAAACAAGAGCAAGAAAAAATAAGATCGATTACGAAACGCAACCCTCGCAGTCTCAGCTTTGGCCCCAAAATTATTCTGAGATTTTACCTTCGAAGCATCACGTGGAATCTTGCGTCATCATGTATTGTCCTGACAATAATTATTACTTTTTCCGTAACATCCCTCCTGCGTAGAGCACTTTGTGTTCACAATGGCACCATGGAAAACAAATGCCAAAATGATCAGTAGGGTGTTGATGTGGTCAATGCAGGAAGAGCCGGAGAGGAAACCAGCTTGCTCTCTCCAGATCAAACTTTCGAGATGTTCTTCGAAGGGTTCCACGATTTTTTTTAGCTATTATCTTTGCGACAGCAGGGAGCACGCAGATAACCCTTCATTTGTCACAATCAAAACGTGTCCCCTTCATTGAAATTGTAGCGATCATTTCCTTTTTCCACATTCTGGAAAAGGTCGGAGATTCCCAGGATTTTCGTATGAGTGGAAGAGGCTGAACCGTAAAAACTGTAACGTAAAATGCAGGGATAAATAACTGTGCGGGGAAACAGTCAAGTCCATCGGTTTAATTTCTTTTGACAGCATTGATGACTGAAACGATTTCCCTTCTGCATGAAGGAACAGTCCGTATCCGCAGAACTTCATCAGATATGATACGGCTAAGAACCGTGATGAAGTGTTTCTTCTAGCTCTTCAACTGCTCGTCGTTGTGGATGAGGAATTCGAGCGCGTCACACCCACGATCAGACGCAGCGACCAATAGAGCCTTCAATCCCTTAAGTTCTCCACTTCGCTTTCACTATTCGGTAGTCAGGCAGATCATATGAAGCGCTTTGGGATCTGGCCAACGACTTTATGGTATGCTTTGTGCTCGAACAATGTGCCACCAATGACGAGGCGGTCGAAGGTGCGGAAATTCGCAAACTTTCCGCGGTTTTTGTTACAGTCGCAAGAACCATGTTTCCTCCATCACATACCCGAGAAAGGTGTTGTTAGAGCCCACCTTGACATTCAGATCACCTATCACGATCACAAAGTCACTTTTAAGAAGCCTGTTCTTTTGTCACTTGCCCTGAAGTGCGTGCAATTGCTCGTAGAAAGCATCGTTTCCCACTAAATGGAAAGTTTCCGTTGGTGCATGGCACTATACAATTGTGGTACTAATTAAGCTAAACCGGAATCTTGCGTTAAAATGCGGCCAAAAACTGGCTCGCTCCCCAAGAGAACGCATTTTGTGGTGGTTATCGGGAACAACCCAACATCGAATTCGCGTCTGCTACCACATAGCTTTCCAGCTAGGGTACAAAACAGTAAACATAGTATCGTAAGGACCGCAAGAAGGAGAGAAGTATTCTCCAAAATCCCACCATCTTACTTCGCTTAGGCCCAGAATGTGCTGCTTATATCCTTGGAATCGACCGCTGGAGTTGAAAAAAAGTACATTCTGGGGACCCTCGACACCGTCGTCGAGGACCGTACGCACATTTCGTTTTCGATATCTAAGAGATATAGCCCTGGGGATCGATCACTCCTATCCGTCGCGTCGCTGACTTTTCAGTAGCAGTAAAGTTTCACAACTTGGAGGTTACTAGCCCAAGCATTTCTATCAGCTTTAGTCACCTTTTGCGACCTCCCCTTCATATCGTATTCCGTCTATATAATCTCTCTTTAACGGGGTAGGGTTGAAAAGGGGCCGCCAATGAGTTTGACGAACATATTGTATTTTGAAAGAAATTTTCCAGCAAAATTCAACTCTCGAACGAAACGCCCAAATAAAACTTTACAGATTGGCGAAAAGTTACGGCGAGCGTGTGATGCATCCATGTTAAGGTATATTGTAGCGAGTTCCGAACTTTTAGTGGAACTCTGAAATTGGAAAATGCGGCAAGGCCAGAAGATACAGTCAACGAAATAAAAACCAGTCTGGATACAAGCATCCTGAAAAATACAAAGAGGCTCGAAAGAAATTAAAAGTAGCTCTCATAAACCGTTAGAGTAAAAACTTTAAGCGACTGTGTAAGGAAGCTGACGCAGACCTCTGGGGTGACGCCTACAAGACAATAGTATCGAAAGTCAAAGGCAAATGCTCTCCACCAATTTCTCGCCTTAATCTGCTTAATGAAATGGTAAGAAATTTTTTCCCACAAAATGTGGGTATCGCTAACCTTCTCACTGTCGAAATATTCTCCATCAAAATTTCCTTGGCTTTCAAGGTAGCAGTCAAAATAACGCTAAATATATTTGCCGAGGTATTTATCACATGTCTTAAAGAAAGAGCCTTTCCTTCACAATGGAAGAAACAGAGACTTATACTAATCCCCAAGCCAAACAAACTTTGGGTGAAGCTTCGTCCTACATGCTGTTATGCCAACTAAATAATACTTAAAACTATTAGAACGAATAATCTATAACAGATTCATTCCAATTGCCGAAAAGGAAGGCGATCTCTCTGAGAATCAGCTTGGTTTTCAAAAGGGGAAGTCTACGACGGGTGCGTTAGCCTGATGGCTAACACAGTTAATGCTGTGCATTGATCAGATTCGATGTTAAGAATACTTTCAATTCTACGAAATTGAACAAAATACTTGAGTCCCTAATCAACTTAGCGTATCGTGGCTGACTTCCTAATTGATAACCTTTTGTGCTGCGAATGGGATGAAAGAATGAAATGATATAGAGATGTGTAGTCCCACAAGGGTCCGTCCAAGGCCCAGTTTTGTGGATTATTATGTATGTATAAAGGAGTAGTGACGCTAGACCGTCCTATTTGTTGGCTCTCCATTAGTTTCGCGGACAATATTGGCGTGACGGTGGTTGAAGATTTTGTGTCGATTTATTATTGTGATTTTTTTCAAATTCTACGGTTGATCTTGAGTCCACAGACTCCTGTATTCCGTCTAGTATAAGAGAGAAGACCATTTCTGAAAAGTACTAATAGGGCCCTTTCGTTTGATGCCGACATGACCATATTTTGTGAGAAAAATGGAAGCCTCCTCTTAAGCCAAACACGAAATGATGCTGCAGACCACATATTCCCACCAAATTTAGTCATGATTGCTCCAGTCGTTTCAGAGTAAATCCCATGTGATAGGCAGATAGACGGACAGACAGACTTTGAACTGATTTCAATAAGGTTTTGCTTCAGGCAAAGCCAAAAGTAACAAATTGGCCTTGACTTTCATGGAATTGTACTTTCCTATGTAAGCGAAGTTTTAAATCAATTAAGTGGTGAATCAAATATTCACCATTTTTCAACAAATTTCTAGTGGAGCTCCTAACAGTATTCATTATTACATCATAATCTATGCACAACTTTTTGCTGTTTATCATGTCATCATTTCTATCACTACATGTGCCTATATATAGTATGTATATTTACATTTCGAGTATATGAATATTTTAACATTTTAATTTCCAACCAGGCTGGGGCTTAAAGTGCCAATTTCCCGATATGTAATCAGCTCCCAATTTCTTTATGAAAGGGACGTCGCATGATATCCAGTGAATATTTCAGAATATTCCATAATTAAATTCGTCAATATTTATCGAAAAATATATTTTTCATTAAAAATTGCAAAGCGGAATGACAATGTACATAATTGTGTTTGTATCACATCAAATGATGTGAGTTGTGGTGCAGGTAATTAATAAGCATCGCGGTTTGACAGATATTAATGGTTTAATGTTTCCAAAAACAAACCTATATAGATTTTATGCCATAGTTTTCGCAGATATTTCTCTCTAAACAAAACTAAGCATTTTTACCACAGCTTACATAGTAGGGCGGTTTGGCTTGTCAAATTGAAAAGCGTTCGCCGCGTACAAATAGCTGTCTTAAAGTATTGAAAATTTTGAGTGCAATTTATTTAAATTTTTGGTTCTGCCAATACAAAGTAATGGTGAATTCGAAGTTCATCTCTGTAGAAGTTTGCCCTGTAACATTTGACGTTAAAAGCTACTTGAAACTGTGAGACATATGCATACCAACGAGTGGTTTTACATTTATTTTTTTACCATAGAAGATTACCAGACAGTAAACCATGGACAGAGAAGGATTGGGCCATTCATGAAAAAATATTTAATCGCCTGGCACAACCAAAGAAAAACCATTCCGATCCTGAACCGGCCGTGAGTAGAATTTGTGTTCTACATTTTTTCTTTTATTGATTATTTATCTAAACAAAATTTCTATCTTGTCCAGCTTGGTATCATGGATCTTCCCTCGGCTCATCGAGAAGGGATTGGAAATAGGAGATCTCTCCGGGAGATCCGCTTTACTTTCACTCGGTGCAGGCATATTCCTTCGTACGATATTGATGTATTCTTATAATAATCTGAGAAAACATCAAGGTTTTGGTGTATTCACCTTCCTTTTAGGCGTCCATCCTGAAAAAAATTTTCCACCTGTGTTAGTCTCCAAAAAAAAGAAAGATGATCTTAAGGTGCCAAATCAGGGGAGTATCGGAGTTGCTTGAAATGTTCTAGATCAATGAGTTCAGATACAATTTGGTGGCGTTAAGCGCTTGCGGGTGGGCATTGCCCTGCAACAAACATATTCCGTTTTCGGCCTAGAAACATAAAACATCAGCATAATACAATATATTTGCCCGAAATGGAGGTTCTGAATTTCTTGGCATATTTGGAGACGGTTAAGGTGCTTGCGTGCGCCAACGACCAGAGTCTATTTGTGCTGTTCCGTCGGTTGTTTTGTGACCCTCTTAGAATCAGAGCATTTCTCTAATTGATTCTTGTAACAAAGATCTGGAGAGTAGACGAAAAATCGGAGAAATTTCATTCAGTATTTGTTGCTGGTTTTCACCAATAATTTTATATACTATAGTCCCTTCAAGCCGACATTATGAGGCGAATTTTCATACTGACAAGCTACCGCCTCTGTTCGTTCTATTCATAAAAACCCCCTTACTACTCAGTTTAGACAACCTTTGAGAAAATTCACTTTTCTCTCAATTTCTGAACATGCCTCATATTAAGAACAGCTTACTCAGTTTTAGGCACGACAAGCTGCATGCTCAACTCTTCAGGTATGAAAGGCTTTGTGTATTTCATGTGTAAGTATATTTGAGAGCAGAAGTATTGGTGATTCTGTGAAATAAATTGTCACTTTAGAGCCCCCTCACTCCCCGCCTTTCAATCAAATGTCAAAAATAAGACTCATTTCGAGATCTTTCATTTGATTGTCCACATGACTATATTCGGTGAAAATCGACTTTGCGCCCCCTGTGTGGAGACCCAAACTTAAATTCAATATAGAACGATGCAACTCACAGCAATTCCCACCAAATTGTGTGTCAACCAATCTAACCGTTTCTGAGAAAAGAACGTGTGACAGTCAGACAGACGGACGGACATCGAACCAATTTCTTGTTAACAAATTAATTATCTATGTACATATTAAATAAACAAATTCTGATTGAATTGAATTTTGATTCTATTTCCAGCCTCGCCAGAAGAAACCTTTAGTTGAATTGCTTCCTCGTCTAAAAAAGCTGGCTGAACCTAAAAGGCGAAAATCAGGAAGATATGTACCAAAGTCTGTATTTTAAGAAGCACAGAAAATTATTGTTAATTTAATTAAGGATGTAAATTAAGAAATATATAAGAATATTGACAACGTACATATTTGGGAGGTTATTTGTCATTTGAATTGTTCTGATTCAGCTTGAATTTACGTTGGCTTTCTTCTTTTGTTAAACATGAAGGATCATACTAAAATTAGACTGTAAGTGTTGTTATATTAAGTACTACTATTGCACTACTATTTTATTGCAGGAAATCTGCCGCGAGTAGGCGTAAATCCGGTTTCCGATTAGGCGGTCTCGGTCTCTCTCGGAATGGAAAACATGACCATAGTACAGTGTTATGCTCCAACGGGGACCTCAGATCCAAATCCGAAGAAGCTTTTCAATAAGCAAGCCAGTGAGGTCAAAGAATAGCCACCTAAAAGTGACATTGCGATAGTAATGGGTGATCCTGAATCCAATTTGCTTGAGTGTGTCATTGCCCTCTATAAAATAGGGCTTAAGGATACCCACACAGTCTACTCCACTTGTAATAAGAAGCGACCAAAAAGGGATGCAAATTGGTGGGCTAGCAACCTGCAAATTGTGAAATCTTATTGCTACCGAAACGTCAGCTGAGCTCACGACTACGACCTTATTGTATTGGAAAATGACGATCCTCGTTATATGAGAGACCTGAGTTGGATTTCAACTGACCGACACCATATAAATACACAGATTGTTTCCTAGATGTGTGTAGCAAGAAAGGTGCTGATATTGGCTTCGAAAGCGATCATCATCTGATGGTTTTCTCACTTTTTTCTCACGGGTGGAGAACTGCGACCCTCAAGTTCAACATCGACCGTTTGCATGATCCGGTTGTGGTCCGACAGTGGGATATCTATCTCACCGCCCGAACGGCAGATATACTCCTGAGAATATGGATGAGCATTTAATCGCCACCGAAAATGGTCTTTTTCTTAGTTACCCCTTAGGCCGTTGGTTATTTCTCGAAACATAAGATCTAGCTGACTGGAGAATTGTGGGAGCCGACTGGTGAATGGAAGGGATTAAAGGCCAACCACTGCGGGTGGTGGCGGGCGTGACGCGTTCGAACTCCAATATCGAGCGGTATCCCTGGAAGTTCAAGATAGTGTGTGCTGTGAAAAAAGGGAATTTGTAGTTGCGCTGTTCAGGGAATTGACAGATGCCACAGACTACAATGAGTTCGGAAATATATACCGAATTATGGTGATCAAAGGGTAATTTAGGTTTCAGGGCGAAACGTGGATTGGTACACCCGACGGAGCATAAAACCTAGGAAACGTCTGCTGAACTAACACCATTAGCTCTACTACAAACCGTATCCTTACCTCCACGTGGTGACCGGTGAGAGTCCTTTCTTAACGAAATGCTGCAGACGGAGAAGAATGAAGGTGAGTTTCTTCTTTTCAGCCTTTGCCCCGTTCACAAGCAAGTCCCTTGCGCCTAAAGGCGGGACAAATTATACCAACTTATCCTCAAGGTTGGGGGTTGTGTAGGGTTAACAACCCTACACGGAAGATCGAAGTAACGAAATAAAAAAAGGAGTCGGGAACGAAAACGGATTAACAGTTAGCACATTTACTCATAAATGGTGCGCTCCCTGTGTAGATCGAATGTTGCCCAGCTAGCCAATATCCTGTACCAACATAAGATGGATGGAACAACCTAATGAGAGATGCGATGGACAGGTACCGGTTTTCTGGAGAAGAGCCATTATCTTGTTGACATGCTACTCCGGGCACGAGCAACAACACAGCTTAAAATCACCTATGACAATCAGGTGAGAACACTGAAGCCATTCACACTACACCCGTCCATAACACTTGTAAGGGGCAAATGGGTGACGCAATAACCGAAGTTGGGTTCTTGGAAATGAAGCATGGATATATGATCTTCATAAACAGCTGAAGAACGTTATCTTTCACATCGGAAATGACTTGGCTCCAATCGCAAGACAAAAGTCGAAACTGCTGGTTCGGCGATGAACGTAAGCTAGCAACTGAACGGAAGAATGGTGCAGATCAAGTACTGTTGCATTATCAAAGAACCCCGGGCATGCTTAAAGACTTATAACGAACTACTTCGAGTGAAAAAGCGACTACACAAACAGAAAAAAGAAGCCCAGGAGAACCAACAGCTCATTGAACTCGATATGGATTGGGAGCAACCGCACCAGGCGCTGAAGTTTTATAAACAAGTCACCAAGATGAAGCCTTATACACCTCGATGCTCATCCTGCCGAGACAACGATGGAAATTTCGTTTCCGGCAGAATGGAAATGTTAGAGGGATGACTTGAGTATTTTGATAAACTGCTCAACAACCAGAATATCGGCGAGTTGGAGTTGGATCGACAAGTACTGCCCCCACCAAGTATAGAAGAAATAGTTCGTGCAATTTATCGGTTTACAAATCATAAGTCGCCAGGAGCCAACTACACCAAACGGTTCATCAGCTTATGTTCAAGGTGTGAAACACCAAATCAACACCTGATGACTGGTAAAGAGGCATTATCTGTCCCGGAGATATCACACAGTGCAGCAATTATGGAGGTATCACGTTGCTGCAAACCATCAATAAGACATTCTCCGCTATTCTGATAGGTCGGATAGCCTCATGCGCCCAGAACCACATTGCGCCATACCAAAAAGGCTTCACTCCATGCAAATCAGCAAGAGATCAGATTTTCTCTCTACGGCAAATAATGGAGAGACTGTTGGAGTTTGGATATCAGTTACATCATCTTTTCATCGCCATAAAGTCCGCCTATGTTAGCATAACCAGTATAAAACTATAAACGACCATGAGAAAATTCGATATCACTATGAAATTAATAAGACTGACTAGACTGACCCTGACCAATGTGCGAAGCCCGATAAAAGCAGCAGGATCATTCTCAAGACCATTCTTCATCAACAATGTCTACGACAAGGGGATGCCCTATCATGCGTTCTCTTTAACCTGGCCCTGGAGAAAGTGATCCGTGATACAGAGGTAAATGCAAGAGGTACGATCCTCTTCAGTCCGCCCAACTACTGGCTTATGCTGACGATATCGACATCATGGGAAGAACCACCCGAGACGTACAAACTGCCTTCATTCAGATCGAGCAGGCGGCGATAGGCGCGAGAACTTGGGCTGCACATCAATGAAGGCAAGACAAAATATATAGTGGCAACGTCAGCGCTGAAAACCAACCAATCAAGAACATCGAACCCCACTGGTCAAACGGGAAGAATAAGGACAGGAGACTACAACTTTGAGACCGCTGATCATTTCTTCTATCTAGGGTCGAAAATCACAACCGATAACAGCTATGATGATGAAATCTGCGTACGGTTTGTTGGCAGCCCACAGAGTCTATTTAGTTACAAAAACTGTTCCGCTCGAAACGTCTTACCATGTTCTTTCAATGATCTTGCCAGCCCTCATGTATTCCTCGGAGACTCTTAGCAAGAAGAATTACGAACTCTTTTCTGCGTTCGAGAGAAGAATCCTCCGAAGAATTTTTGGCCCCCTACATGAGGATGGACGATTCCGTAGCCTACACAATGACGAAATCTATAAGCGGTACCATAACCGTCAGGTTGTGGATAAAATCCAGCTCAAGAAGTTACGGTGGGCGGGTCACTTAATCCGTATGGATGAGGATGATCTAGCCCGGAAAGTCTATAAAGGCAATATCTATGGTGAAAAAAAAAGATGCGGCAGACCCTGCTTAAGATGGAGCGATGGCGTAGGTCAGGACACCAGACACCTTTTAGGAATATTGAATTGGTGGACCTCGGCGCAAAACCGGGATGTCTGGAGTTCCTTATTAAGGCAGGTATAGATCGGGTAACGGTTGTTGCGCCGTTGATGATCATGATTTACATTTAGAAAGTTCTTTTATGATAAATATAAAATAATACAGTCAAACTTTTCTAAAAATATCACTGGCGCTGTCCATTTTTGGATACTTTAAACATGTTCAATGCCCTCGTGATGAACCGAAATGAGAAATAATTGGCATCACATTTTCATTATATTTTATTTTTATCCACCCGTATTCAAGTCGATAATGTTACTTAAATCGGGAATCCGTAAAAAAGAAATCTTTTTATTGAGTATAAGGCAAAGGGCAGCGAATCCAGTGAAATAAGATTTAAAGGCGGCGGTATCGTTATAAGAAAAAAGATAATTTGGTTTTCACCAAAAATTTCAAAAGGATATTTCGTGAATTTCCGAAATTATGGTTCCAATTGCTCTTTACATTTGGAACTAAAACTTTCAATTAGCTCGCAAACTGTCACTTTAGTGATAGGTTGCTATATTGCCTTCAAGAGTAATCGACCGAAATGAATAATTTGACATGGTATTTCCCTTTTTTAATTTCGTATTCTATTGGAACTGTCATGTCATTTTTCCGAATGGTTAGATTTTCATAATGTTAAATTCATGTGCTTGTTCAAAGACACCATATCGACGACGGTGTGAATCTTTTATGAAAGATTGAGGATTGTAAGCATAAAGATTTTGAATCCCACTATTACGAAGTTCCACTCCAAATATGGATACGAAAATATGCAGGATTTTCAATGATTCTCCTTAGCAGAGTTACCTTACCAATGATTTACATGCATGGTATTCAGATATTACAGTGAAAACTCGATAAATGGGAAAGGTGAGTTCCATATTGGGATTGAGTTGAAAGTTAATCATTTTGATCGATATCCACCCCATGCCTCACATACTCCAGGGCTGATTTGCATATTTAGAATTGCTCTGCTCGTCATAATCTGATTTTCCTTTGGAACTATGCTCCAATTGATTTTACACCAAACATTCCTGCAACCCGCAGTCGAAATCCACGCAGAAGTCCTGGGGGTTGTTTGAAACTGATTTCCTTTCAAACTGTATTGATTCAGCGGTAGAGTGCGAACCGTGCTTCCAAGATATTTGATACAATATTTGTATAAACAATCGATCATTCTCTCTCTCATATCTGAGAAATACACCCACGACTGTATGAAATATTTCAGGAATTTCGATTTTCGTCGAAAATCCGCTTCATGTGCCTTAATATTGATAAAAGGTAGAATTTCATTCATATTTTCATCTTCAGGTATGCAATTTGCGAGCAAAATTGATTTTCATGAATACTACCGGCAGCCACGCAAATATGTAGAAGACATCTCTCCTGATATGAAAATGGTGAAACCAAGCAGAGCATTCAAACGGGCCACAGGCTTACGTAAGCTCATGATATTCGGTTAGTTTTTAGAGGACTAACACATGTCGTAGCGAATGAATGGTAGCTCTTTTGATTAAACCAAATTTCTACGATGGAGGAGGCGAGTCCTCCGCGTGTTAGTCTACATTTAATTAGATGTTCCTTGGAATTTCCTTATGAATAACTAAATGAAGCGTTGCTATGTTGATGTGCAATTTGACGACGGGTTTCCTGTTTTTTGGAAGCTTCGTCGTTCTTTTATAAAATACATATGGTCTGATGAAATACGAAGCGAGGAATACGTTCCAAGAGAGGTATAAAACGTAAATTTAGATTCCAACTCTGCACTCATGAGATAAATGCATTCAGACATATTTATGTACATATGAAAACGTTTGTGTAAAAGTACACACGTAATAGGTTTGAAAATTAAACACACGAAACGTTGATCAAAAATAACATTTGATTAGGATCATTACCATTCATTAA
Organism: Hermetia illucens; assembly: GCF_905115235.1. Classification (NCBI taxonomy): domain Eukaryota; kingdom Metazoa; phylum Arthropoda; class Insecta; order Diptera; family Stratiomyidae; genus Hermetia; species Hermetia illucens. The sequence continues at coordinate 42,427,329 of NC_051851.1, forward strand.
ATTTCTAATGAACAGAAATCCACTCAAATAGAGGAGAAAATGGCACCCTGTGTAAACTACTCAATATTAATCACGCTTTCATTTCACATTAATTTATTTAATTAGAGTAACAACCGAAATTCTATTACATTTAGTTCAGGCCCATTGATTGCACTTTTTGTCGTCTAGTAAATGTGTAAATAGAATTGTAATTGACAGTCCAATTATTACACTAGTTTCAGGGATACGGATCAATTTCTAATTCCAATAAAAGTACATTAAATTAGTGCACTTTATTATTCGAAATTGATTTTGTACAGCTGCCTATGTACACAACATTTGTAGAAGGTGAAAAGTGGTGATCGCTGGGAGGTCTGTCTTTATGAAAAACTGCAGACGGAGAAGAATGAAGGCGAGTCTCCCGCGCCTAAAAACGGAACAAAATGTACCAGCTGGCCATCCAGGCTGGGGGTTGGGTAGGGCTGACAACTCAACATGGAAAACCGATGTTGGGAAGCCACGAAAGGAGCCTTCGACAGGATGGATCTTACAACGACGAACCCGGCAACGACAACAGATTAACGATTTGCGCATTTTCTCATGGAACGTATACTCCCTGTACAGAAATGGAGCTGCCAAGCAGTTAGCCGATACCCTGTCACAATATAAGGCTGATATAACAGCGTTGCAAGAGATGTGATGGACAGGGACCGGTTTCCTTGAGAAGAGCTGCTACACCGTACATTATAGCAGCCATCCAGTTAACCATGCGTTCGAAGTAGGTTTCTTAGTTAACCAAAAAAGGAAACCCGAAGGAGCCTGTATTTAAGCGATACGTTGACTCCGATAGCTTACATAGGGATGCCGATGATAACGGATTGCGGATTATTTAGTTAGCAGTATCGCACGAAATGGTAGTTGGAAGTACCTGGTGTGCACAGAAATACCGGAATAACTGCAGTCAATAGAGGTCCAGGAGATGAAGCATCAACAAATGATCTTCACAAACGCCTCAAGAACGTTATCACAAAAAAGGTCGGAGCTAGCAACGGAACGGAAGAATGTCACATACGGAATAATGTTGCATTCTCAAAGAACGCGGGCACGTGCAGAGACTTATCATGAACTCCGTCGAGCGGAGAAGCGACTTCACAGACGGGGAAAGAAAGCCCGGGAGAACCAACAAGTCTGTGAACTCGAAAAGTACAGGGAACAACCGCACCAGGCGTGGAAGTTTTACCAACAAGTCAGCAGGATGAAGCTTTACACACCTCGATGCTCATCCTGCCGAGACAAACAGAGAAATCTGATTTCCGATAGAGTGGGGATATTGGAGCGATGGGTTGAGTACTTTGATGAACTACTTAACAACCAGAAATCGGCGAGTTGGAGGTCCTGCCAACTGAAGACGACGGACAAATACTGCCACCTTCTATACAGTCCGTGCAATTCATCGGCTTAAAAATAATAAGTCGTCAGGAGCCGATGGAATTACAGCCGAATTGGTTGAATATGGAGGCAACGAATTTCACCAAGTGGTCCACCAACTTATGCTCAAGGTGTAGGACAGCGAATCAATCCCTGACCATTGGCAAAGAGGCATTATCTGTCTCATACATAAAAAGGGAGATATCAGACAAGTGGCAAAACATGTACAATAGCCTGTCTCCTTGACATAAGGAACGCTTTTGACTCTGTATGGCAATACGGATTCGTTTATAAGCTAAACAACGTATTACACTTCCATCCGCACTGTAAACTAATATTTAGGTTTCTTGAAGGGCGGCAATCTCAAGCAACAGTTCAGCAGCAACTATCATCCCCTTACACTAATCCAGGTGGAACCCCGGAAGGATCAGTCCCCTCCGCAATCCTTTTCTCACCTCTCCCCTCCTGCTCTTTTTACCGCGGATATCCCGAAACCTACTTCCACATCCAATTCTATCAAGATCCTCCAATATGCCTATGATCTAATCGTCTAGACCACCACAAGGGACATATTAGGTGGCGGAGCTCGTCTGAATTCATATTTAGATGAACTCTGCCGATACTTCACTAAGTGGAAACAAGTCCTCAACCCGCAGAAATGCCAAATAATAGTCATGAAGGGAAAAATGAGATGACTCCGAAATTGTTCACCGATACAAAAACCTGTTCTTAAAAATTCATACAACGCTGATCCACACAGTGAACTAATCTACCTTGGCGTCATTATTAACTCAATCCTATCCAACATTCCTCATATCAGTAAAGTTCTAAACCGTGTAAACGGCGTGTTCAACCCAAAAGTCAAAATTTTCTGCTACAAGTGATTAATCCAACCCTTAATTACTTTCGGCTTCATCTTCTGGACTGACATATCTCCTTACTAGATGAAGAGGCTGCGCCTCAATGAGAGGCAAATTCTCCGCGATTATACCGGCATAGTTAAAAGTGACGATGGTACGAAGCATATATCCAATCAGATACTCTATGAAGCCTCCAAAACACCACGCATAAATGTCATCCTGGCATACGCGGTCAAATTCCTGGACAGATGACTGTTACACCTTACCTCCTTAGTTGCTGAGTGGCTGGAAAACCTCCTCACACCGTCCATAACCCACCTTCCTTTCCTAATTCCCACACATGTTTGTCTAACGGTCAGCACCAAGTCTTACAAGGAGGAGTTCCAAACAATGGCGGAGAGGCTAGCGAGGGATGCAACACTGGATGCGTCAACACTTTCCGAAGAAGAGAAGTGGAGTCGGTGATAGATGTCACATTTGTTAGTGAAACTTTATCGAAGAATCTCCAGTGGCACATTAGTTAACGTTGGACACAGAGCAACCATCAGAGCATAATTTTCGAATTCAAGCAATTTCAAAAATAAATTGGTTCCGAAAGATTGCTGTAAAATGGGTAGTCAACAGGTTTGACGAGGAAACTTTCGAAGAGGTCCTACTGCAAAAAAACAACGCTTATAGGAAACGCAAATGGTATTGTTTCCTAGGTTGAGGAAAAGTTACGAAGAGCATGCGACGCGTCCATGCCAGTGAGTGCTGGTTCCCAGAAACGAGCACCGTACTTCTGGTGGAACCCTGAAATCGAAGAATGCCGCAACTTATCCCTCAAGGGCAGAAAAAGCAGTCAACTAAACAGGAATCGATCTGGATACGAGCAACTACCGCAACAATGCAAAGAGGTGCGGGAAAAATTGCATGTGGCTATAGTATGAAGTAAAAGTGAACATTTCAAGTCGCTATGTAAGGAAGCGGATTCGGACCACTGAAGCGTCGCCTACAAAACAGCGATATCCAAAATCAAAGGCAATTGCTCTCAATGGATTACTTGCCCTAATTTGCTAGACGAGAGAGAGACGAACTTTTCATCAACGGCGCAACAACCGGTATCAGGTCTAGGCCTGCCTTAATAAGGAACTGCAGACATCCCGGTTTTGCGCCGAGATCCACCAATTCGATATCCCTAAAAGCTGTCTGGCGTCCTGACCCACGCCATCGCTCCATCTTAGGCAGGGTCTGCCTCGTCTTCTTTTCCTACCATAGATATTGCCCTTATAGACTTTCCGGGTGGGATCATCTTCATCCATACGGATTAAGTGACCCGCTGACCGTAACCTATTGAGCCGGATTTTATCCACAACCAGGCGGTCATGGTATCGCTCATAGATTTCGTCATTGTGTAGGCTACGGAATCGTCCATCCTCATGTAGGGGGCCAAAAATTCTTCGGAGGATTCTTCTCTCGAACGCGGCCAAGAGTTCGCAATTTTTCTTGCTGAGAACTCAAGTTTCCGAGGAATACATGAGGACTGGCAAGATCATAGTCTTGTACAGTAAGAGCTTTGACCCTATGGTGAGACGTTTCGAGCGGAACAGTCTTTGTAAGCTGAAGTAGGCTCTGTTGGCTGACAACAACCGTGCGCGGATTTCATCATCGTAGTTGTTATCGGTTGTGATTTTCGACCCTAGATAGAGGAAATTGTCAACGGTCTCAAAGTTGTATTCCCCTATCCTTATTCTTGTTCGTGCTTGTGTTTGACCAGTGTGGTTTGATGTTGTTGGTTGATTCGTCTTCGGTGCTGACGTTGCCACCATGTATTTTGTCTTGCCTTCATTGATGTGCAGCCCACGATCTCGCGCCAATTACCGCCTGCTCGATCTGGATGAAGGCAGTTTGAACGTCTCGGGTGGTTCTTCCCATGATGTCGATATTGTCAGCATAGGCCAGTAGTTGGGTGGACTTGAAGAGGATCGTACCTCTTGCATTCACCTCAGCATCACGGATCACCTTCTCGAGGGCCAGGTTAAAGAGGACGCATGATAGCGCATCCCCTTGTCGTAGACCGTTGTTGATGTCGAATGGTCTTGAGAGTGATCCTGCGGCTTTTATCTGGCCTCGCACATTGGTCAGGGTCAGCCTGTTCAGTCTTATTAATTTCATCGGAATACCGAATTCTCTCATGGCCGTGTACAATTTTACCTTGGCTATGCTATCATAGGCGGCTTTAAAGTCGATGAACAGATGGTGCAACTGTTGTCCATATTTCAACAGTTTTTCCATCGCTTGCCGCAGAGAGAAAATCTGATCTGTTGCTGATTTGCCTGGAGTGAAGCCTCTTTGGTATGAGCCAATGATGTTCTGGGCGTATGGGGCTATCCGGCCTAGCAAGATAGTGGAGAATATCTTATAGATGGTACTCAGCAACGTGATACCTCTATAATTGCTGCACTATGTGATATCTCCCTTTTTATGTATGAGACAGATTATGCCTCGCTGCCAATCGTCAGGCATTGATTCGCTGTCCCATACCTTGACCACAAGTTGATGAACCACTTGGTGTAACTGGTCGCCTCCATATTTAACCAATTCGGCTGTAATTCCATCGGCTCCTGGCGACTTATGATTTTTTAGCCGATGAATTGCACGGACTGTTTCTCCTAAACTTGGTGGTGGCAGTATTTGTCCGTCGTCTTCAGTTGGCGGAACCTCCAACTCGCCGATGTTCTGGTTGTTCAGTAGCTCATCAAAGTACTCAACCCATCGCTCTAATATGCCCATTCTGTCGGAAATCAGATTTCCCTCTTTGTCTCGGCAGGATGAGCATCGAGGTGTATAAGGCTTCATCCTGCTGAATTGTTGGTAAAACTTCCGCGCCTGGTGCGGTTGCTCCCTGTACTTTTCTAGTTCACAGACTTGTTGGTTCTCCCAGGCTTCCTTTTTCCGTCTGTGAAGTCGCTTCTCCGCTCGACGGAGTTCGTGATAAGTCTCTGCGCGTGCCCGCGTTCTCTGAGAATGCAACATTACTCGGTATGCGGCATTCTTCCGTTCTGTTGCTAGCTTACATTCATCGTCAAACCAGCCGTTCCGACTCCTTTTGCGGCTGGGGCCAAGTATATTTGTGGCCGTATCCATGATAACGTTCTTCATGTGGTTGTGAAGATCATTAGTTGATGCTTCATCTCCAGGTCCTCTATTGACTGCGGTTATTGCGGCATCCATTTCCCTCTTATAGGTGTCGCGGAGGGTTGTGTTGTGGATGGCTTCAGTGTTCACTCTCACCTGATTGTCAGAGGGGATTCTAGGTGGTGTTGTTATTCGAGCTCGGAGCACCATGCCAACGAGATAGTGATCCGAGTCTATATTGGCTCCCCTATATGTTCTGACATTCATCAAGCCTGAGAGGTGGCGGCGTTCGATCAACACGTGGTCAATTTGGTTGAAAGTGGTCCCGTCTGGAGAGGCCCACGTATGTTTGTGGACCGCTTTCCGCGCAAACCAGGTACTTCCAACAACCATTTCGTGTGACCCTGCTAATTGAATAGTCCGCAGTCCGTTATCATTTGTTTTTTCGTGTAGGCTATGAGAGCCAACGTATCGCCTGAATACGGGCTCCTTCCCTACTTGGCTGTTAAAATTCCCAAGTATGATTTTGATATCATATCTGGGACAGGCTTCGAGGGTTCTTTCTACTGCCTCGTAGAAGGTATCCTTCTCCGACTCTGCAGTCTCCTCTTTAGGGGCGTGAACGTTTATGAGGCTTATATTTCTAAACTTGCCTCGCAAGTGCAGAGTGCATAGCCGTTCGCTTATGTTTTCAAAGCCGATAACAGCAGGTTTCATTTTTTGGCTGACTAAGAAACCTACTCCGAGCACATGGTTTACTGGATGACCGCTATAATATATGATGTAGTGGCTCTTCTCCAGGAAACCGGTCCCTGTCCATTGCATCTCTTGCAACGCTGTTATATCAGCCCTATATTGGGACAGGGTATCGGCTAGCTGCTCATCAGCTTCATCTCTGTACAGGGAGCGCACGTTCCATGAGAAAATGCGCAAATCGTTGTTCCTTTGTCGTTGCCGGGTCCGTCGTTTTAAAATCCGTCCTATCCGAGGCTCCTGTTGTGGCTTCGTAACAGGTTGTTTTCCGTGTAGGGTTGTCAGCCCTACCCAACCCCCGACCTGGAGGACCAGTTGGTACAATTTGTCCCGTTTTTAGGCCCGGGAGAGTCGCCTTCATCCTTCTCCGTCTGCAGCTTTTCGTCAAGAAAGAGCTCCCAGCGGTCACCACGTGGAGGTGGAGATAGGGTTTGGTAGTAGAGCTGTTGGTGTTGGTTCAGCAGGCATTTCCCAGGTTTTATGCTCCATCGTGGATACCAATCCACGTTTCGCCCCGGGACCTATACTACCCTTTGACCATCTGTGTTGACGAACTTTTCCCCCACAAAATGTGAATACCGCTAGCCTTCCTATTGTCTAAGTGGAGTCCGTCGATATCCCAGTGGTAAGCTATGAAGAAGTCCTGGAAGCTGCAAAAAATAGTAGAAAATGAGGCTCCTCCAACAAAGCCCTTGACACAGATTGGTGAAAGCAGTGGCCGATTCTCATACCCACCTCTGGGTAAACCTTCATTATACTGACCGATTTGTTTTCTAAATAATACTTTAAAATTATTTGAACGAATAACCTATAACAGATTACTTCCGATCGCTGAAGAGGAAGATGGTCATTCTAAGAACCAGTCTAGATTTCGAAAGGAAGGATATACGACCGATGTGGTTAACCTAGTGGCTAACATAGCAAAAGCCGCTCTCGAAGAAGGCAAATGTTGTGCAGTCATAACACTTGATCTGAAGAATGGCTTCAATTCCGCCAGATGGAGCAAAATACTAGAGGCCCCCCCCCATAAAAGTTCGTTCTAGGACCAATCGGATAATGGATGGATAATTATGTATAACGACGTGTTGATGTTAGATCTTTCCACAGGGGTGGCCACCATCGGCTTTGCTGACGACATTGGGCTAACGGTTGTTGCATGCCTCCTCGAAGAAGTTGAGATTTACGCAAATGAAACAAATTACAACATTAAGTCCTGACTGAAGAATGCAGGCCTATCACTTGCAAAACATAAGACCAAAGTGGTACTTATCACTAAGCAAAGAAAGAGAACGTCTATGAAGAGGGACACAGATAATACATTCCTGGCCTGCGCTCAAATAGTTAAGCGTAATGAACGACCAGAGGCCAAGTTTCGAATTGCATGTGGAGAGTGCAGTAACCAATGTATATAACACAGAGAAAATGTTACCGAATATTGGTGGCCCAAGTCCAAGCTTTTGCCTCCTTGTTTCAAAGAGTGGTCAGCTCGATCCTACTATATGCAGTGCAGTGTGAGCAGATCCACTGAAAAAGGAAGTAAATAGAAAAAACTGCACTTCGAACATGTTGCCGAACAATATCTGACGAAGCTCCCTGCGTGATAGCTGGGATGATTCCAATTGACATTCTAGAGAGAGAAGGACAACGCCTTTACGATCGAACGCATCTCACCGGAGAACCTTCTACCCGTCGGCGGGAGTCCACGCGGGGTGAAGTTATCGCCGACTGACAGGAGAGTTAGAACAGGTCAGAGAAAGGCCAATGGGCACACGGAATCATATGGGATATTCGAAGATGGATCGAGCGACTCCGCGGCGAAGCAGGTTTCGACCTAACGCGGACACGGAGGTTATCGAGCATACCTCTATCGATTTGGTCATGACGAGTTGCCATATTGTCATATTGTCCAATGTGCCCGGACATCACATTGGACGCGGAGCACGTGTTATTTCAATGCCCGAGGTTCGCAGTAAAAAGAACGGCATTAGAAGCTAAAATTGGGGACCACTTCACTCCGGAAAACATAATGAATCATTTGTTGGAATCGATGAAGACCTAGACTGCAGTCAAAAGAGTGGTCGAAGCTATCCAAAGGATGCTTAGACAGGAAGAAGTCAGCCGGAAGGAGGAACGAGCGAGGAGCACGAGCGCGCGCACGAACACAGAATAAATTCTGATCACCACCATCGATTTTAATAAGGTTTTGTTTCACACAAAACCTTCAAAATGTTATTTCAAAAAATCAGATGCTTGCTCTAGATCTAGAAATGCAATATAGAGAGGACGACGCTTCCCACGGTGTTACTGCATAAGTAACAGCGCAGCGTGCATTGCGTCAGAACTTCCGCAGTTCTTCACACCTGATTTCCACTTTGCCTCTGAAAATACGGTTTCTTTGGAAATTGGCTCACAGTAGGGGTGTTATTTTATCATTTTCGTCGATTTTCTTCGCATTGCCATATAGGTTGTACTTTTCGTTCTTGTTAAAAAGAACCAAATACATACAACTCCTTTTACCCCCTTTCTGAATACTTATATATTCCTTACGACGTATCTAGCTTTCCCATTGTTCTCCTGTGGCATTTAATAACCATATTTTGTAAAATATTTGGGTTCCAAAGGCTGTGACCTGATTCTTCTACCGCTTTAGATCTTAAAAGGTGCCTCTATTACGGAAGCCATTAACTACGTTGTTCATGTTTATGCATTTGCACAATAATGTTCATCGCAAGGAGTCCGGCATACATATGTATATGAGAATATACAGTAAGCCATGATATGATTTTCTCAATTTCATTCTCATTTATAATCACGGAATGTTTGGATAGGGTTCTACACAAAACAAAGACCACGGAATTGTCCAAACACCCATTGCTAGTCGAAAGGAGCCGATATGCTTCCACCACAATCTTATATTGCGAATTAATTCAATTAAACTTGTGCAACTCCTCATGCATTATGTATGAAAGAACGGTAAGATACACCTCACATACGAACGCTACAGATTTCAGATACGAAATATTACAAGTGAAAATTCATCTGAGCTGCTTAGAGGGACTCGGTGTTAACATTCCCTAATTCCAGCTTTATTTATGGCCTTCAATTTACGGCTGGGAATCCATTCCGACATGTTTTTAGTGCTTGGGTATCAGGAATTGTTTACGAACTTTTGTGGTTGAATAAATCCCCAATGCCTACACTTAGGAAAATTAGTTTCGATTTGTTAACGAGGTTAGGCTTTAAGCAGTAACAGTGATGAAAAGTCTGGAGTTGTGTGTAGTATGGATGGAGATTTGTGTCAAAGAAATGGACTTTCGGATGAAATGAGAGTTACAAGTCGATGCATTTCCTAACCATAAGCCTGTTTTTGCAGCTCGGATAAATGTTGCAAATGGTATCACCCTGCTTCCTTCAAGTAGTTATTTCTCCTGTCCTTTTGCCTCTACCCAGCTTGTTTCTTTGGTTGAAGCAAATATTTAGGAATTGATTTATGTATATTTTCATATATGTGAAAATAT